>NC_053025.1:553112980-553453058 GCF_003073215.2 Triticum urartu | reverse complement strand
CCAGACCTACTTTTTCCCTAAACTGCATAAAAGGGTCGTCTACTGCCAAAATTTTACTAAACGTCCTGGATTTATAAATTTTTCAAGAATTATTTTAAAATTTTGGTAAATTTCAAAGATGCTCTGACGTTTAAAAAATGTTCAAGATTTTTTGAATATTCTAAATTTTAAAGACTTCTGATTGTCTTTTACAAAAACCACAAATTTTAGAAATATTCCTGGATTTATTGAACATTCATGAATTAATAAAAATATGTGAATTTCAAAAATAGAAAGAAAACATTAAACCAAAAATGTAAACACCAGAATAAGACCGACAATAGGAAAATAGAAAATAAATGGTCGAGGGAAGGTTCTAGAACCTTCCTTTTTTTAGTCTAGGATCTAGAACATTCCAAAAGACACTGAACACCTCGAGTGGATCGGACCATTACCGTGTGGAGGGTTGGAGAGTGCACGTTTGGTAGCTACCCCCAACTTACGTGCGGACAAGGAGTATGTATTAGTCAAAAAAATAAAATCAAAGCCGGACCTATCGTAAACTGCCTAAAAGAATTGGGTACTGCAGAAGTTTTAAAAACTGTTTTGAAATGTCACTGCAAGGCACTCGTTGGTCCACGTCATTAGCTACTCGGGAACCGAATCCGGTCATCCGGACGGCATGCCACCGCTCGTTCTTTATGCGCACCTGGCATGCCATCGCTCGGTCGCCTCGTCCTGCAACCGTTCGCTCGCTCGCTACGAGAAGCCGGACATGCTGTTGTACGTGGCCAAAGCTCGCGACCGCGCACTTCCTTCCCAGCCATGTTCCGCTTCTCGGGCTTGGACCCGAGGCCGACGTGACACGGCTCGAACCCCGTGCAGGCCTTGACAAAGCTTTGGCAGCAGGCTCCCCGACGCACAAACACGAGAGAGCCCACGCGACACGCGACTTTCGAAGCCACGCACGCATGTGGACGTGGGCACACGGGGCCTTGCGACGGTGGCACGCACGTGCGTGGCCACCGGTATGGGCAGCAGCAGCGCTGCATGCACCGTGCGGCTAAAACATGACCTGTCCTTCTGCATTTGTCTTTGCCCGTCTCATTTCGCTTGCCAGGCCCGGAGGGCCCGTCGTCCGTCGAGTCGACGGGAGAAGTCGAGGGGCCAGCTGCTTATCCCTGGTTTGCGCACCAAGGATGAGGATAGATCCGTTGAACCTGCTGCGTGTACGATGCCAAAATCTGCATACATGCAATGCATGTACCAAAACCTTTCCGTCACTCGCTGATGTACCGTGGAAGATGTACGAAGTGATGGCGGCCAGAAATCAGCGACCAGAATTATGGTACATTAGCTGCGCGCACCTTTATTCCGGTAGCCCGCAAAGTATCAAGATATAAGGCCAACTCCACCGTGCGACCCCAAACGGACGTCCGTTTTGTCCTGTTTTTGTCCCTTTGGGTAGGAGTTTGGAGTCGTGTCCGGGCCTGTCCTGGGATGCGGTGGCCGTGTTTCCAGCGCGCGGCCGCATCCTTTTACCCCATCCTGTCCGTCACGGCCAAGAATTGCCCAAATTTGCATTAAAACTAGTTTCGAACTCAAATATTTGTATGAAAATTAAAATAGTTTTACAACCCAATTGAAATTGTGTTGACTGAACATAAAATGAACAAGTACATCTATTGGTTGCCAACGGGATCCCACACGCGCTCAACCAAGTCATTTTGAAGATTCACATGAGTGTGCCAATCACGCATCTCACGGTGGAATTGGGCAAACTGTTCAAATGTGGCCGGGTCTTGGTGCAGGGGCTCAATATTTTTACCTTGATAATCAAATCCTTGGTCGAAGATACTCTAATCACGCTCGTCCTCGACGATCATGTTGTGCATGATCACACAAGCAGTCACACCTCCCAAAGCTTCCTTTCATCCCATGACAGTGCAGGGTTTCGAACGATACCCCACCGGGATTGAAGCACACCAAAAGCACGTTCCACATCCTTTCTAACACTCTCTTGCATTTGGTCAAATCTCTTTCTCTTCTCACCTTGGGGTTTCGAGATTGTCTTCACAAAAGTTGACCACTGAGGATATATACCATCTGCTAGATAGTATCCCTTGTTGTAATGGTGGCCGTTGATCTCAAAGTTGACAGGTGGGGAGTGGCCTTCTGCAAGCCTCGCGAAGACTGGAGAACGCTGCAGCACGTTGATATCATTGTGAGAACCTGCCATGCCGAAGAAAGAATGCCATATCCAAAGATCTTGTGATGCCACCGCTTCTAATATGACAGTGCACCCGTTAACATGCCCCTTGTACTGGCCCTGCCAAGCAAATGGACAGTTCTTCCACTCCCAGTGCATACAATCTATGCTGCCAAGCATACCTGGAAAGCCTCTAGCTGCGTTGGTCGCCAACAATCTCTCTGTATCAGCGGCAGTTGGCTGCCTCAAGTACTCTGGGCCAAAGACCTTGATCACAACCTGGCAAAACTTGTACACTGACATCAGACATGTTGTTGTTGGGTAACGTAGCAGAAATTCAAAATTTTCTACGCATCACCAAGATCAATCTATGGAGTAATCTAGCAACGAGGGAAGGAGAGTGCATCTACATACCCTTGTAGATCGCTAAGCGGAAGCGTTCAAGTGAACGGGGTTGATGGAGTCGTACTCGTCGTGATCCAAATCACCGATGATCCTAGTGCCGAACGGACGGCACCTCCGCGTTCAACACACATGCAGCCCGGCGACGTCTCCTACGCCTTGATCCAGCAAGGGGGGAAGGAGAGGTTGGGGAAGACTCCATCAAGCAGTAGCACGACGGCGTGGTGATGGTGGAGCGCGGGACTCCAGCAGGGCTTCGCCAAGCACTACGAAAGACGAGGAGGGAGATGGGTAGGGCTGCGCCAACAGGGAGATTGAATCGTGTGTTGGGCTGCCCCTTTGCCTCCACTATATATAGGGGGAGAGGGAGGGCTGCGCCCCCACCTAAGGTTCCCACCCCAAGGGGTGCGGCAGCCCTAGATCCCATCTAGGGTGGCGGCCACAAGGGGGAGAGGGGGAGGCGCACCTGGGGTGGGCCTTAGGGCCCATCTGCCCTAGGGTTTGCCCCCCTCCCCTCTTGGAGGCGCCTTGGGCCTTGGTGGGAGGCGCCCCAGCCCACCTAGGGGCTGGTCCCTTCCCATTATAGGCCCATGTATGCCTCCGGGGCCCGTGGCCCCTCCCGGTGGACCTCCGAACCCCTCCGGTGGTCCCGGTACACTACTGGTGATGCCCGGAACACTTACGGTGGCCAAAACCATACTTCCTATATATATCAATCTTTACCTCCGGACCATTCCGGAACTCCTCGTGATGTCCGGGATCTCATCCGGGACTCCGAACAACATTCGGTAACCGCGTACATACTTTCCCTATAACCCTAGCGTCATCGAATCTTAAGTGTGTAGACCCTACGGGCTCAGGAGTCATGCAGACATGGCCGAGACAACTCTCTGGTCAATAACCAACAGCGGCTGGATACCCATGTAGGCTCCCACATGCTCCACGGTGATCTCATCGGATAAACCACGATGTCAAGGACTTAATCAATCCCGTATACAATTCCCTTTGTCTAGCAGTACGATACTTGCCCGAGATTCGATGTCGGTATCCCGATACCTTGTTCAATCTCGTTACCGGCAAGTCTCTTTACTCGTTCCGTAACACATCATCCCGTGATCAACTCCTTGATCACATTGTGCACATTATGATGATGTCCTACCGAGTGGGCCCAGAGATACCTCTCCGTTTACACGGAGTGACAAATCTCAGTCTTGATTCGTGCCAACCCAACAGACACTTTCGGAGATACCTGTAGTGTACCTTTATAGCCTACGGTATCCGAGAGTTGCACAATCTCATGGTCTAAGGAAATGATACTTGACATTAGAAAAGCTTTATCATACGAACTACACGATCTTTGTGCTAGGCTTAGGATTGGGTCTTGTCCATCACATCATTCTCCTAATGATGTGATCTCGTTATCAACGACATCCAATGTCCATGGTCAGGAAACCGTAACCATCTATTGATCAACGAGCTAGTCAACTAGAGGCTTACTAGGGACATGGTGTTGTCTATGTATCCACACATGTATCTGAGTTTCCTATCAATACAATTCTAGCATGGATAGTAAACGATTATCATGAACAAGGAAATATAAATATAATAATAACCAATTTATTATTGCCTCTAGGGCATATTTCCGACTAAAACTACGGCGGAAGCGCGGGCGTGGTGGCGGCCATGTCGAGACGTGGTTTGGTACGGACGGCGGGGGGGCTGCGCGGTGAGGAGGTGGCCGGAGAATAGCGGCGGCACCGGCGGCGGGGCGGGGCGGGGAGAGAGAGTGAAGCGTTGGGAGCGGAGGGACTGCTAGTGTCCCCGACAGGCGGGCCACGGGGAGGACAAGGGCGTGCGTCGAGGCCGTCCGCGGGCGTCCGTTTCACCCCAAACCGAGCGCAAGTTTGGGCCGGGGATGGGTCGAAAGCGAACGGAATCCGGACATTTGTCCGTTTGCGCCCGCGCGCTGGGCCGTCTCGTTTGTCCCTTTTACCCCAAACGGACGGGGGCGGACAGGATAGAGTCGCGCGATGGAGCTGGCCTAAGGTACTTCCTCTGTAAACTAATATAAGAGCGTTTAGATCACTAAGAGTACGTTACTCTTAGTGATCTAAACGCTTTTATATTAATTTACAGAGGGAGTATTATACTACCTAAAATCTAAAAAGTGGTCGTGCGTTTTTTGGTGTTTCCGAGCGGCCACGTCTGTCACACACATACATGTGTATTTTTTTTGTCTCGTAGCGCATGTGGATGCTGGCATTAAATGTGTTCACACTAGTCTCATCAGTTAGAGAAAACAGATCCACGTACTTTTATTTTGGGATTTTCAAATTCTTTTAAAGCCATATCTTTTAAACCACGCATCGGAATTCAGTTCCGCTTTCACCATTGAATTCATCGCGACGAGATCTTTAAGACTAGATCCCGCATGTATATGTTTCGACGAAATTTTTTTGATGCCAACTTTAGTGCTATATGGTGCAACTAAAATACTGCATTGTGCAACTTTAGTACTATATGGTGCAACTTTTTTTTAAAATCAGTTGGCTTGTAATTTAGTCTAGTTTGCACACACATTAATGTTTAGTTGGCTTATAATGTTGTCTAGTTGCACACATATTGATGTTTAGTTGCTAGAAGGACTAGTTGCATATGCATATGCTCAGTTGGCTTATAATTTAGTCTAGTTGCACACATATTGATGTTTAGTTGGCAGGACACTAGTTGCACATACATATGCGCAATTGATGCGGCAATGTAGTCTAGTTGCACACGTATTGATATTTAGTTGACAGGACTAGTTACACACATATATGCTCAGTTGGCGCGGCAATGTATTCTAGTTGCACACACATTGATATTTAGTTGGCAAGACTATTGGCACACACATATGCTCATTTGGCGCGGGAATATAGTCTAGTTGTACATACATTGATGTTTAGTTGACAAAAAGACTATTGGCACACATATATGCTCAGTTGGCGCAGCATGTAGTCTAGTTGCACACATATTGATGTTTAGTTGGCAGGAAGACTAGTTCGTTGAAACATCCCCATGCGGGATCTACTTTTGAAGAGCATGTCGCGAAGGTTTCAACGGTGAAAACGGATCTGAATTTCGACACGCGGTTTAGAAGATATGTCTTTTATAATTTTGAAAACCAAAAATTAATGCACAAGAGACGAGCGTGAGGAACATTAATGCATCGGCATGCAAGCACTAGAGGCATGCATGCAACGGCTGCCCAAACGGTAGGAACGGGTGACTGTTTCCTTTGTTTTCATTTTCTGACAATGAAAAAGACAGATACTTGTCTTATTTCACCGGCCGCTGGATCGCTCTACTGGGCAGCCGGCCGCCCAGTAGACGCGCCCATTATACTATCCTACTTGGAGAAACAACAAAGATAAATGCAGTCGTATGCATCGTTCTGATTCAGAGGCCGGGACTTGTCCTCTTTCCAAAAAAATCTCAACTCTATTTAGACCAGTGAACAGTTCTACCTGCACATTTTTTGAAGGAATCAATGGTCTGCACAATGTCTGAATCTGATATACTAGATCTAATATTACTGGTGCTACCTGGCTTGTGAAACTACTAGATATGCGCTCGTAGGGAGCTCAGCTGCCGGTGTCCGGTCGATCCTGACCTTGTGAACTGGCGAGGCCGTGTCCAGGCAATTCTTTTCCACCTCCGCCCAACCCGGCCCTAGCGTTGTCTCCCCAAGAGGTGGTCGGGGCTGCGCGCAACCACTCTTCCTCCGCCCCTCTTCCACCCTCACCCCCTCCACCCCTCTCCGCCCCGGTCACCAGCCGCGGGCGCCCCTGGATCTGGCCCGGGTGGTGTTGGTGGCCGCGACACCTTCTTTACCCGCGTGCGGTTCTCCTTCCCGAGGCAGGGGGTTGGCGGCGATGCGGCTCGGTTGGCAGCGGCGGCACCTTCTTTGCTCGTGCGTGGTTCTCCTTTCCGGGGCAGGGGATCGACGGCGGTGCAGCTCGGTTGGCAGCAGCCAGCGACCTGGAGGCGGTGACCGGCGGCCGACATGGTGGAGGTGCTGCTCCTTGGCGGCGGATTGGCCGGCGACGCGCCTCCGACGCGACCTGGAGGCGGTGACTGGCTCCGGCGCAACCTCCGTGCCTCCTGCGCGGTGAAGAGGAAGGACGGCGACATTGACGGCGTGCTTTCTGCAACACGACGGCGGGAGCGTTACGGGCATTTCATGGCTCAGGCGGGCCTATGGGCCCACGGGCCTGGTTTGATCCTGTTGTTGCGTCTGGTCAGTTACCGTCGTTGATGGTGGAGGTCGGGCCCTCCCGCAGCCGACGGTGCTGCTGCCCCTAGTCCCGGCTCTTCTTCTTCATTGTGCAGGCCTCACTTCTCGGTGTCGTGGTGAGACAGCATGGGTGGCTTCAAGACCGTGCTAGTGCAAGGTGGTGGGCGGTATGGTGGAGTGCTCCGGAGCGTCCTGGTGATGGTTGGGATCGGGAGAAATCCCTATCGGTCTGTCCGACACCAACGCTGTGGCGCTTGAGGGTGCCGCCGGACCTTCCTGGAGGGCGTCGGGTGTGCTACCTTTCCTTTCTCCTCGTCGTGTGCCAGGGGAAATCCTTGGCAGCAGTGTCGTCATTGTCGCGGCCCTTCTTAGAGATGTTGATTGGTACCGGCGCTTCAGAGACTAGGATCTTGGTGGAAGATCTTCGGTGGGTGCAATGGTCACGAGGCCTCTTAGTTTTGTTCATCCGTCATTGTTGGCATTTGTTTTTTTTTGTATTTTCTCTTTTTTTTTGTCTAGACATTTGTTTTGCTTTCAGCCCAAAATCCTGTCGTTGGTTGTATCGGATGTTTGCTATATTAATATAGCGAGGCGCAAACTTGTTTTGTGACCTTGTGAACCGGCCAGCCTTTCCAGCCATCAAACTGAAGAACCTCACAGCGATTGCTAGCCGTGGACACGACAGAAGTGGATCCTCTAACATCAAGATGAGAAGTCACCTAAGCTACAATTTTTTAACTTTCCTCCTTCACATCCATATGATTAAGACTAAAATAATTTGAATTAATTTGCAAATTACAAATCTATTGTATATATTTACAAAAAATACATACAAACAAAATTATGATGCAATAAAATTAATTTTAAATTTATTTACATGAATAGTAACCACACACATAACTTTCTACAGTAAATAAATACATTATTCGCTACCGTGCCTTTGACTTTCCTTCTTTGTTTTGCACTGGATTGAAATGTAGCTTAGGTGACTTTCCTCCTGAGGATCCACTTCCGGACACGGCGAGACCTTTTCGTGGCCCGCACATGTGGTGGGCATCAGAAACGGATAATGGGATTGGGAGCAGGGGAGGCTTCGGTGCCGTCCACACCTCAGATCAGATATAAAGCTGGCGCCACAACATGATGATGATGAGCGAGGCGGTTAGGCATCCTTCGCGTCCCGCGGCTCCCATGCTCTGTCCATCGTCCATGCTCACCACACATGCATGTGCGCGCCGGCCGGCCTCTCGAGTGCGCATGAGAGACACAGTAGGATCTTGCATTCCCTGCCCTGCCCACGATCCGGATAGGGTCTGGGACTTGACATGACATGGAGTGCGGAAGCTTGCGCTACATGATGCAAGCCAGACATGCATGTTGTCCCTGGAGCACTTTGCAGCACGCATATCCTATCCCCGAAGCATTGTGCCTTCGTGTTCTTGATCAATGCATTCTTGCCTCGCCTTTTCTAGGGGACGGGAATAGACTCTACGGTCTGTACTAAAGGGTTTTAGGGCCGGTGTTGTGAACGCAAGGATTGCCCTAGGACGGAGCCAAGGGGAACAGCATTGGATGTGCAATGTGTTGTTGTAGCACTATGTAAACTGGAAGCATTAGCTTCAATGTCTCTCGATTCATCATCCGTCCGTCCGTCCATCTTGGATTGGAATCCTTGGAGCCAAAGCATGCATGCGATGCCGCAGCTGGGATCTCGTTGTTTTCTGCCGAAAACGAGGATCGCATGCCTCTCATGTTCCGGTGAGAAGCTCTCCCTAGAGTCTTGAGCCAGACAGTTTTCAGGCCTAGTGTTGTGGATGGTGTACCGTGAAGCCGAATTTCTCGCCGTTGATCGAACGAAAGCAACGGCTGGGGCTTGGATAGACTCTTGTCAGTGCATCGCACCATGACGGGACAGGGAGTACAGTTTTCCTTTCGTGCGGTACGTACGTTGACCCCAGCCGGTCGAGAGCACCAGCTAGCTGCTGCTGCGCTCCAAAACTGAACGCCCAACGGTATGCGTGTCTCCGGTATAAATACTCGTACCACCGTAATTTTTCTTTTTGGCGGGAGACTCGTAGCGTACCATGCATGCATCATCAATCCCTGCAAAAGTGTGCGTACTGTGGCCTGTAGGAGTGCATGCACCCGCGCACACAGACGCTGGCATAGTTTTTACGGTGGATGTTACGCCGGCAGCCTCTTGGTCCTCGACACGAGCACCGGCTAGCTCAGCTGCCATCGGCGGGGTTAAATGACAGCGCTCTCATCGACTGTTGGATAAGACCAGCCAACGGCGGCTAAATTTTATGTTTTTGACTCCTTTCCGAAACTTAACCGAAATCTGATCCTAGTCTGAAAAAATTTCAGGATCTGATTCTTTTACTACAGCCAAGACTCATGACGGTAGGGTATAATGGCATACCGTCAAGGTCCCTGGCGATAGGGTCTGTCACATTTGAACAGGACCCATGCACGTTACGGTGCCGGCCACCAGCAAAACTTCCACGGAATTCGTCGTACTGCTGTGCTGTGCCACATGGCCATGGGGGACCTGACGCGAACGGAGCGCGTCAGCGCAGCCGAGCAGCACTCCACCCCACGATCAATAGCCTCAAAGGCACAGACAGATCCCTCCCGGCGCGGCACTTGGTACGGAGGGAGACGACGAGCAGAGCAGCAGCACCCGGTCTGAGACGACGGCCTCTCTCGCCCGCCGCGTGCGTGCCCGGCTGGCGCACCGTCATCGCGCGCCGGGCGCGAGCAGGCAGCGGTACAGCCGGCCTAGCTGTCGCGCGATGGCGATGGCGATGGCGACGGCGACGGCGCCGCGCCCTGACCGGACATCCTTTCCGGGCCGCCGGGGTCGGCGTCCCCGGTTGCGGAAACATCCGTCCGTCCCCGTCCCGTCCCGCCCCACCCCACCCCACCCCACGGCGCCAAAGCCCAACCCGGTAGCATCTCGGCCACCCTGGTTCTGAAAGCGACGGGCGGCGGCCATTCTCATGCTCCGTCGTACCGCAGGAACGGACCCGGAGCCGAGAGATATCCCCGTGCTTTGGCCCGCCTCATGCAACGCCGGCGCTGACGCAGCGCTGGTGCCACGAGATGATGCTCATGGCCTCAACGATCCATTGCCTACGTGTAGACGTGTAGACTGTGCAGTGGGATGTGCCTCCACGCCATGGCTTGAGATTGACCGGCAGTATGTACCGATATTGCAATACGGCCCTTCTGCTCTGTTTGCTTTACTCTAACTGTGTGTGTGTGAGAGAGAGAATCTGTTTGCTTGAATAAATTACTGTTATTACTGCACTCTAGTGGAACCGTGCGCAGTCAGACACGGGCGAGTACTCGCCGCGCACATGCCGTTTTTCGCTGCAATAAAGAATTCAGCAGAGATCTTGCGCCCCTGAACCACATAGTCTGTCGACGAGGACGACGAGCTGCTCGTAATCACTCGCTATAAAGCGCTCTGCGCGATCTCTCTCCTCCCGTCGAGAGATCTGGCTTGGCTTCTGGCCGGCTGGCTGGATGGGGCCTAATCCAAATTTGAGTGCCCACGTGTGGATGTGCCCTGCGCGCCACTCCCTTTTGTTACCATCAAACACGACAAAAATAAGAGATGTGCTAGTACGTGGACGCCCGTGGAATCGGAACGATTGGTAGTATTAGTCTAGCTAAGCTTTGCTGTTTAGTCCTAGTTGTTTGTAGTTACTCAGTTTTTTACCTTGCAGTTAGAGACTTTCTTTTATAAAACGGAGGCAAAAGATCTGCCTCATCCATTATATAAGAGGAGGGTAGAGTGTGGTGTTTTTACAAGTGCCCCTGCAAAACGGCATGACAATCACTCTCGTACAACGATACGCCCTAGTTGCAGTTAGAGACTGATGGACAGGGTAATGGGCCAGTGGCCTAGCGGGTGGCGATACTTTGTCGACATTGATCATACGTGTTGCTTGCTCTGAGCCTTCTATTCAAAATATCTACTAGTTCTAGAAGAGAAGAGAGGAGTAGATGCTTCCACTCATCGGCTCAAAGATGGTGGTGTCGCCTGGACGGAGAGGTTGACTTCAACGCTTGCAAACCTCAGAGATAGCTAGGGTGCCATCATGACAGTGCAGCAGACGCATGTGGCGCAAAAAAGATCTCACACTCGCTCGTGTTTTCCTTTCTTTCCCCTCAGGTTATTGTTTCCCACTGCGCTGACAGCTCAAAAGCGGGGAGCAACGACAGGCACTGCAGCCATGGTGAAGTGAACACAGGACACACGCGGAAAAGCTACTGGCTACCAAAACTAATCTGAAGAAACTCAACCTCGAGACATGAAAAAAAGACTCTCGCAACGCAACGCAAACTCATTCTATTCTATTCTTCTCCTAGCTGCCCGTCTCCTCCCGGCTTCCGAGGACGGAACGGAGCAGAGCAGCCGCATAACGCCCTACGGCCTGGCCAGCACCAACAGCGACGGCCGGCTTCACCACCTCTCCATCTTGTCACCCCCGTCCCTGCACGCCTGCTGCAGAAATCCCAAAAATATTTGAGTTTCTACGGCTGAAATGCTACTTGTGTTCGTGGGAGCACGGAAAAAGGTCGGGAGAATGGTCACCTGTCGTGTGGGCATCGGCTTGGTGGCAGGGGCAG
The DNA here is from genome assembly GCF_003073215.2 of Triticum urartu. Lineage (NCBI taxonomy): Eukaryota > Viridiplantae > Streptophyta > Magnoliopsida > Poales > Poaceae > Triticum > Triticum urartu. The sequence continues at coordinate 553,441,551 of NC_053025.1, read as the reverse complement.
GGGAGTACTGCGCATGCAGGTAGCTGCCCAGAGGAGATCCGCTCAAGGGAGACTGCAATGGCAGAAGAAGATATGCTACGCGAATTAGCTGCCAGTATAAGCAGGAAATTAGTTATGCGACGTTAATGCGGCTTGACGTCGGTGCGCACCTCGAAGCCCGCCGGGGAGAAGAAGGTGGAGGAGAAGTCGGCCGCATTGCTGTACTCCATCGTCGACCCGGCCGCCCCGCCGTAGCCATTGGCCTCCGGCGAGCCCATCACCTGCTGGATGGCGAATGCGTGTTAGAAGAACTCGGTGGAACGGAACGCAGATTGGACTGCACAAGCACGTACCTTGGAGTGCTTGAAGAAGGCCGGCGAGCTGGCCGTGTCCTCGAGCAGAGTCGACGCGACGGCGGCGGCCATCTTGCCCTGCCGCCTCGCCGCCGCAGGCTCCGCCGTCCTACGCCTCCTCTCCGCGCGCTGTGCATTGGCCTGCGCGGCGGCGCCTTCGTCGGAGCCGGCCGAGTACTGGTGGCGCGGGCCGGAGGAGGCGTCGGAGATCATGGACAGGTCGTCCTCCTCCGCGTCCTCGGAGCGGCAGGACGAGCGGCACCGCTGCCCCTTGCCGCCGTGGAGCCGCGCGGTGGAGCCGCCGCGGGAGTAGGAGGAGGTGTCGTCGTCCAGGTAGGTGGTCCAGCCGGACTGGCAGCCGCTGCTGCACTCGGAGCTCGCCGCCGCGCCCATGACCGCGTCCTCCCCCGTCGTCATCCCGTGCGCTCGCTATCTAATACTACGCTGATGTGATGAGCTGCTCCCGACCTAGCAGCAGTACGCGAGTGTTAGCGCGTACTAAGTAGAGCGGGCGGAGGGGGGCGGCCCCACGCGTCTGTGGCGGGAGTGAACCTTGGTCTCAGTGACAGGTGGGGGGAGGGGAGGGGAGGCATCACGTGGAGTACAGCGAGGCGGCAACGGGGGGTGGACGGGACGGGCCGTCATTGCCCGGGCGCGGTACTGTTGCGTGGTCCGCGGCGGCCGAATCATTCCTCTTCCCGTGACGGGGAGCAAACGCGACGCGCGCCGGCTTGAACTCGTCTGGCTCCGGCCGCCCGTCCGATCTCTGTCCTCCGGTTTCTCTCTCCCGCCGGCGGACGCGCGGCGCGTTGTGGATGCTGGGCTGGGTTGGGCGGCGGGCCGGTTTCCACAGTGCCGGTGTTGTCAGGCGCCGCACGGACGCACGGTGGATGTTGCCTCGTTTCGTCTCACCCCCGCGGACGGGTGCAAACCGGCAACTCGGAAGCTGCGGCCGTAATCACAAAAATTTTTTTCGCAGTCTCGCTAGTCTTCCATGCTATCCATATGATTTATGTTGACATCCGTGTAAATTTTTCTTTTCAGTTTTTTCTTTCTCTCTTGCATGTTATGTCACTTGAATAAGACTTGATTCAATCTTAGTCGACTGAGACCTAGTCACATCCTTTTTTGACCTTTTTGCAGAAAAATAGAATGAATTAACGTCAATTTAAAACATTTTTATGATGTGTCATTTTTGATGATCATCCATCATGTACATTGTGTTGCACGCGAGACACCATGGTCAACGTCCACGTGTTGGTCGTTGTTCGTGTACCATCCAACGTGGCCCCATAGGAAACGCCAAGGATCATAGCGTTTCACCCTGCCTAAAAACACCGTACACCATGGCGTTTCGATACTGAAGGAGACACCCTAGGCCGCGACGCAACGTGATGAAGACATAATAACCTGTAGTTGGCCGCGTGTGGAGTCCACTCTACTTGCAGCCCCCAATCGGCCGCATACCTAGGCAGTGAAGAACATATCCATCTCTTCCCACCTTAAGACCCCCCTCAAATCCCCATCAAATTGAGCTTTTTTCATGGATCTTTTCCCTCCCCTTGTTGCTTTAGGTGGTCTCCACCTTAAGACCACTGAAAGGTCCCGAAAGATTCTGAAATATTCCAAAACCTTGTGGAATAATATATAGGGCGCCATGGGCTGCCCCTTTGGCCGAGCCCAAGTGTGGGACTGCCACGTGGGCCTAACTGCCCAAGAGTCCCCCTCCCCCCCCCCCCCCCCCCCCCCCCCCCCCCCCCCGCCCTCCAAAAAAACCTCCTTGTGCGCCTAGGGACCGCCCCTCTTCGCTTCACGTTTGGCTACGTCCAAAAGACCTTTGCTATTCCAAGAAAAATCCCCTCATTGGTCATGAAATTTCTTTCAAGCAAGTGTCCATTTAAGTTATCATTAAATGTTGTTCGAATTGTTGTGAAACAAATACTTTCATGTGAAATTGTTATTCCAAGTCTCGGTGAGATCTTCCTATGGCATGTGCCAAGGTTTTTGTGACTGCGAAAGGGTCACAAAAGTTATTAAAAGCTCCTGGGTTCCAACAATAGCGGTCAGATGATACAGAGCTCCTTCTGGCTGTGCATGAGAGTAAGCTGATGTAGGGTCACCTGAAGCCCCTTATATGTGAAAGTACCATAGCAAAACTTGTGATGTCTTTCTCCCTATTGCAATGTTGGTGTTGTAGTCGTCTAAGTGTCCCAGTTTTCACTGTCGGGAGGAGTGATGATTTGGTTTGTTGTACGTTTGGTTTTGCTTTTGTTTGTTAGGTTGATGTTGTCCCTTGGTTGGTCGACGAACTATGTATGGCTTGTTTGCCCTTTTCCCCTATTTATGTATTGAACATGGAGCTCTGCTGCATGGTTCGGAAAAACCTATGATTACTCCTTTTTTGGGAACGCCCAATTCGAATCAAAAATGAGTTTTCGTCACAGGGCGACTCTAGTTGAAATAAATCCCGAGTCAGAAATGACTACATAATTCATTACTTGGACTAAACAATGTAAAAAAAAACTCCGATATTTGTTGACAGATGGGGTAATGAAAGATTTTAGTTTTGCTACGTGTAAATTGCCTGGATTATTTTTTGGGTAAGTCACTTTTTCTTCTACTAGTCCTTGATTTTTTTCGAAAGTACTTTCCTCAGCTCAAGCTCAAATGCTCCTGGTGTCAACAGTAAAATCAAAACAAATAGAAAAAATATCAAAAAATTCTATTTTTCGTGGAAAACTTTAGGAAATGTTTCTAGTGTTCGCAAAGTTTAATCATGAAATATACATTGGTGAAAATCATGGTAAAAAAATCTCCAAAATGTATTCAAAAGTATACTTTTCAGAGCATCAATTTGTTCGCAGAGACATCCACGAATGTGATTTCATGATGAAAGTTTTTCAGCACTCCAACATTTTTAAAAAGCAGATTTTTGAAAATATTTTGACTATTTTTTTCAAATTTACTTTTCATCCTAGAGCATATGAGCTTATGGCTAATTAAAAATATGTGCGTAAATTATACTATAGTGCAAAATTGCACTATTATATGCTTCTTTTTAAAAATATTTTGACTATTTTTCTTCAAATTTACAATATGTTTGTAAATTATACTGTAGTGCAAAATTGCACTATTATATGCTTATTTTTGCATTCATCAAATTATGTGATTGCAGTACACATTGTGTGCAAACTTTTTTACAGTTTGTTTTTATTTATTTTTTATTTTTATAGGTAATACCAATGCCACTAATTATTTTGTTCTTAGGATTTTTTTCCTGAAAATCTCATTATTATACGCTTATTCTTACATATTATAAAATCCCATAATTTATGTGTAAAAATATGTGCAAAGTTTTCCATTTTGTGTTTTTTCTCATTTTCTTTCATGTGGTAGCATAATACCAATGCCATTAATTCATTCTTTATTAGAAAACTTCATTATTTTGATTTTCTTATCATTTTATTTTATTTTCTTACTTTCTTTACAGGCAATACCAATGCCACTAATTCATTCCTTAAGACAAAATTACTTTTTATTTGCAAAAAAATCCACTACTTTATGTTTATTCTTGCATACAATAAAAAGTGCATTTTCTTTATAATTGTGTGAAAACTTTATCATTACTAGACGATGCCCCGCGAGTTGCCGCGGGAACTGTGTTAAAACCAATGCATAAATAGGTGCTTAAAATCAATGGAAAAAATGTAAGAGTTTTACATAATGCAAATGATAAAACATAAAATAAGTGTGTCACAAAATGGTGTATAAAAGAGAAAAGAAATCCCCCCAAAAAAGAAGACAAGATTGATGAAGTGGGGTTGTTTTAGTTGATAGATTAATAAAAAAATGTAAGTGACTACATGCATGCGTTGGAAAAAAAGACATGCATGACTAATGAGGTGGCATGATTTACATTAATGCAAAAGAGTAACTTATGAGCACATGCATGACTTCTCGATGCCACATGATTTTGATCGGAAGGCTGTAAATAATTAAGGTGATGTGGAAGCACGCATGTGTAGAGAAATCTAGTAGTGGGGGCTACCTATTTAGATATAGAAGATTTGCTTTAATTTGTTTCCTTCTAGAAGGGTGATCCAGTGCCACTAACTCATTGCATGAACACGCAATACGTGGATCGAGTACATACATTACTGGGGTCGCATTTTCCATCTCTCACACACGCCAACACATGCGAACCAATTTGTGGTTGGATGGTTAGAGGGATTGTGGTATCCCCAGCCCATTAGGGTTCAAATCCTGGTGCTCGCATTTATTTTAGGATTTTCGACGATGCGCATTTAGTGGGACGAGACGTTCCCGTCGACGATGAGGTGCCTATGGTGACTTTGTAAATTTCAAGATCATATGTCGGCTCAGTCTTTCAAAGGTGTTCGTGTATGCATTCACAGGGGTGAGTGTATGCGCGTGTATATAGACACTTGCGTCTGTAGTGTGTTAAGAAAACACGCCAACACATGCACACAGACATAATTGATGGCACACACACATATGAGCGCGCACGCGCACACACACACACACGAGCACATGGGCACACAACACCCACCCACCGACGTGCATATGCAAAGAAAAAAAATAGACACACGTACGTTGAACTAGCTAGCTATACTGCCACGTAAGAGCATCTACAACCTCACGGAATAAGGCATCCGACTCGTCATTGGGTCTGTCGGAGTGGCTGCTTTTGCTGGACATGGTGGTCGGAGATCGATAGGGGAACGGATTGAAGAAAGGGAGGAGAAGAGACAGAGAGCGAATCGAAGTCAACTAGGGTTAGCTCCGCGTGGGGATTTTGTGGGGACAAAGTTGGGTCGTGGTGGGCCAGCATGACCGGCCTAACGCGGCGGGCACGCCCGTGCCGCCCCATATCTGCCCTACATTTAGGCTGGATATGAGGGGTGTCCGGTTACGTCTTTCTTTTTACCAGTTAACGATCGGTCCGGCCTTCCGGGAATTTAAGGGAGGTATGAGGCGTTCGGCTGTAAATACTCTAACACTAGTACTCTGGCTATAGCTAGCATCCGGTGCATGCCCTCCAAAAATAATTGACGGACCCTAAAACTATATTTAGGCGATTGACATATAGCCACGGCCGAAAGATTTTACTCAATCCCGAGGGCTCTCCCGTGTCAATTATGGGGTACATAAATTGGCAGCTTGCAATAACAGGAATCAGAGAGAAAAGTAAAGCGGTGTGGAGAATGAACCAGAGCTGGCCTTTAGTTTTGGTCTGGTGGTGCGTCGATATGAATAAGCCCTAGCTGTTAGCGAAGCTCGCAGTTGGAGAAAAGCGCACCAACCGGGCTTGCTCGAGCAGATTCACTGGCCTGGCCTTGTCTGCGCACGGGAAAGAGAATACGACAGCAGTGGGTGGGCAGGTGCCCGCCAAACAGGAAACCGATTGGACCATCTCGGCCCAACCTGCCGCAGGTGTTTATGATCTCTGCTCAGGGTTTTAGCATTTCGATCCCTCGTCTGCGGAGCCGGAGACAAGCTGCTGTAGCAAAGTCGACCTGATGGTGCATCGGAAGGGCTCAGCTAAGGTCGCCCTAAAGTGCTTAGGCCAATCACTTTGACTGGCACTGGCTGGCCAATCTGCCCAGACACAGCAATGAATTGGCATTATGGTGCAATGGATGCATGCACGTCGCAGCAGCTTGAAACCATGACAGTCACAGCACATACGCATCGCTTAATTAGCATGAATGGCTTCTTGCAATCTGCTTCTGCTCTGCAGGCGCCGCGCCGGCCCTGCGCCACGGAGTTAGAGTCGAGTAAAGCCTCTGGTTCCCTGACGGTGGAGTAAAGCCTCTTGATCTGCTACCGGACATGAGACAGCTGGGCGCGCGAGACCCCTCGACCGGAACAGTGGCGCCGATCAAGGCGCGCAGAATCATCAGCAGTCAGTGCCAAGAGCGCGCGGCGCTGGCAACAGGCGGGATCGGCGAGCGAGGGTACGTCGCCCGCCGCATGTGCGCCCGTCGCCGGAGGGCACAGGCGAACAGATAGAGACCAGGCACATGTGCGGTGCATGCACAGCGAACGCTGCGCTGCAGCCGCTTGCCGGCGCCGGTGCCAGTGCCAGCTATAGCTGGACCAGGACGGGTGGCCCGTGGCCGTGGCCGTGGGCGTAGCTGTACTTGTACTTGTACATGTACGCGCGCTCGTCGCTGCGGATGCATGGGCGGATGGATGCCCGGCAGCGCGCCGGAGAGCGTCGCGCGGGCGTCAGAGACCGTCTTCCCGGTCCCGCCGCTGCCGTGCATTCATGCGCGCGTTGATGGAGTCGCTTCTGTTCCCATCTGCGCCGCATTACACATGCACAGTCCGAAGACTTCATGAGCGAACCACAGACGTACCACGTACCAGCCTACCATGATTCAAAATCATCACGAGACACCTGTTTTTCCTCCCTCTCTCTCTCTCTCTCTCTCTCTCTCTCTGAGATTTGAACGTATGTATACGGGGGAACAGTGCCATGAAAAACTTGGTTGGGCGGGCGGGCCAACGCCGGTACCAGTTACAGATGGATGCCAATCAAGTATCTCTGTTGCATGCACACATGCATCTGATTTCTGATCTGGTGCCTGTGCCTGTGTAACGACAATCGCTCCAGACTTGAGTTGTCCAGCTGTTATACTAGCAGGCGCGCCGGCCGGAGCCACTGTTCACGCGCTAGGGTTAGGGCAGAGCAGTGAGCACCTGGCACGCACGCGACAGCGGAGCCATGCATGCGCTGCCGGCCGCGGGCGCGTAAATCGGCACGGCTCCACATGTTTTGTCTGAGCCGGGGAGGACGGGACCCATCGCCATGCATGCGATGCACACGCTCCTTAACTAACGCCGATCAGATCGGATCAGACGGGCATTGAACTTGCACGTGCGACGTCGTACGGCCTGCGTTCATGCACAGCTCCGACCTGTTGCCGTCGCATGCACGCATGCATGGCGTGGAGCCGGGCCAGCGCCATGTGTGAACCGTTGACACGTGCTTTGACGTCGATCCGGTCTTGGATGTCGCTGCTGCTCTTCTTGACTTGATGAGGAGCTTAAAGCATACTGTGGGGAATTGAATTTGAATTAACTGGGAAGAGTACGGCCGGTTATGTATGGTGTATAGTTCACATACACACGCGTACGTTTACGTAGAGGCATGCATGTGTTGGATTTGCATCTGCCGTTTGATAATACTTCTTTCTAGCACAACATTCCTACTTTAGCTTCACCAATATGTTTCAGCGTCTCCATACGTTCCACATGCGACACAGGCCCGCCATACCAGCATATCGGGCTCGGCCATGTCTTATTTCTCATTTGCATGATTGCTTCCGCTCCAAATTTCAGTTTTGGCACCACCATAGACCTCACTTACCTTCAAATCCCTTTTTACTTTTTCTGAGGGAGATGATACACTAATGTCTCAACCAATGTATCGGTGTATGCTGCCATGCTGGGCGGCTGGGGAGAGAACAAGGTTAAGTGGAGCAAACTTGAAGGTTGTCAGCCTAATTGGTTTTGTGCCAGAAATTGGCATACAATTGTTTGCAGTTGTTCTCGCCCATCTCTCAAACAATTGTCATGTTTTGGCAACGTTTGGTTTCACCATTTTTTGGCATCAAATCAATTAGTCTCTGCATGCTCCCTGCAAGTTCATAGAGTTGTTGGAAGGGCTCATATATCAGTCCGATGAGAGAGGAAGAGAGAGTGTGTGGCTGAATAAATTACTAGATACTTTTCCTTATAAAAATGGTTCAGTTGTTTAGGAAGAAAAGGGGTGCAAACATTGCACCAAACGCCAAAATATAACACGTTTATGGTCGGTCACTTTTGATCACTCAGTCACTCTCCACTTACGAGGGATACACCCTCCTCAAGCAAAGGGTTCTTAGTCACTCTCCACTTACGAGGGATACACCCTCCTCAAGCAAAGGGTTCTTGGTTAGAAAGGACGGCGGCCTCCGTTCTTAATCTAAGAAGAGCCTAGACTGTTGTTTAAATTCACAACCCCTACACCGCGGAAGGCCTAAGATAAAAAAAATAAAAAAGACAGACACTAATTAACTTCAACACGTGTTTCATTACAGCAAACATAAACAACACTAGACCGATCACAATATTGTAGGCTTAGACGAATAGAGGTAAAGAGAAATTTGGCTTATCGAATTTTCCATGTGTTTTAACTACATGAAACATGGACTACACCACGAGAGTGACCGCCATCACACATACACACAGAGTGGCGGACCTTCAACGCTATTTGAGAGGGGTCTAAATGAGTCTTAACTAGAGTTGAGGGGGCTAACCTAATGTATTTTATCTTAAATTTGATAGAAATATTGTTAAATATTACGTGTTTATGTAAAGAAATGAATTTGGTTGGGGGGCATGGCCTCCTCTGATAGAAAGACACACACACACACACACACACACACACACAGACAGAGAGGTCTATGGAGGCGTGACTTTTTTGCGGAACACATTGCAGACACACAAACTTACAAATTTGTACATACAATCACACTTATGAACACACATGCACAGACACCATATCCCTATGAACACATTTGAGAGACCAAGTTAGTAGGTTTTGAGATTGACGAATTCACCACAAACGCCTTGCTATCAAGAAAGTGCGAGTACCCATGTCAAATCAATGACTTGAACCTAGCTGGTCAAGCTCCACTCCACCACTAGGAACCTAAGCAATTGAGCTACACTAAGTTTGCTATGGTAGCGTGCCTTTTATGCCTCCCCCCCCCCCCCCCCCCCCCCCCCCCCCCCTTCCCTTTCTCTGTGTCTCAACCCTTACGAAGTTACTCCTTAGAGACACTAATAACCCTTAAGATGTTGGGTGTAGCAGTATTTCAAATAAAGAAGTGTTTAGATATACTATCTATAAAGAAATATAAAACCTCTTAGATTAGTAGAAGGTCTTTTTTTTCATAGAGAGAGTATTTGTTGTGTTCGCGAAAAAGACGTGGAGCGCTCTATTCCCCTGCATGCATGCATGCAACTTGCGATGGTTAAATCTCATGAGGCTTTGTACAATGCTAGATGCTTAGAAAAAAAATTAGATTTTTTTTGAAGCATTGGTGCCTATTTTTATAGGAGAGACGTCTAATTAAGCGTCTACCCTATATAAATAGACACCGGTGTTTAAAAATATATGATTTATTTTTTAAGCACCCCCTCCAAGCACCTTGCAGTGTACAAGGTTTGAGTGCCCATACAGCCATACTTATCCGGCCCCATGCGCAAGATCGGCAGCAACGACAAATGCTTGGAAAACCTCATCCGCCTATCGCACAGGATGGTCCGCATAGGGGAAAGAAACACGCATGTGATGATCAATCGGTTGACTAATGTCCACTTGAATGGCTGATTAAAATCAACACATGTCGATCGCCCGACTGTCATGACTGCTCCCTCGCATGTCATGTCGATCGCCCGACTGTAACGGCTTCCATGTGCGAGATTTATTTCGTGATGCGATCGATGCGATGCAGGCCGCAACACGCCGGCCGGCCGGTGGCCTGTGGTTTGCATGTTGCCTCCAGCGAGACGGCGGGCACATACGCTGACGGATCGATGCGCTCCCCATCCGGCACGTTGAGCTCTGCTCAGCCATAGGAAAGACGTAAGAGCTACTCTCTTCGTTCAAATTATTCGTCGTGGTTTTAATTTAAATTTAAACTAAAACCACGATGAGTAATTTGAAACGAGGGAGTAGGTGCTACGTACAGGGACAGCTGGAGTCGACGCATTCTGAGTAGGCTCCTTGCGGGCGGGGGTGGAGTGGAGAAGAAGGTGGTGGGATGGAGGGCATGATATGCCGGCGGCGTGTCCGTGGGCGTGTGTGCTAGCCTGCTACGATTTGGAATGGTGCTGGTCGAGGGAATGTCAAGGTGCTCTCGGCTTCCCATGCTTCAATTTCAAAACATCTATTTTAAATGTTTTAAAAAGTCTAGGGAAAAATGTGAATGGTCACAAGGAATGTGACTACAATCTCTAAAAATTTCCGGTCCGAACTTAAAATGTACGTCGTGAAAAAAAATAGGCTTAGCACTTTTTTTAACACAATACAGACGCAAGCACTTATATACACACGCATGCACTCACGCCTATGAACGCACACACGCATGTCCTACCCCTATGAGCACCTCTGAAAGACTGAGCCGACATATCATCTTGAAATTTACCTGGTGGGCTAGGGATACCACAGTCCCTCTAACCATCCAATCATAGGTTGGTTCGCTGCTTTGTCTTGGCACTTGGCATGTTGTATATTACTCCCTCCTTTCCGGTTTAGGCTAATTGTAATGGGGGTATCATATATTATTATCATGCATATGAAATTAGTATATGATACCACATCCCTAATGCATAATATCATATATTAGTATCATGTAGTACTTTATTTATTGTCATGCATGACACATAGTAACATATCATTTATTATGATACAGTATTATGATATAATACTCAACCCTCTCTTTCTTCATTTAAGTCTGACATCTCATCGAAATTACCTAGTTGGTATGCATGATACTACCATTACAACCAACCTTATAGGGCTCAATTCAAAAATCTCACCAACTAAGGTAGATGGTGAGTGGCAGAATAATTTTTGTAGTTTGCAAAACCACTCAATTAATGCGCTTGTTTTTCTCAAACAATTGTGTTTACCAATGCATTAATTGCAATGCATGCATGCATAAATCACATGCATTGGTCAATTTTCTTTTAATACTTGCATGCAATGATTTAATGCACCTTGAAATCTGAACATGCGATGGGCAACAAACAAATCGAGCCTTATAAAATGGGAAAAATAAAATTTTGAGATAAGCCTTATAAAGTGAAAAGGAGGGAGTAGTGTCGTTGTAACCCACTTCACATCTCTCGGATTCCGGGCAAGCCGTGATATCAGGTGATACCATACCTCACATGCTCCCATGTTCCAACTTTTGAATTGCCACATGCAAATGTTTTGAAAAAAAATCTGATCTTGTATATGGTTACAAGACATGTATCTAGAACCCTAAAAAACTTTAGATCCAATTCGAAATATAAATTGGGAAATAAAAAGTAGACAAATCTATCATGAATAGTGTAAAAAATAACACTATCCACATCTGGATTTGTCATTTTTTCCGTTTCTTAATGTGTTTCAAAATTGGATCTGAAATTTTTAGGGTATGTGGCACATGTCTTGTGTACATTCTTCTCTTCAGAATTTTTCAAACATTTAGATGTGACTTTTCAAATTTTGGAGCATGGGAGCGTGTGAGGTGTCGTATCACCTGATAGCCCCCCCCCCCCCCCCCCCCCCCCAGTCGGCCAGTCGTGCTACACATTGTTGGAGGAAAGGACAATGTAACTGATTAAACTAATTCTTTTTTTACCTAGGATGATTGACCGGCGTCCTGTTTGGCCAACCTAATGGCAAACGTCAGTGCTCCTTGCATCACCAGAAACAAAGATCAACCAACAAAAACAAAATTAAAATCAAACACTGCAAAAGGCCAGGGGCTAGCATCGCACAAGTGGGGTGCCGAAACCCAAACAACAACCAATTTTTTTTAAAAAAAAACTAGTGTAAATCCTTCCTTCACCACGGGTATTGTAGATAGTTTTAAAGCTTTTAATGAGTTTATCTAAAAGTATTTATATGTTAAATTTTGTGTTCTTTTAAGTGAAGAGCTGCAAAGTTCACATGTTATTCAAGTGGATAACCTAGTTGAAATGTTAAATTTTGGTACATTAGTTTCCCGGCGGAGCAAAGACAGTTTCAATGGTCGCATCTTATGGAAAGCTATCAACTGAATTTTTTTAAGTGATAATTTCACAATTATTGTGCTTCTTCGAGTTCTTTTTGTGTCCATGAAGAGACATCTTTTTATCGAGAGATGTATCTTTTCATGAATAGACATTTTTTTCACCACTAGACTTGCATTTCCATGAAGAGAAGTCCTTTCACCAAGGGGCGTGTCTTTTAACCAAAGGACATAAATGTACATATGCTCTAACCACAAAGATCTAATGGACTAAATTAATCCTTGATATAATCAAACAACAATTCTTTTTAGGGTGACGTGAATGTGGATGGTGCATTAGGAGTCAGTTTTTTGAACAACTAGAGGTTTGGGAAGAGCATGCATTAAAGCCTATTTAACGGCCTTAACGGGAAAAACTATTTGATGCTAATAGGCCCTCCATCATACAAGGCACACGAGAAGGGCTAGCCCATTTATAGTTTCCTCTCGTTACGATTGAGAGGAATTGCATATGTTTTTATTATTATTTTAGTCTGGTTAATTTGGTTTCCATTTCTTAATTCAGTTTTTAATATTTGTATTTAAACTTTTTTCTACCTTGTTGTTTCTATTTTTCCTTTTTCTAGTTTCGTTTTTATATTGCATCTTAAAACTCATGAACAACTTATTATTTTTTTAAGTCCCACCTTGCCGGTTGGTGAAGATTTGGACCAACATATAAGGAGGCATCTCATGGTTCACTTAGATGAAGTGATGAGAGAAAACTATGCTAGATGTACACAACACATCACACGTTTTATATCGCGTCCGCCTGCGTGTATGTTCGCGACTAGACTTAGGACTTTGGACGTTTGGCGCGACCGCGTGCGTGTGTATTAGCATCTTTTTTCTCCAGGACCTTCGATGATGATTTTGAAGATAATTAACATGTACTAATTGATATCCTATCTAATTTCAGCATGTAATTAATTTCTTGCACTGAATGCCTGTTTATTACAGTGAATTTTAATGGGAACGTCCTAAGTACCGAACGAATTCGAGGAGCAGCAGCGGCTCTGTGATGATTACGTGTACGGTGCACACTGTTCGCTGTTGTTTCAGAGCTTGACGTGCGGTTGCAGCTCCAGGTGAGAAATGTGTGGCTCCATGAGTATTTGCTATTGTCCCTAAAATGAATTGGAATGCCTAACACACGCAGAAATCTCAAAACATAAATAAATATGATTGTGTTGCTCCCCTAGGTAGCAGAGCTGCCGTCAGAAAATCTAGGTTCTATACCCTATCCGCAACAACAATAGACTATTGGGGCGATCTTTGAGGCAGATGAGTACTGGCACTAACAGTATCTAGCCAATGTAGTGGTAGCTTAAGATTTGAGCCCACGGTCTAGTCATTGACTGGACCCAATAGTGGAGTATTGGAGGCTAAGATGATAGCTTCTGTACCTTTCTATGCAGGTGAAAGCCCTAGGTCTAGCCTTCGCATTTCAGATTCGATGAGCACGACATTGTACAATATCGTCTTTGTTGTGTTGTAATTGGACTGGTTGTGTGGGAGTGAAAACCTTGATTTGTTGAATTTGATGACTATAGTATGATTCAGTCGTATTTGATGACTAGTATGATTCAGTCATATTTGTTGAAGAGCTCTAGTTCGAGAAGCTAACAAAATGTGGCATAGTTGAATCGGTTTTCAAGGGAAAATAGTGAGAAAATTTGAGAAAACTAGAAAACGGAGATGAGGTAGGGAGGGTGAATGAAAGAAAGCAATGTAAGTCATAACCCTAAATTTTAAAAAGTTCATCGATTCCCAAAATGTTTTATGATTTAAATAATGTTCAATTCAAAAAATCATGAATTTCAAGATTTTTTTATTAAAATAAATGTTTGTGAAATTCATAAATTGTTCCCTAAATTAAAATATGTTCTTCAATTCAAAAAAGGTTCACAAATTCAAAACAATGTTCACCTGTTTTAGAAAAATGTTCAGAATTTTTAAAAAATCTCAAGAATTTGTAAAAATGACTCACAATTTCAATATATGGTAGATGATTCCTAAAATGTTTAGAATTTCAAGAGAAGGTTTGTGAATTTGAAAAAAAATCATGATCTATGAAAATGTTCACGATTTGAAATATGACCACGAATTTGAAACTTATTCACAAAAAGAAAAAGAAAAAATAAAGAAGAAAGAAAAGGAGAATATGAAAAAAAATAATAAAATGAAAATAAGAAAAAAGATAGAGATAACAGATAAAAGAAATAAAGACCAGAAGAAATAGGAATGAAAAAACCGGCTCGAGAAACATGCTAGAACCAACCCAAAACCAGTTCAAAAAAGCTTAGACTGAACCGGCCCATATGCTGGACAGGCGCGAGGTGCGGGTATGCATTATGTACTCCCTCCGTTCCTAAATATAAGTAATTTTACAGATTTCTATATGAACTATATACGGAGCAAAACGAACAAATCTACACTTTTCCTTCGTATGTAGTTCATATTAGAATCTCTAAAAAGACTTATTTAAAAACGAAGAAAATACTATTTAGCGACCTACGCGCGAAATAGGAGAAACCCTCTTAGACTTGAGACCTCCTATGTGCCACTCACTACGGCATACAACGCACGATGCATAGGGGAGACAGACTGTGTCGGCCTGTTAGCACTGTAACGTGAGGTACTAAAGCACATGTTTCAAAAACTTGTGAACACTATTTGAAGAAAGTGAATTATTTTAACTTTTCAAACCCCAAATATATATTTTTAAAAATCTGAACATATTTTGAACAACTTGGTTTTATTAAAAACATGAACACCTTCTAGATGGTTCGTAAAACTAGTAAAAGGCGGACACGGGAGGTTCGGAAAAACAGGATGGATATAATCCATATGGTCCGGCTCACCTCACCATTTCCTACTATGAGAAAACCCGACTATTGGACGCAATGAGCATCTAAGAGGAAAACCCGACCATTGGACGATGAGTCGGTACATGGAAAACGAGAACTGCTATCCGTTGTTTTGTGCAACTGGGTGGCAGATAAAACGCACCAGCGCCATGTCTCGTTCGTACTGATTCCTAATAGGTACTGCCTGTTAGCCGTTTGCCGCGCAAGACATTCGGTCGTGTCAAGTCTAGTCGCTGTTTCGGTCGGCTCAGTCTGATTTTCATTTGTGTTTCTTCATTTTTCACCAGATTCTTTGATTTTTTTTTCCTTTGTTAGGTTTTCAGTTTTCTTTCTTTTTTATGGTTTTCTTCAATCTTTTTTTCTTTCTTTCATTGACTTTCTTAGTTTCCTTCTTTTCTATTTTTGCTTGTTCACTCTCTTTTGTTTGTTTGTCAGTTTTATTTTTTTTAATATGTCTATTTTCTTTTCTATTTCAAACACATGTTTCTCCTTCATGCACGTTGTATATTTCTCATATACATGTAAAATATAGTTTTGCAAATATGTAATATTTTCCAAATACAAGTTTATTTTTGTAAAAAAACATATTTTGAATATATTTTTCAAATACCTATCAACCATTTTTTTCAAATACCGGTTGTAACATTTTTCAAATGATAAAAACATTTTTTGAAATATGCAAATATTTTTTAAATTGTACATTTTTTTAAAATATCACAAATACATTTTATAAAATTATGAAGATTTTTCAAACGTGATGTTATTTTTTATTGTACGTAAAATTTTGTTTGAATTAAATGAAGATTTTTTAAAATTTTATATAAACATTTTAAAAAATATCACGTTCATTATTTTTTGAAATGTGTAACATTTTTTAATTGTCACAAATATTTTTCGTAAACATGATTACACAATTTGTCGAACACATGATAAACATTTGTATTTTTTCATTCATGTTATACATTTTCGTATACAATAGAAACATTTTTCGAGAGATGATTCCCTTTAACCGACCGATCTTTGGTGAAGCGTCCGCTGCTTCCAGGTCCGTTAGATGGGCTCGATCGGGAGCCAACTTATCCGTGTTCACCTTCTGTAACTGGTCCATTGTTTTTAAATGCATAAATAACATTTTTTTTCAAAATTTGATGCAAAGTTTTTTCTAACTATAAACAGAAGTAGAAAAACAAAAATTAAAACTTGAACGGAAAACGAAAAACAACAAAAAACACGAGGCTAGTGGTTACTGGCCGGCCCATACTAGGCTCCTGTAGGTGAGCTCTGCGTCGGCGTAGCTGCTGGCGGCGCATCCTCATATTGTTTGGACAACCCTTACCAAAAAAATACTCGACTTTGAAAAATTTACCCAATGTCCCGAAGTATCACAATATCAGGTGCGTCGGGGAATGTTTTGCGTGAGCACCTCCAGGAGATTGATGTACAGAAAGTCCTGAATATCCCGCTGAGCTCTTACAATAGATCAGATGCTTGGGCCTGGCATTATGAGCGAACTGAAAATTTTACTGTAAGATCAGCATATAGGCTGCTGATGGAAACAAAGAGAGTTAGAGAAAACTGGTTGTACAAAGTACTTGGAAATTTGGACACTAGCGGTCATACGATATAATGGAAGAAGCTCTGAAGTTTAAAAGTGCCGGCTAAGTTGCGAAACTTTGCATGGCGGCTGGCTAGAAACTCCATCCCGACAGAGCGTGTTCGCAGCCATCGAAATATGATCGCATTGAGTGTGTGTCCGATGTGCAATTCAGCTGAAGATTCTTGGAAACATGCTTTGATTCAGTGCCCAATGACGAAGAGTGTGTGGTCTCGTGTGGATGAGGAGCTGGTGGAACATATGATAGCCTGTAATCACACTGATGCAAAGCTCCGGCTTATGGAGCTTCAAGATTCAATGGGACAAGAAATTTTTGTGAAGCTCATTGTGGGTGTGTAGGAAGGGTGTCCACGAAGAACAATTTCAAACCTCACTAACCACGTTTTCCTTTATCCAAAGGTACTTGCTGGATCTTCAGATTCTATAGGCTGAACCTCCAATTCAGAGATCATTGGCGTCTGTCCTAAACCCCAAGTGGATTGCACCGCCAGCGGGGAGAGTGAAGTTGCACGTTGATGCTGCTGTTGGTAGAAACGGTGATTGTGGTGCAATCGCAGTTATCTGTCGAGATGAGTCAAGCGTATATCTGGGAACCTCTGCAATAACCATCCAAGAGATAGTTGATCCGGAGATTCTGGAAGCTTTGGCAGGGTTGGAGGCCTTATCTTTAGCTGCTGATCTGGGCTGCCAAAATGTTGTTGTTGCTACGGATTGCATGGAAACGATTGCACACTTGAAATGTGATTACAGAGGACCTTCAGCAGTTACTATTCAAGATATCAAGGGAAGGATACATGACTTTGTGTCGGCTGATTTTATTCATGAGAAGCGGGAGATGAATCTTGAAGCTCACAAACTTTCACAAGCAGCAACGACTTTAACTTTTGGTCGCCATGTGTGGCTCTCTATTTTACCAGACTGTATTTGTATTCCTGAGCACATTCTTAGTTATATATAATTTCGTTTACCCCTAAAATAAAAGCTGCTGGCGGCGCATAACTCGGCTCCTCAAACGGAGAGCGCGATGGCATTTATGAGCTGGCCCAGTCAGCGTATCTCTCATTCAGTCTTAGAGTTCTTTTATCCATAAAAAAAGTCTTAGATTGATTTTTTCCTCTTGGTTTCCCTTGGGTTTCCTTGTTTTTTCGTTCCTTATTGTTGTTCCCTTAATTTTTGTCACGAACACCTTTTATTAATACATGTCAATTTTAAAAGGTTAGCGATTTTAGAAATATTTATGAATTTAGCTAATGTTCACATATTTTCTAAAACATGCACGAATTTTAAAAAACTAATGAGTTTAGAAATGCTCTCGAATTTCAAAATGTTCATGATTTTTTTTGGCTTTTTTGAAACAACTTACATGAATGGAAAAATAAAGATATTCCTGAAAAAGGAAGGGGAATAATCATGGAGAAAAGGATGGAGAAGAAAACCAAAAGGAAAACAAAGGAACCATCCTAAGAACCAAAGAAACAAACAAAAATGATGGGAGTGAAAAAAACAACAACATGGGTTGGCCCATGGTGCACTTCTGCATGTGTGGTAGCTCGACAAACAGTGACACAAAGCAACGAATAGGGTTTTTTCCTTGGAAAAGGGCGCTCAACCCTCGAGGGCGATGCAGGTTGCACTACTTAACTGGAAAGGATCTATTTTGAATCCTGATGTAGCCCCTTTGAGCATGACAAACCCATGCAGCCTCTGGTTGGATCACGAATCATGAAGCCCGGCGGAAATATTACGTCACTGACTCTTCCCAATAGATTACATTGTGCCACTGTTGCATTTACATCCAAAATATTTTCGTAAAGTCGATAATTGCTTGTGTGTGGCAACGGGGGCACAAAATGTACACAATCACCATGATTGTACTGCCAATTTTATTGTTAACTAGTTGAGTACCCGTGCGTTGTCACGGGACAAAAACTTATGTTGCTCGTCATTACTGCTAGCTACTGATTTCGATCCAACCTTGTCAACTATCTCGACACCATCGAATAAATCTCTTGTCCCTCATCATCGTCAACCAATGGAGGAGGGTTTTTTGTCGCCCTAGAAACTAAAAGTTCTCATCTCTTGTCACGAACAAGTCAATAAAAATTTATATCCTCATGCTCTTGATCAAAACTCATACATGTTAAAGGATATTGTGCCCCAAATAAATGATCGAAATTGATGAGGAACCAAAAATTTAGGCAGAGATAATTATATACATGTGTGATGCTATGAAACATCATAAAAATATAACAAAAAATATATAATAGAGCATCTTCCCTATGTTCTCCCTCTTCAACCATGCATCGTATTTCCATCTTCCTTCCTCTATGTTTGCTTGTGGTCAGCTCCGCAATATCTACTCCGATGGATTTCAGGCTAATCTATATGAGCGGCCTTTTCTCAGTCATTGTTTATGGCCTTTCCCATTAGTTGTCATCTGGATCTACAAGGTAACAACTTTTCACGTGTACCAATGATTTTTTAAGCAGAAAGACGATGGTTCATCCATCGCTGTTGTGAAGTTATAAGAATGTTTTCAATGCTTGAACCTGCGCTTGGCTACCCAAATGATGTTCGCTCGTTAGCGGGGCAAATAGAGTTACAATGATTCAATTGGCTATTTTATTAATACTTTGATCTCATTTCATCAATTTGCCACGTGTACTAAATGGTATGTGCACTAATACCAATAATTCTGAATGACTTCCTGAAACAATTTTAAATGAGGACATCTATGTTATACCTAAAAAACAGACTTCATATACATATGTAGTCTCCTACATAACAAGTTGCAACTAATCGGTGTTCATCTTCTTATATGCCAAAAGAATTGAAAAGGATTAAACAAAAACCTAATGATAATTCATAAATCTCATAAGATGTTTGCCATGGTATCCACAATGTGCAGTCATGATCACGATAGATCTCTACAAACCTTTATTAAATTAATGCCTCAAACCAAGCACAGGGCAATTATCCTCAAAAAGCATATCACCTAAGCAAGCACCACAGTGCCATGCAATCTTTTGTACGTCCTTAGCTGAGTCACAACCCATCTGGCCAGGCTCCTGATCCATCTTTGCCCTTATACTCTCCTCTCACTCCAATGTTTAACACTACAGTGCTCCAGCCTGCATAGTCAAAATAGATGCATTCTCTTGAATAAAGAATGTTAATGGTATAGGGCATGTATACAGTATGCAAGCGCACAATAAAGATGGTAGCATGTTCTATGAGACATGTGTATCGAACACGGAAATGACCTACAAAGTTCCATACAAAATTTGTTAGTGTGCTTGAATATATGGCAATAAAGTACTAAAATTTCTCAATTTCTGTAGACCCCAAAGCTTGACACCATCAAAAGCGGCAGTTTAGGGGATGGTAAAAATATCATAATAACAAAGGCATCTAACATTGTGCACACTATTTTATGGGACACATGCATAATGGCAGGAAGTAACTATTTTCAGAGAAGGATATAGCAGTGTTGGGTCCAACATGCCCCTCAAACTTTGAAATATCTGACTACGGACAAAAAAATTTCATTACGAAATATAATATCAAGCGCAGACATGTGTAACCATCTGAAACATATTCCTGACAATTGCAGTATGAAACTGAGTCTTCACATGCAAAATTTTGACAAACTTTAGAAGTTCATGTTCCAAGGATGAGACCATCTAGGTGGAAAGACACATATGTATCTCCAAGCCTCTGCCAACCTGATAAAAAATTAGCATTGCATACACATGTATGCAAGTGCAAACATGGGAACTGCTGAATGTAGCCTATGCGAGTGGACCTGTGAGAGGCAGGAACGTGTTAAAATATCATAGAAGCACCAAGTGTTATCCCTGGCAGCGGTCACAAAATACTTTCGAACCACATGCACAGTAATAGCTTTGACCCGAGATTTTAAAATAAAAAAATTCAGTCCAAAAACATAATTTGGTCGAAATGAGGAATATTTTACCAAAAAATGAGCCCAAAATGACAGTAACTCTAGAAAGAAAACATTACTGACAATGGCGTAAATAGATGGATATAGAAGAAACACTATCCAACAATAATAGTATGGAAGTGTACTCCATGTCTGGTAAAAGAAGTTGCTATGTTATCCATACCATTCCTACTGTCAAGATAGAGTGAAAACATATTTCTAGACATATTAGCTTCTATTCTGTATTAAGTGAATGGTAAACTTGGTTGCTTCACAACTTTCCCAAATTCTAACCATCAACTCAGCTTATTTATCAACACACAGAAGCATACCATTGAAAAATTACCTTTAGGGTCTCCAATGAAGAAGATGAAGTGCTTGTAGAAACTGTGAAATACTCTGCTCCTCAAAGTGTTTGATATTTCATCCTACAACATTTCGTATCTGACCATCATGGGATTGGATAGCTAGCAGCAGGACCACCGTCATATCCATTAGCTGAAACAACCCGTAGTGTGAAGATGGCCCAGCAGAGCATGTAAGATATTAATATCTCAAGGACAAAATGAAAAACAAATTGGCGGGTTCCTTGTCTCATAGAAAGAGTAAAGACAGTCTATTTTCAAGCCACTTTGCCTGATGGAAATACGAACCAGTAGGTGAAACAAGTGAGAATCAACTTCTCGTGTCCTAGATAAGAAGAACAAAATAAAGGCTCTTTTACAATATATATCCTCCCCGTCTGCAAAACAATTATCGTCGATACATCTATCACTACAATTGGCGACACCACTGACGCGTAGATCTAGCAAGGATGACACCACCGTTGTAATCGTCATGGTCAGCTGAATAAAGGGCAAGTGGTGTGCTCGTGCTCTGCATCTCTCGCCGCAAGGGTCCACGTCCACAGCCATTCGTGCTCACAGGGCTGCCTGTGTTCTAACCCACCGCTAGGTCTGCATTTTCATGGGAAAACTTCTTTAGGCATGATCTGGTTTTAAACTACATCATTTAAGAAAAAGAAGCAAAACAGACGACAACACAAATCTGCAAAATAGTACAAATATTTCTGCAGAATCGACAACAGCACATTCTGTAAAAACTATTCTACACAATAGCAAAAACATTATGCACAGTACTCAAAATTACGGTACATTCTCTACAATAGCATTAAATTTCTTACATTCTCTGAAAGATAAAGAACACAAAGGAGTTGGGAGGGAGATAGATGGCACACTCGATACCTTTTAGCTGCCAATGCATGGAGCAGCACATTGCGGGGGAGATCAAGGCGGAGCTGGCTGTAGGGAGTTGGGAGGGAGATAGATGTCACACTCCATAGCCAACCGCCTCCCTTGCTTCCCGCCGGAAACACAACAGTGCAGCCTCCAGCTCCTGCCTGCACGCCCGCTTCCTCTGCTGCTGTACAGGGGCGGGCCACTCGCAACGGAGACGAGGGTGGCGACATGAGACAGAACAGAGCATGGGATAGCGGCGGATGGATCATCGTGCAGAAGAGAGTGGGGGCTAGGCGGGGCGGTGTCATCCACAACCAGTAACGTGGCCATCGTGGGGGGGGGGCATGTATGAGTTCGTGGGATAACAATAGAGATTTGGTCTTCAAAAAATGATTAAAGATTGATCATGATTTATTCCTTTCCATATAAAAGTTACCAAAGATTTGGTCTTCAAAAAATGATTACAGATTGATCATGATTTATTCCTTTCCATATAAAACTTACCAAATACTACTGAAAATTGATTGATCTTATTGGCACATAAAATCAGTTCAAATAGATCATGGGTAAAATCCGGTTTAAATATGTTGGTGGCATAAGAAACGGTGGGGAAAATTTAACCGGAGTGAGGCGAGACTACCAACTCATCCATTAGGAGTAGAGATGTGATTACATGCATAGAAAAAAAATGAAGGTTAGCTACCAATTGAATGAGTACTTATTGCCTCACTAAACAAAACATGAATTTTGTTTATAAGCTAATAAGACGTAGGACAAAGTCAGCTTTAAAGCAAAAATAGTGAGAAAATGTGACAACAATAGAGATGAGCTGAGGTAGGGAGGGAGAATGGAAGAAAGAAATCTAATACGTAACCCTAAATGCTTCTCAAATTAGGGGAGATATTAACAATCACATTGTGGCACCATTGCTTCCTACATTTTTGGGTTTAGTGTTCAAAATATCAAAAAATAACATTTAAATAAAATTCAGAACATTTTCCGTAGAAAATAAAAACTAAAGACTTCAAAAACTACAACAAGTTTAGTATTGTTTTTGTTGTAGCACATTTTATAATTATCCCACTAATCTTGCATATTTTCAAATTAAATTCAAATATATTTTTTCAAACAAAAATACCAAAGAAATTTCTCGATATCTATATAATGTTTCTATTTGATTTGAATAAAGTGAAAATAATGTGAAATCTCTTTGAAATGTTTCCAAAACTGGTTCAGATATCATGGGGATAATTTAAATCCATGTGATTATTAATGTTTCAAACATTTTGAAACAAAGAAATGACTCTGAAATAGTTCAGAGACTTTGAATAAAAATATATTTTTCTAAAATATACTAAAATAATTTAAATGTATCAGAATATATGAATGAAATAATTGAAATTTGTGCATTATTAATCTAATAATTTTTTAAAGATTAAATATCATTTAAAAATCCATAAAATCTAAAAAATTGGTTTTATAATGCACTGAAATAACCGGACAAATTTGAAGCAAAATATGTCACTCAAAGTTATTTTGGGAACTTTTCATTTGAAACAATGAAATATTTGGTTCATGTATGAATGCACCTTAAACTATCTTGAAAGATAGTTGAAACAGTGAAATCTAAACTAAAATAAATGTATCCATGATCAGTTTTGCTCTCAAGGTTTTGCCACGAAGAATTTCGATACATACAAATATCACAATTTTCTTTAAAGAAACCAATCATCTAAATTATCATATTGAATA
This sequence comes from Triticum urartu, assembly GCF_003073215.2. Lineage (NCBI taxonomy): Eukaryota > Viridiplantae > Streptophyta > Magnoliopsida > Poales > Poaceae > Triticum > Triticum urartu. Next base: position 553,417,961 of record NC_053025.1, on the reverse strand, counting down.
AAACATGTGCGTTTTGTATGAGGATAGATAATGCATGCATCCGTCCTCCTATCTACACACTCCCTTATATTCCCTGACACAAAGCTAACATGGGAGGTATTTAGGTTTGTATTTGCAATTGTTCGGTATGCACTGGAATAATGCCTAACTTATCTAGAAATCTCAAAGCATAAATGAATATGATTGAAACATACTGCTCCCCAAGGTGGCAGGGCCATTAGAAAATCTAGGTTCTATATCATGTCCACAACAACAATAGACTATTGTGGTGATCTGCAAGGCAGGTGAGTATTGGCACTTATGGTATCTAGTCAATGCAATGGTAGCTTAAGATTTGAAGTCATGGTCTAGTCGTTGACTGGACCCAATAGTGGTAGAGTGTTCGAGGCTAGGGTGATAGCTTATGCACCTTTCTATGCAGTTGAATACCCTAGGTCTAGCTTTCACATTTCAGACTAGGTGAGCATGACATTCTACAATATGGCTTTCGTAAGTGCGTTGTTCTGCAGTAATAGGACTGATTGTGTGGGAGTGAAATCCTAGATTTGTTGAATTTGATAACTATGGTATGATTCAGTTGTATTTCTCATTGAAAGCATCGCTTGATGACAAGGTATTTCACTTGTTATTGTTGTGCAATGTTGGCTTTGGGATTCAGTATGTTGCCACTTATTTCATGGAGTTTAAATTTTTTGTATTAGTTTTGTTATGTGTGTCCTCAGTTGGTGCAAAGGCGGAGGGTTGATTATTTCGTTATCTAGAAAAGATTTCCTTTCAAGAATGTGTACCATCATATGTAATTCTCCTTTTTCTTTTGCAAAAAATGACTCATATCTATTCTAAAAGTTTATCGGAAATACATAGCATCTCAAGCATAAAAGAATGAATTGAGGTCCCTAGACCACTGGACGACCACTATCGCCGTCAGAACGAGTCACCGGCACGCCTCTGTCACCACTCCCATACTGGAGCCGACCTAACTTTATCGACGATAGTCAGGGAGTCTTCGTGCATGTGCCCCTAAGAATTAGCGCCCTAGAGGCGCCGTCATAGATGTTGAAACATTGAATATATCTGAAGAACCTGGCAGCAAATGTTATCGTCGTGTATGCACAATGAGAAATCCTAACCTCACCGCCCCTATGAGTTGGCAAGAATCTACATTCGAGCTCAGTCTAATCTGTCCCGGAGGACGAACTTGAAGAGGATCGGAGCCCAGAAGACTGACTCTAAAAATAAGCACCGCCATCCGTTCGAGCACCACTCCTGCAAAGACTAAAATCCTAACCTGTTTACTAGCTGAAGCCGAGGTACCAGGATTCCCCTTCCTGTCATCGATCTTGAAAACGATAGACAAAGGGGAGATGAATCTGCCGCTAGTCGACGGAGATCGAGGAGAGGAAGGCTTTGCCGGCCTTGGGATAGGGGAAAGAAATACGTCTGTTGTTCCATCTAGTTCTCTTTGTCCTATTAGATTTTAAATAAAAATACAAATAAGATGTACTCACTAAAGTTGTATAAGGAGTACAGCTCATTTTTTTTTAGTTTTGATATATAGTGTACTCATTATATGTTTTTGCACTGCGAAGTACTATTTGGCTGCGTAGACGAGTGAAAATTCTGTCAAAAAAGATCTTGAGGAATAAAGTTCGTCTAGTCAAGGTTTGCTGTTGGCTGCGGCCTATGCTGGCTTCAGCTTATTATTTATTTTCAAATATCAATACTCGTCCACTCACTTTACAAAAGTACACCGGCGCTTTTCGCAACAATAGAGTCGGCCTGAAATTTGGAGTCCGGCGAAGATCCAAAGGAAGCGCGTAGACAACAACAAACCCAGCTTCTTGGGGAACGCTATCTCAAGGACTTGGAAGGCTTTGTTCCAGCAAAGATCCAACCGAATAGCCGCGTGTGCATAGACAAGACAACAAGTGCCAGTTATCGGGGTTTACCACTACCCCCCAAAACAAAACAAAATTGGATTGGTGCGCAGGCATAAAACTTGTCGTTGACGGAGTATGTTCACAAGGCAAGGGAGAAATATGGCCATACGTCGAGAAACATGGAGATATGTTCAAAGAGTTCAGCGTCTAGTGGGATCGAGGTTCCATCTCCACCAATGTTTGATACTGATCTGACATAGCCGTAACGTACAGACTGTCGGGGATTAATAGATGAGGCAATGCTTTTGTCTTCGTTTCGGCAAAAAAAAAAATGTTGAGCGTGGCAGATGATCTTCACCTACGAAACCCGCTACTGAATAAGTTTGTTCAGAACATGAACACAGGGGGACGCTATGCTACTTCCCCAGTGGCAGCAACATTTCTCTGACGAAGTGTTCTATGATCACCATCCTTTTCTTCCGAGGAGAGTATTAAGCCGCCAGAGTTGAACCAATGCCTGTTTGCCGTCCAGCAGTCTTGCGTGTCTCCGGTCGGCTTGCTGAGAGAGCTACGAGTCTGTGACCAAACCACTACTGTTTTCCACGATCAATCGTGAAGCGGCAGCTGACATTAGTTACATCGTATGGTCGTCCGTGTTGGTAAAATTCACACTGTACTGTGACTTTACGTCGTCTGCCATTGATTGGTGTTGCAGGATACCGCGCTCAAAGAGTCAAAGTAGCCACCGGGAACAACGACAGGCTACATAGCAGCACACGAGCGCTCGTGGTCTGCCTATTACTATTAACTTGTGCCGGCGCTAATTGCTGGACCTGCGCCACGATCCATCGTTTTTTAAGCGTCCTGGTGTGCGCAGTTGCTCTAATCGGACCGTTTCAGGGCACCCATTTCCCACCTAAACTCGGTCACAATAAGTCAACACTAGAGCTTATATATACCCAGAGAAGCCCAACCACACTGGAACCACACTCCAATCGCCTCCTCTCTACTTCTCCCTAGCTCGACCACACGCGATCGAGGTTAATTTTCCAAAGCCGGCTACCGAGCAGGACTGGGTGAATGGCTTCCACGGTGACGCTGCTGAGGAAGACGGCCGCCATACGGATGAGCGACGTCGCCGCCGTGGCGTCGTCACCAGCGGCGACGACGACGATGAAGTCGCTTTTGCTGGAGGGAAGCAAAGGCGGCGGCGGCGTGGCGAAGAGGTGCTGCGGGCGCAAGTGCGAGCTCGTCGGCTACGACGCTCTCCCGGCCTTCCTGCAGCACAACGAGTTCATCCTCCACTACTACCGCAGCGAGTGGCCCCTCAAGGAGGCGCTCCTCAGCGCCTTCGCGCTCCACAACGAGACCATCAACGTCTGGACGTAAGCCTCTCTGTCCGCCGAGCACGTACTTCCGGGACACGTCGCGCATGCGCTTTAGAAGCTGACGCGTGTTTTCTCGCAGGCATTTGATCGGCTTCTTCGTGTTCCTCGCGCTCACCGTGTGCGCCGCCACGATGGTCCCCATGGAAACCAGTGTGATCCACTCGGCGACATCCGCGGGCCTGGCGAACTGTACCGGCAACGGCGACCCCATGGTGCTGATGGCCTCCTACAGCACCAGTGGAGCGGCCGTGGCAATGCAGACGCTGCTGCGCCGCAACGTGTCCGTCTCCGGCGAGACGGACCTCGCGGCAGCGGCGGCGTTGTCGCTGTTGTCGGGAGAACACGGCCCGGTCGAGCGGTGGCCGTTCTACACGTACCTGTGCGGCGCCATGTTCTGCCTGCTGATGAGCAGCGGGTGCCACCTGCTGGCGTGCCACTCGGAGCACGCCAGCTACGTGCTGCTCCGCCTCGACTACGCCGGCATCACCGGCCTCATCGTCACCTCCTTCTACCCGCTCGTCTACTACACCTTCCTCTGCGACCCCTTCTCCCGGACGCTCTACCTCGGCTCCATCACCGTGTTCGGCGCCGCCGCGGTGGCCGTGTCGCTGCTGCCGGTCTTCGAGGCCCCCGAGCTCCGATGGGCGCGCGCCGCGCTGTTCGTATGCATGGGCGCGTCCGGCCTCGTGCCCATCGTGCACAAGATGCTCGTGTTCGGCGCACGGCCCGAGGCGGTGGTCACCACGGGATACGAGGTGGCCATGGGGGTGTTGTACCTGGCCGGCGTGCTGGTGTACGCCACGAGGGTGCCGGAGAGGTGGATGCCGGGCAGGTTTGACCTCGTCGGGCACAGCCACCAGCTGTTCCACGCGCTTGTCATCGCCGGCGCTTACGCGCACTACCATGCCGGCCTGGTTTACTTGAGCTGGAGGGACATGGACAAGTGCTGACCACTGTCGTGCACGGTCTGCCCGGACAAAGAATTTTGACGAAAGAAGTTCTAGTACTACAAGAATTGTGGTGTTATTGAGCTATACACAAACCTTTGCCAGAACCACAAAAGAACATCAAATTTCACACTTCTTGTGTATAAATAGACTTGACATATAACTAGTTCAATGCTCTTACTTTGCCGACAATATTTTTAGACATAAATATATCGATTCATACCAAATTACTATGAATAAATGACCATAGTTGGAGTATAGCCGAAACTTAAAATGTAGCCCCACACGCTCTCAGACCTTGACTCCACAATTTGAGTCCCCCCCCCCTCCCCCAACAAAAAAAGCTCTAAAATTTGAGGATTTAAATTGAAGTGGTTCCTTACCAAACTCGTATAACTTAACTCCCCAAGAAGATTTAACACGAATTCATTTATTTAGGTCAATGACTTAAAGCTTCACTACTTCATAAAATGATATTTTGGGCACATAGTTCATCGGTTCCTTAACATGAGAACTAATCCAAACAAAATGACAAGAACAATTACACACTTTAACATGAAGACAACTTATTGCTACCACAAGTGCAATCAACACCTTTTCCATCTCCTTATGTTCACCATTAACACTTTTGCCCTTTGTTGTTGACTTCTGTGCCCTGGACAGTTGTTTCTTCTCTTAATTCTAATGTAAAAAAATTGAACACTGCATCCTCTATAATCTCATCTCTAGTATCAAGTGCACCAATATCCAATAGGCCTCTTTGAATCAATAGAATTCTACTTCCCAATACCAAAAGTTTAAACTTTTCTGCACAATATTTAAGCCAACATTGAGCTCACATTGCTTGAAACCGAAAAAAAACACCCGCAAAATATTGCACTTACTTTGTCCTTTTCACACTTATAGTGGAACCATCTGGGATGTTTCTTCGTCGTAGAGACCCGGTGCAGCACTGGTCGCCAACAGTCGTTGCATTTCATGAGTGGTAGAGGGGAGCCAACGACTTGCTGGGTGACGGTTGTGCCCAGTCGAGCAGCTGATGAGGAAGAGTGGTGAGACGCGAACACTGAGATGAGGAGGACATCATGGGAGGAGCTCCGAAGGCGACGCAGGGCACTCTAGGTGGCCGCGCGGTTCTGTTCTCGATGAAATGCGGCTTCGTGGTGGCCATTCTCGTTAACAAGCCCGAGGCGGCGGTGGGGCCTAGGAGCGATGATTAAGGCGGCGTGAGCGACCCACGAGTGAATCAAAGTGGGGCGGTAGGCCAGCGAGCGTATGGGGTGTCGGCGGAAGTGCTTAGTGGGCGCAAGAGGCAATGCTCTTGACGCCACCATGGAGGCGGACATGCAGAGGGAAGAGACAACCGAGCAAGGGGATGAGATCTTTTTTGCTGAGAACTTCGTTCAGACGCTCAAATTTGAGATCCACTAGAGGGTTCTTCTATTTTTTCCGAGTTATACCGTCTAAGCGTTTGGCTAGGTGCGCCTTAGCTGCTCAAAAGAAATATTTTGAGGAGATAATCCCATCTGAAGGTTTGCGACTTCGCATAGTGTTGCTCTTATATTAACATGGCCCAACACCCACATGTCAAGTCCTTCCTTCCCATTCCCTAGTTCTCCCCCTATCAAGCTAACACAAACATTTTCTGCGGATTCGCCCAAGGTCACTGTAACACCCCGGATATGACTTTCCCAATTTGTACTCCAACTCTTGCCGTTTCCGGCGTTAAGTTATTTTATTTTCTCGGGTTCGGGTTTTTGTCTCCGTGTGTTGTTGTCGTTGTCATGCATCTCATATCATGTCATCATGCGCATTCCTTTTGCATACGTGTTCATCTCATGGATTCGAGCTTTTTCCCCGTTGTCCGTTTTGCATTCGGGCGCTCCGTTCTCCTCTGGTGGTCATTTCTAGATTTCTTTCGTGTGTGGGGATTAAACATTTCTGGATTGGACCGAGACTTGCCAAGCGGCCTTGGTTTACTGCCGGTAGACCGCCTGTCAAGTTTCGTATCATTTGGACTTCGTTTGATACTCCAACGGTTAACCGAGGGACCGAAAAGGCCTCGTGTGTGTTGCAGCCCAACACCCCTTCAATTTGTCCCAAAACCCATCTAAACCTGCTCCATCATCTAGAGCGTTCGATCACGATCGCGTTGCCGAAAACCGCACCTCATTTGGACTCTCCTAGCTCCTCCTACCTATAAAACTAGCTGCTCCCATCGGCTCACCCGCGCCGCCCGCCATGCCCGCGCCTCCCGCGCCCGACCCCGCCGCCTGCGCCTCGCCTCCGCCGCCCGCCGTCACCGCGCCGCGCCGCCGCGGACCACGTCGCCGGCCGCTGCGCCGCGCCTCCCGACCCGGCTCCGCCGCCTCCTCCGACGTCGCCGCGCCTCCCCCGACTCGCCGGTGACCGGATCCGGCGAGATCCGGCCCGGTAGGACCTCGGGCCCCTCCTCCCTCGAGCTCCGGCAGCTTCTCTGGCCATCTACAGTGCTCCCTCCGGCGAACCTCGATCGGCGTGCAAATCTGGATCTGAGATATTTTCTCGTTTGGTTGACTTTTTGCTCGAAACCCTAATCCATGTGCTCCTGTTCATTGCATCATAACTTTGCATCCGTAGCTCCGTTTTGAGCATATAGCATATCAAAATGTTCATCTCAGAGAGTACATCATTTCATTCCGCTGCATCATTTTCATTTGAGTTCATCTTGATGCCCGAAATGCTGTTAGAAGAGGGCTACTTGAGATAATTGTCAGATCTGCTACTCCATTTGCATATTTGTCATTTTTGCCATGATTATTGTATGCATGTTATGCCCATGAGCTCTACATATATTTTGTTAAGGGTTTTGCCATCTTTCCAGAGGTGCAACCCATGTATTTTTGTGATGTGTGTGGTGACTAGTGCAAGCTTGCGAAGTGAGGCACTTGGTAGTGATCCGTGCCTCTTTTGAGGATGATCAGTAAGGATGTTTTGTTAATCTTGTAGTTCTCTATCCATCCATGTCTTTGTTTGCAATTATGGAGCACCCTAGCTTGAGTCAATCGAGCTCTACTTTTGCTACTTTGTGAATCTGGGCAGATTGTCAACTTGTTTGCAATTTTTCCGATGATGTTGTAGTTGAACCGTGCATGCTATGCTATTGTTCTTGCCATGTCTAGCTTGCATTTTGTGTATTCTTGATGGGTGTATGCTTAGTTTTTCATGACTTGCTCCGTAGTGAGTGTATCGAGCTCGTAAACATGCCTACTTGATATCTGTTTTCAGCATGCTCCAGTTTTCACTAAGTCTGTGATCTGATTATGTTTTTGCCATGTTCACATGCTTGCAAATGTATTTTGTGATCCCTTTTGGCTCAAGGTCACTAAGGAACTTTTGTTAAGCTCCTTGAGTAGCTCCATGCCATGCTTTACTTTTCCATGTTCAGGTCCTGTAGCATGTAGTTTTGTTGCTCCGAAGAGTGCTACCTGATATGAAATTCCAGACAAGTGTTAATTTCACTAAGTCTGAGATCTGTTTGCCATATGCATTTTTGCCATGCTTGTTTGAACCTGTTAATGTATGATTTGGCCGTAGGTCAGTGCTAGACTTTTGTTAAGAATCTTGAATGCATCCCTGCCATGTATTTTGTTGCCATGTTTGGGTGCTGTAGCATGTTCATCTCATTGCATTTAGATGACTACTTGCTGTAAATCGCAGACCGGTGTCATATTTGTTTTGCTTGCCATTTCCAAACCGTAACTCCGATTCCGACGTTCTTTATATCGTTTTCAAGCGATTTCATCTCATCTTTCCAGTGGCACACTCGGATTCCCAAGTTGAGGCCAGGTTCATGCATTCCTTGTCACATCTTGCATATGCATCCCGCATCGCATCCCGCATAGCATACCATCCTTGCATCATATTGTTTGATCCTTGCACGTGGTTGATTGTGTCCTTGTTGCTTGTTTGTCTTGTTTGGGTAGAGCCGGGAGACGAGTTCGCTAATGAGGAGCCCGTTGAGTTTGCTTTCGAGGATCCAGTCAACTCTGACAACTTTACAGGCAAGATGATCATACCCTCGAAATCACTACTATCTTTGCTATGCTAGATTGCTCGCTCTTTTGCTATGCCAATGCTACGATGCCTACCACTTGCTTTCAAGCCTCCCAAATTGCCATGTTAAACCTCTAACCCTCCATGTCCTAGCAAACCCTTGATTGGCTATGTTACCGCTTTGCTCAGCCCCTCTTATAGCGTTGTTAGTTGCAGGTGAAGATTGGAGGCCGTTCCTTGTTGGAACATTTATTTACTTGTTGGGATATCATTATATGGCTATGTTATCTTAATGCATCTATATACTCGGTAAAGGGTGGAAGGCTCGGCCTCTCGCCTAGTGTTTTGTTCCACTCTTGCCGCCCTAAGATTAGATAGTTTGATGGCAACATTAACCTAAGATTGGATAGTTCAATAGCATAAACTAAACTAGGACTAAGGAGAAGTTCACCAACGGCCGCTGTTGGTGTCAAAACCGGCGGATCTCGGGTAGGGGGTCCCGAACTGTGCGTCTAAGGTTGATGGTAACGGGAGACAGGGGACACGATGTTTACCTAGGTTTGGGCCCTCTCTATGGAGGTAATACCCTACTTCCTGCTTGATTGATCTTGATGAATATGAGTATTACAAGAGTTGATCTACCTCGAGATCGTAATGGCTAAAACCCTAGAAGTCTATCCTATGTGATTATGAGAAGTCTATCCTATGTGATTATGATTGTCCCTCCCTCTACGGACTAAACCCTCTGGTTTATATAGACACCGGAGGGGACTAGGGTTATACAATGTCAGTTACATAGAAAGGAAATAGTACATCCGACTGCCTAGCTTACCTTCCACGCAAAGGAGAGTCCCATCCGGACACGGGAGAGAGTCTTCGGTCTTGTACCTTCACAGCCCATCAGTCCGTCCCATGTCAACAGGCCAGACGCCCGAGGACCCCTTAATCCAGGACTCCCTCAGTAGACCCCGAACTAATCTTTCAATGACGATGTGTCCGGCGCGCAGATTGTCTTCGGCATTGCAAGGCGGGTTCCTCCTCCGATCACTTCAAAGTATCTGACTTAAAGAGCTGCATTCGGCCCTCCATTTAATGTCGCATCCATCGGCTTCTTTGCCTCGACACCTTCTGCTCCACGCGTTGAGCGAATGCGAGAGGTCGGGGCATTTTTGCATAACCCCCCTCTGGCCACATAAGAAAGGCCTCTATTTAAAGGGGTTGGATCTCAAATCCATTCCACACACAACAGAAAATCTTCAATGTCTTGCCAGGGGAAACCATTCAACATGGCTAGTGTCCCTAGTTCTTCCTCCCGCCCCCATGGCTCCAAAAAAGGTGATTAAGAGAGATGCTTTGTATCCCATGAGCAGTTGGTTAAGCTCCAAACACAGGGATTACTTCCCCCTGCGGATCTGGTCCCTGTTCGAGCAGGATTGACCTCCTTTACAGGCGAGGTCCTGGTGGAAAATTTCCCCAATCCAACTAGGAGGGAACGGGTGTGCTTCGTATATTACTTGTTGAGAGGCGTTGGGTTTCTAATCCACCCTTTCCTCCATGGACTCCTGGAGTATTACGGCCTCCAACTGCACAACCTCACGCCGGCTTCTATCCTGCACATCGCAGGTTTTGTTGCCCTGTGCGAGCTTTTCCTGGGCTGTGAAGCCCACTTTGACTTGTGGAGGAAGCTATTCTGCCTTGTCCCTCGCAACCGAGAAGGGTCGATATTTGAGGTGGGCGGTGCCGAAGTATGTCGCATAGCTGGGACCGGATACCTGTCCGTCACACCGAAGAAAGCACCCAAAGAATGGCCCTCAGAATGGTTTTATATTGAGGACGTCGCTCTCCCCGACCCAGTTCGAATGGGCCTTCCCAAATTTTCAAATGCTCCGCTGCAGAAACGTCACAACTGGCGTCCTTGGAGCCTCGAGGAGGAAGATAGCGCAGAAGTCCGTCAACTGATGGGCAAGATAAAAACACTTGTCCAATCCGGATTATCAATAATCGAGGTGATGGCGACTTCCATAGTGCGGGGGTTCCAGCCACTCTAGTATCGAGGGCTTCCCATGTGGTACTATAATGGGGAGGATGATGCCTCACGCTGCGGTCGGAAAGGTCTGGACTCCCCCGCCGCTTTGGTCAAAATATTGGTCGAACTGTACAAAGGGGAGGAAAAGGAGTTCGCTCATCTTAAACGCCGAGATGGATTTTCCATGTACAATCCTCCGAGCTGGGTGAGTTCGAATCCCACCACTTTATTCAATCTTCTCCCTGAATCACTTTTAGTGGACATTAACCCATCTATTTACAACAGGAATGGCGGAGGGTTACCGAGGGGATCCATAATCCCACCCCACAGCCAGAGGATCACAACCGGGATCTTGACCCCGGATTCGAAGAGGATCCGGACATATTTGTGGAGCTCAAGAAGGGAGTATTCTACCAGGCAAGCTATGATGGCACAGTTGTACCAATCGTGGCCGACTATCCTGGCCTCCTTCCTGCCTCACACGTAAGTAATCAAGAGATACCTTCTTCGAAAGAGCTTCCTTATTATGCCTCAACCACCGCACTATTTCGTGCTCCAAAGGGGAGGTGCTCGACACCACAACGCGCACCAGAAGCATCTCCGAGGAGAGTGGTGCCCGCGTTGAGCACATCTTCGAAGAGAAAGGCAAACAATAATACGGCAGAACCTTCATCAAAGAGGTAAGGCTTTACTTTTAAACTATGCCTCCTGGTCGCCACATCAAATCGTGACATCATCCGCCGCATTTTATCAGGAAAAGCGTCCGCTGGACTATGTTCGGGGATCCTGCCGGTCGTGCCTCCACTAGTCAGGTTCCAGACCCTGCCCTAAGGACGGGGGCTGACACGAGAGTTGCGCCGGACTGTCCTTCTGTAGAGGATTCGAACGATATGTCCGTCACGAACTCTGAAGTGGAGAGCGCCATGAATCATCGTCGGAGGAGGGACGCTCTCCATGACCTCGTCTTTTCAAAGGAGGCATTCAATGCCTTCAGCTCGGCCGATGCGTACATCTGAGCTGCTCAGAATGGACTTGCCAGAGTCACGGACCAGTATCTAAAAGATATGCGGGTAAGTGTAGTTTTGTAATCATATACCTGTAGCCCCCGAGACTTAAAGCAATTGATACAACTGATTTAAGGATCATTGTATACTCACGCACTTATGGAGAAAAATAGCCTGCTGTCTCAAGAGCTGGAAAAGTGTCAGACTCAGCTAACTGCGGCTACCACAGAATTGGAAAAATCCAAGGAGGCACCGCCTGGTAATGTTTCTTCCCATCAGAAAAAAGTATAATCATATACCAGTAATATTAATATTGTTGTGTTTCTGCTGATAGAATCAGTAGAGCAGCTGAGAGAGAAACTAAAGATCACCCAGGTTGGTGAACAAGAGGCCAAAAGGCAACATGCGGTAGGCGAACATGTGCTGACGCGGGTTAGGGGGGAAAAGAACAAGCTGCAGGATTCCCATACCCAGCTGGGCGAAGAACTAAAAGATGTTCGAGCCCAGCTAGCTGACGCCGTCAAGGAGAATAAGAGATTACGAGGCGGCATATTCGGTATGTCTTTCAAACTTGCCTCCCTATAATTCGGCGAGGGCAGGGACTGACATATTTATGTCTGGAGGTATGCTGACTGGCCGCCCCGAAGAGGAAATATCCGGATTTTAAGGCGACCTGTTGCAAGAGCTGTCCCAGATGCACGAGCGAGTTCGTCAAGCAATGCGGAGTGTTCCCAAGGCTTTATGGCCATCCGCCTCCCCTCCAGGAAGTATGGCGGAGCTCGTGGAGCTATTCAAAGGGGCACAACGGCGTATTTGATTATGGAAGATATCAACCTGCCGGGAAGGTGCGCGAGAAGCTTGGGCCATGGTGAAAACACGTTATACCAAGCTTGATCCAAATCATATGGCCTGGGTCGGACCTCTAGGGTCAAATGGGAAAGAAATTCCCGTTAATTTGGTATATGACCAAGTAGAAGTAGCCGCCAAATATTCCCAACAGGATTGTAAGCTAGACAGCCTGTTGGACGGTATAGAGGAGGAAATTTTTGAGTCCAAGTAACTATGTGCTTTCCTTAACATATTTGTCCCTAGCCGGTTTGTAAAAGGATTGTCATGGTCGACCTTTTCGCTTTGACCTCTGGACCCGAAGGTGCGGAGTGTTACCGAATACTTGAGCGGCAAAATAGACCAGGGTATGCATGGAGGGGTCATAGTTGCTTGAACAGACAAGTTGTATCCGACTAGCTATGTTATATTACATTGTGATTGTAAGAAACATCTTCTAGAGAGAATAGTTCCGTTAAGGGTTCCTTTCCCTGGGTGTACATGTGTTAATGTGCATGTCCAAACTGTGATTGAAAAGATCACAGTATACGTAACATCTGGGGGTTCATAGTGGAAGGAATGTAAAAACATCTTTAGTCCGCCGACCGAATATTCCCTTAAGAACGCTAGCTTTCGGCTTCACCCAGTCTGAGGTACACATCCGGATGATCCAGCAGTAACAATCGCAGAGGTACTCCCTTTATACCCTAGCCGAACTAACAGGAATGTAGGGCATAAGCACAGGAGCCAGGCAACCCAGCTTGGCGAAAACTTAAGTCATATCGATACATATAATGGGGAAGAAAAGGTGCATATGAGGAAAAACGCATATGTGATGAGCTTGATGCTCGAAAAATAACAATAATAAGCTTCTGTGCAAGAAGCCCTAGGTATAATGGTCGTACACATTTGAGGATGTGTACATCATAGGTGCATGTTTTAGCCACACGAAAGCTTTATGGCTAAAAAAAGGAAAAGCAAAAATAGAGGAGCAAAAATAATGGAAACAATAGGGAGAAGGAGACGAACGAAGAGTTCGGCGCTAGGCATAGAATCTTCGGAGTCTGGCCGCGTAACATGGGTTCGGCTCTAGGTGATTGTCGGATGCATCACGCAAGCGGTACGCTACTCCAGTGAGAACTTCGTCAATGATGAAGGGACCCTACCACTTGGGCTTGAGTTTGTCCTTTTTCTTCTTCGGCAAGCATAGAACGAGTTTGCCAACATTATAAGTCTTGGTCCGCACTTCTCTGCTTTGATATCTGTGGGCCTACTGTTGATAAAATGTGGAACAGGCTTTTGCAACGTCGCACTCCTCCTCCAGGGCATCTAAACTGTCCTAGCGATCAAGCTCGGCCTCTCTCTCTCTTCGTACATGCACACTCGAGGTGAGTCTTGAATAATGTCGCAGGGTAACACAGCCTCTGCGCCGTACACCATGAAGAAAGGTGTATATCCGGTAGTGCGACTGGGCATGGTCCGCAGCCCCCAGAGTACGGAGTCAAGCTCCTCAACCCAGTGATTGTCTGATTCTTTCAAAGATCACACTAGTCTGGGTTTGATGCCGCTCATAATAAGACCATTGGCTCGTTCGACTTGACCGTTTGTTTGCGGATGATAGACGGAGGCGTAATCGAGCTTAATGCCTAGATTAGCACACCAGACTTTCACCTCATCGGCTGTAAAATTGGAGCCGTCGTCGGTGATGATGCTGTGTGGGACACCATAACGGTGCACACCGGATATAAAGTCTATCACTGGTCCGGCTTCGGCCGTTTTAACTGGTTTGGCCTCTATCCACTTAGTGAACTTATCTACCATGACTAGAAGATATTTTTTCTTATGGCTGCCTCCTTTAAGGGGTCCGACCATATCCAGCCCCCAAACCGCAAAAGGCCAAGTAATGGGGATTGTTTGTAGAGCGGTGGGCGGCATATGGCTTTGGTTGGCAAAAAGCTGGCATCCGACACAACGTTGGACAAGGTCCTGTGCATCTGCTCGGGCCGTCGGCCAAAAGAAACCTGTATGGAAGACCTTACGTACAAGGGCCCGAGCTGCGGCGTGGTGACCACGGATGCCAGCATGGATTTCAGCCAAGAGCTGTTGTCCCTCTTCTTCGGAGATACATCTTTGAAGTATTCCGGTAGCGCTTTTCTTGTAGAGCTCTCCTTCGTGGACCTTGTAGGCTTTCGAACGCCGAACAATGCAGCGAGCCTCATTCTGATCCTCAGGGAGCTCTCGCCTATTAAGGTAGGCCAAGAAGGGTTCGGTCTATGGGGAAATTACTACCATTATTAAATGGGCCGACGATGTTGTTTCGGTGGTTGAGCCTCCGATGATATCGGTATTGTGTTCGCAATCTGGGGGTATAATCGTATCCGGACTAGTGTTGCCGCTCTTGTCCTGCCACACCACGGATGGCTTGAAGAGCCTTTCCAAAAAGATGTTAGGCGGGACGGAGTCATGCTTGGCGCCCATGCGAGCAAGAACATCCGTCGCTTGATTGCTTTCTCGAGCCACATGATGAAACTCGAGTCCCTCGAACCGAGCTGATATTTTGAGAAAGGCGTTACGATAGGCCGCCATCTTTGGATCTTTGGCGTCGAAGTCTCCATTTATCTGGGATATTGCGAGATTTGAGTCCCCATGTACTTCCAGGTGTTGTATGCCCATGGAGGTAGCCATCCAAAGAGCGTGTAATGAGGCCTCGTATTCGGTTGCATTGTTGGAGTCTGTGTATAATATTTCGAGTACGTACTGAAATGTGTCTCCAGTGGGGGACATTAAGACAATGCCCGCCCCTAAGCCCGCCAGCATTTTGGAACCATTGAAGTGCATGACCCAATTGGAATATGTGTCATACTTTTTAGGGAGTTCGACCTCTGTCCATTCGGCGACGAAGTCTGCCAGTACTTGGGATTTGATGGCCCAACGCGGCTTATATGTTATGTCGAATGGAAGGAGCTCAATGGACCACTTGGCAATCCGGCCCATGGCGTCGCGGTTGTTTATTATGTCATTTAGTGGTACTTCGGAAGCCACCGTGATCGAACACTCTTGGAAATAGTGTCGTAGCTTCTAGGATACCATGAAGACCGCGTATGCTATCTTTTGATAATGAGGGTACCAGGATTTGCATGGAGTTAGGACAGTGGATACGTAGTATACCGGCTTCTGGAGCAGGAATTTGTGTCTGTCCTCCTCTCGCTCGACAACGAGTACTACGCTCACCACCTGGTGTGTTACAGAGATGTATAATAACATTGGTTCGCTGACGCTTGGCATGGCCAGGATTGGGTTGCTCGCTAAAAGAGCCTTTATTTCTTCCAATCCGTCCGTTGCTGCATCCGTCCACTCGAAGTGGTTGATGTGTCGGAGAAGTTGATAAAGTGGCAATGTGTTTTCTCCTAGTCTGGAGATAAAGCGGCTTAAAGCTGCCACGCATCCGGCTAGTTTTTGGACCTGTTTAAGGTCTATTGGTGTAGACAATTGTGATAAAGCTCGAATTTTGGCTGGATTTGCCTCGATTCCTCTACTGGAAACAATGAAGCCCAACAGTTTTCCAGAGGGAACACCGAAAACACATTTTTCCGGATTGAGCTTAATGTCATATGTCCGTAAATTGTCGAATGTGAGGCGTAAGTCGTCTATTAATGACTCGACGTGCTTAGTCTTGATAACGACGTCGTCCACTTATGCTTCAACTGTCTTGCCGATTTGTTTCTCCAGGCATGTTTGAATCATGCGTTGGTAGGTGGCGCCGGCGTTTTTAAGCCCAAAGGGCATAGTGTTGAAGCAGAAAGGCCCGTATGTGGTAATAAATGCCGTTGCGGCTTGGTCGGATTCCTTCATTTTAATTTGATGGTATCCGGAATATGCGTCGAGGAAACATAGTGAGTCGTGTCCTGGAGTGGCATCAATAATTCGATCGATGTAGGGAAGGGGGAAGGGATCCTTAGGGAAAGCTTTGTTGAGGTCTTTGAAATCGACGCACAGGCGCCAGGATTTATCCTTCTTTGGCACCACCACCAGGTTTGCTAGCCAGACTGGGTGTTTTCTTTCTCTGATGAATCCAGCCTCAATTAACTGGGCTAGCTCCTCGCCCATAGCTTGTCGTTTGGGTTCGGAAAAGCTCCGCAGTGTTTGCTTGACCGGCTTATATCCCTTCAATATATTGAGGCTATGCTCGGCCAACCTGCGTGGGATTCCTGTCATATCAGAAGGGTGCCAGGAAAATATGTCCTAGTTCTCGCGTAGGAACGCTCATAGTGCGGCGTCCACCATTGGGTCCAGATGTGCCCCGATGGAGGCTGTCTTCTTTGGGTCCGTTGGGTGGACTTGAAATTTGACTATTTCGTCTGCTGGTTTGAAGGAGGTGGATTTGGAGCGCTTATCAAGGATTACGTCGTCCCTATCCACCATCGAGCGCAGCGCGGTTAACTCTTCGGCCGTGAGGGCCTCAGATAGTGCATCGAGGGACAGGGATGTTGTTTTGTTTTCGGCGCGGAGGGCTATATCCGGATCACTAGCGAGAGTGATAATACCGTTGGGCCTGAGCATCTTGAGCTTCATATACCAGTAATGAGGTATGGCTTGAAAGTGTGTGAATGCATCTCGCCCCAACAGGGCGTGGTATCCACTGTTAAACGGGGCCACTTGGAAGGTTATCTCTTTGGACCGATAGTTCTCCGGCGTGCCGAGTACCACGTCAAGTGTAATTTTTCCCGCGCATCGTGCCTCCCGACTAGGAATGATTCCTCGGAAGGTCGTACTACTTTGCTCGATACGGCTCCTGTCGATTTCCATTTTATTGAGTATATCCTCGTAGATGAGATTTAATCCGCTTCCGCCGTCCATGAGCACTTTGGTGAGCCGAAAGTCGTCCACAATTGGATTGAGGACCAAGGCGGCTGGTGCCCGGTGAGGGAGTCCTGGACTAAGGGGTCCTCGGGCGTCTGGCCTGTTAGCCATGGGCCGGACTGGTGGGCTGTGAAGATACGAAGACCGAAGACCGCAGCCGTGTTCGGATAGGACTCTCCTTGGCATGGAAGGCAAGATTGGCGACTAGGTATGTAGATTCCTTTCTTTGTAACCGACCTTGTGTAACCCTAGATCCTCCCGGTGTCTATATAAATCAGAGGACTTAGTCCGGAGGACAGGTACATTATCATAACCATACAAGCTAGGCCTCTAGGGTTTAGCCATTCCGATCTCGTGGTAGATCAACTCTTGTAATACTCATATTCATCAAGATCAATCAAGCAGGACGTAGGGTATTACCTCCATAGAGAGGGCCCGCACCTGGGTAAAGCATTGTGTCCCCTGTCTCCTGTTATCATCGACCTTAGACGCACAGTTCATGACCCCCTACCCGAGATCCGCTGGTTTTGACACCGACATTGGTGCTTTCATTGAGAGTTCCACTGTGCCGTCGTCGAAAGGTTGATGGCTCGACTTATCGTCAAGGAAACTATCACCTCCGGAGGAGCTCTGGCCTCAGGCCAAACCCTTCGGCTGGGCGGTTCTATCATGACCGCCCGTTCGGCCCTTGAGCCGACGATGATGACCTCTCGAGTCATCGAAAATCGCCTTTGCGTTGATTCCGAATACGCCAAACGGATGGATCCGACGGAGTTATCGTCTTTAGAAGAACTCCTATATCGCATTGCCGCCTTGGGGGTCGCTACAGACTACGATCAGATTGGGCTTAAACCCGACTAGAGAGAAATTATATCTCCACCGATCACCCACCAGATAGCGGTAGTCGAGGAGCAAGATAACTCTTCCTCTATATTGAGGACGAACTATGTTCGGATCTCCAACCTCGAGAAGCCGGGCACCTACCGGCGGAAAGACACGCCTTGTCCTCCGAACATAGAATCGGACGACAAGCTTCAAAAATCAGTTGATATCCCGAAGCTCGAATCACTAAGTCCGGAAGATCTTCGGACGCCGGACCCTAAATTGGGTCAGGGTTCGGATTTAATTCCACCCACCCACCCAGACATAAGCGCTCTCTTGAGCATGCAACAGCAATCTCAGGAAACGGTCCACCACTTTTGGGCCAGATTCCTCCTTGTTAAAAACAAGATCAAAGATTGCCGTGACGAACACGCGATCTTAGCATTTCGCAACAATTGCACGGACGAGGGAATCCTCAACGCCATCAACCGTCGTCACATATTACACTTTGCTGACTTGGCAACTATCGTGCAGAAGTACAACGCAATGGAAAGCGCCTGGAAAACTCAGGCGGCACGGTGGGGACCAGCAGTCCCCACTCAACCCCTCGTTCAGATGAAAAGGGCGCACCCTCATGGCACGCCGGGACAAATGGTAAATAAACACAAGCCCGTTACGGGGCGCGGAACAGTTCTGGAAGGATGGCTCGACGGGCCATGCAAAATACACACAACACCGGATAGCATACCAACCCACTGCCTTAGAGCATGTTGGATACTCCGGCAGGTGGCCAAGAGCGGTGAAGATATCCTCACCAGGAATACCCCAGAGCAGCACCCCCCAGAAGACGACGACCTCAAACTATTTACGGTCTTCGAGACATTTGCCTCAAACAATAGGCGCAAAAGGGCACTTCGTGAACTCGCCGAAGTATGCCAGATTGCAACAATAAACCCTTGGAACGACACAGTGATAACCTTTAATGCTGGCGACGAGCCAAAATACAGGACAGTCCGAGCACCAGCCGCCTTGGTCCTCAGCACAATTGTGGACGGCTTTCGGCTCACCAAGGTTCTCATGGACGGCGGTAGCGGACTAAACCTCATCTATGAGGATACAATACAAAAAATGGAAATAGACAGGAGCTGCATCGAGCAAAGCAACACGACCTTCCGAGAAATCATTCCAAGTCGGGAGGCACGGTGTGCGGGAAAAATCACACTCGACGTGGTATTCGGCACACCGGAGAACTATCGGTCCGAAGAAATAACCTTCCAAGTGGCCCCTTTCAACAGCGGATATCACGCCTTCTTAGAGTGAGATGCATTTACACGCTTCCAAGCGGTACCCCATTATGGTTATATGAAGCTTAAGATGCCTGGGCCCAACGGTATAATCACTCTAGCTAGTGATCCGGACATAGCACTCCGCGCCGAGAATAAAACCACATCCCTGGCCCTCGAGGCATTATCTGAAGCCCTCGCGGCCGAAGAATTAATCGCACTGCGCTCCACGATGGACAGGGATGATGTCGTCCTATACAAACGACCCAAATCCACCTCCTTCAAACCAGCAGAAGAAATAGTCAAATTCCAAGTTCATCCAACGGACCCCAAGAAGACAGCATCCATTGGAGCACCACTAGACCCAACGGTTGACGTCGTGCTACGAGAGTTCCTGCGCGAGAATTGGGATATATTCGCCTGGCACCCTTCTGATATGCTAGGAATCCCTGATACGTCTCCGTCGTATCTATAATTTTTTATTGTTCCATGCCAATATTATTCAACTTTTATATACTTTTGGCAACTTTTTATACTATTTTTGGGACTAACATATTGATCCAGTGCCCAGTGCCAGTTCGTGTTTGTTGCATGTTTTTTGTTTCACAGAATATCCATATCAAACGGAGTCCAAACGGGATAAAAACTAACAGAGATTTTTTTTGGAATATATATGATTTTTGGGAAGAAAAATCGACGCGAGACGGTGCCCGAGGTGGCCACGAGGCAGGGGGCGCGCCTGCCCCCCTGGGCGCGCCCCTGACCCTCATGGGCCACCTATAAGGCGGTTGATGCCCTTCTTTCGCGGCAAGAAAGCTAATATCCGGATAGAGATCGTGTCAAAATTTCAGCCCAATCGGAGTTACGGATCTCTGGGAATATAAGAAACGGTGAAAGGGAAGAATCTGAGAACGCAGAAACAGAGAGAGACAGAGATACAGATCCAATCTCGGAGGGGCTCTCGCCCCTCCCTTGCCATGGAGGCCATGGACCAGAGGGGAAACCCTTCTCCCATCTAGGGAGGAGGTCAAGGAAGAATAAGAAGGAGGGGGGCTCTCTCCCCTCGCTTCCGGTGGCACCAGAGTGCCACCGGGGGCCATCATCATCACCGCGATCTACACCAACACCTCCGTCATCTTCACCAACATCTCCATCACCTTCCCCCCTCTATCTACAGTGGTCCACTCTCCCGCAACCCGCTGTACCCTCTACTTGAACATGGTGCTTTATGCTTCATATTATTATCCAATGATGTGTTGCCATCCTATGATGTCTGAGTAGATTTTCGTTGTCCTATCGGTGGTTGATGAATTGCTATGATTGATTTAATTTGCTTATGGTTATGTTGCTGTCCTTTGGTGCCCATCATATGATTGCGCGCGTGGATCACACCCTAGGGTTAGTTGTATGTTGATAGGACTATGTATTGGAGGGCAAGAGTGACAGAAGCTTCAACCTAGCATAGAAATTGATGCATACGGGATTGAAGGGGGGCCAATATATCTTAATGCTATGGTTGGGTTTTACCTTAATGAACATTAGTAGTTGCGGATGCTTGCTAATAGTTCCAATCATAAGTGCATAGAATTCCAAGTCAGGGATGACATGCTAGCAGTGGCCTCTCCCACATAATACTTGCTATCGGTCTAGTAAAGTAGTCAATTGCTTAGGGGCAATTTCACAACTCCTACCACCACTTTTCCACACTCGCTATATTTACTTTATTGTTTCTTTATCTAAACAGCCCCTACTTTTTATTTACGTACTCTTTATTATCTTGCAAACCTATCCAACAACACCTACAAAGTACTTCTAGTTTCCTACTTGTTCTAGGTAAAGTGAACGTCAAGCGTGCATAGAGTTGTATCGGTGGTCGATAGAACTTGAGGGAATATTTGTTCTACCTTTAGCTCCTTGTTGGGTTCTACACTCTTACTTATCAAAAACTGTTGCGATCCCCTATACTTGTGGGTTATCAAGACCTTTTTCTGGCACCGTTGCCGGGGAGCAATAGAATGGGGTGAATATTCTCGTGTGTGCTTGTTTGCTTTATCACTAAGTAATTTCTATTTGCTGTTCTTAGTTGTTTTCTATCTTTAGTTATGGGTAGGAAACGCAAAATACCAAAAAAATTAGTTGTACCTACTAAACCAATGGTTGAAGAACCACTCAAAATCTATCACACTTCTGAAGCTTATTACTTGGATCATGTTCGATGCCTATGTGCTCGTGCTGAAACCCCAACTAGCTTAGTTGAGGGCAAATCCTTAGATGAGCATGCTTGTTATGTGCGACACCGAATATCTAAAAAAGGGAAAACTTTACTGGATCAAATTCATCGTTTGCAATGCTATATGCTTGGAATTTATGTGAAATATATGATTATACTTGTTGTTCTGAAGACCCTAAGAAACACCTTCCCTACCAATGTTTGTTTAGTGATAATGGAATCGTATCCTCTTATGCCAAGGGTGTTTATAGTTACTATGATGTTCAACAAATTGAAGAATTTGTTGCTTTCAAGGGTGCTTACGAAATTGCTTCTTTGATTGAAAAGTATGATGCTACTCTTTACAAATCTGAAAATTTTGCCATACTTAAATATTTCTATGATAATTATGCTTCTAATGCCTATGTTGAACTATATATTGAGGACTACTCCGCTGTCCAAGAAGAGACTAATATTTTGCAGGAATCTATGGAAGAAGAAATTGATGAAACTGTGAGCTCATTGGATGAAAAAGATGAGGAGGAGAGCGAAGAACAAGAGGAGGAAGAGCAGATTAGCTACCCGTGCCCACCTTCTAATGAGAGTAACTCTTCAACTCATACATTGTTTAATTTCCCTTCGTGCTTACCGAAGGATGATTGCTACGATGATTGTTATGATCCCGTTGATTCTCTTGAAATATCCCTTTTTGATGATGCTTGCTATGCTTGTGGCCAAGATGCTAATATGAATTATGCTTATGGAGATGAACTTGCTATAGTTCCTTATGTTAAACATGAAATTGTTGCTATTGCACCCACGCATGATAGTCCTATTATCTTTTTGAATTCTCCCGACTACACTATATCGGAGAAGTTTGCCCTTATTAAGGATTATATTGATGGGTTGCCTTTTACCGTTGCACATGATGATTTTGATGAATATAATATGAATGTGCTTGCTTCTCCTACTTGCAATTATTATGAGAGAGGAACTATATCTCCACCTCTCTATGTTTCCAATATGACAAAATTGCAAGAAACTATTTATACTATGCATTGGCCTTTACTATGTGTGCATGAATTGTTCTTTTATGACATGTCGATGCATAGGAAGAGAGTTAGACTTTGTTGTTGCTTGATATATGTTACTTTGTGCTCACTACTAAATTACAAATCATTGTTAATTAAAATTGGCTTTGATATACCTTGGGATCCGGGTGGATCCATTAATTGAGCACTATATGCCTAGCTTAATGGCTTTAAAGAAAGCGCTTCCAGGGAGACAACCCGGAAGTTTTAGAGAGTCATTTATTTCTGTTGTGTGCTTTTATAAAGTTTAAATATAAAAATAATGTGCCAAGGTTTGCCTTTAGGATGTTTACATTTGCTTGATGGTTTGTACGGTGCAGGACAGAAACTTTGGCTGTAGTGCGTGATTTTACATTTTTAGATGGAACGTCAAATGGTTCTGATTCTTTCTGCACTGTCTTCCTATATAAATTGTTTATTTTTCCTAATTTTTGTAGAATTTTTCAAGTATCAGAAGTATGGTGAATGTTCAGATTATTACAGATTGTTCTGTTTTCGACAGATTCTGTTTTTGATGCATAGTTTGCTTGTTTTGATGAAACTATCGATTCATATCAGTGGATTAAGCCATGAAAAAGTTATATTACAGTAGACACAATGCAAAAACAAAATATGAATTGGTTTGCAACATTACTTAGAGTAGTGATTTGCTTTATTATACTAACGAATCTTACCGAGTTTTCTGTTGAAGTTTTGTGTGGATGAAGTGTTCGATGATCGAGAAGGTCTCGATGTGAGAAGAAGGAAGAGAGGCAAGAGCTCAAGCTTGGGGATGCCCGAGGCACCCCAAGTAAATATTCAAGGAGACTCAAGCATCTAAGCTTGGGATGCCCCGGAAGGCATCCCCTCTTTCTTCAACAAGTATCGGTATGTTTTCGGATTTGTTTTGTTCATGCAATATGTGCAATCTTGGAGCGTATTTTGCATTTAGTTTTCATTTTTCTTTTATGCACCATGCTGGTATGAGATAGTCCTTGGTTGATTTATATAATGCTCTATGCACTTCACTTATATTTTTGAGTATGGCTTTATAGAATGCTTCATGTGCTTCACTTATATCATTTGAAGTTTGGATTGCCTGTTTCTCTTTACATAGATGATAACCCACAAGTATAGGGGATCGCAACAGCTTCCGAGGGTAGAGTATTCAACCCAAATTTATTGATTCGACACAAGGGGAGCCAAAGAATATTCTCAAGTATTATCAGCTAAGTTGTCAATTCAACTACACCTGGAAACTTAATATCTGCAGCAAAGTGTTTAGTAGCAAAGTAATATGATAGTGATGGTAACGGTAACAAAAGAGTAATGAAAGCAAAGTAATGTTTTTGGTGTTTTGTAGTGATTGTAACAATAGCAACGAGAAAGTAAATAAGCATAAACCAGTATATGGAAAGCTCGTAGGCATCAGATCAATGATGGATAATTATGCCGGATGCGGTTCATCATGTAACAGTCATAACATAGGGTGACACACAACTAGCTCCAGTTCGTCAATGTAATGTAGGCATGTATTCCGAATATAGTCATACGTGCTTATGGAAAAGAACTTGCATGACATCTTTTGTCCTACCTGTTGGGGAACGTAATAATTTCAAAAAAATTCCTACGCACACGCAAGATCATGGTGATGCATAGCAACGAGGGGAGAGTGTGATCTACGTACCCTTGTAGACCGACAGCGGAAGCGTTAGCACAACGCGGTTGATGTAGTCGTACATCTTCACGGCCCGACCGATCAAGCACCGAAACTACGGCACCTCCGAGTTTTAGCACACGTTCAGCTCGATGACGATCCCCGGACTTCGATCCAGCAAAGTGTCGGGGAAGAGTTCCGCCAGCACGACAGCGTGGTGACGATCTTGATGTACTACCGTCGCAGGGCTTCGCCTAAGCACCGCTACAATATTATCGAGGATTATGGTGGAAGGGGGCACCGCACACGGCTAAGAATATGATCACGTGGATCAACTTGTGTGTCTATGGGGTGCCCCCTGCCCCCGTATATAAAGGAGCAAGGGGGAGGCCGGCCGGCCCTTGTGGGCGTGCCAAGGAGGAGTAGGATTCCTACTCCTAGTTGGAGTAGGTTTCCACCTTTCCTAGTCCAACTAGGAGAAGGGGGGAAACGGGGGGAAGAGGGGAAAGAAGGGAGAGAGGGGCCGCGCCCCAAACCCCTTGTCCAATTCGGACTAGGCTTGGGAGGGGCGCGCGCCACCTCCTAGTCCTTTCCACTAAGGCCCATTGCTTCTTCCTCGTATTCCCGTAACTCCCTGGTACCTCCGAAAATATCCGAATCACTCGGAACCTTTCCGATGTCCGAATATAGTCGTCCAATATATCGATCTTTACGTCTCGACCATTTCGAGACTCCTCGTCATGTCCCCGATCTCATCCGGGACTCCGAACTCCTTCGGTACATCAAAACTCATAAACTCATAATATAACTGTCATCGAAACCTTAAGCGTGCGGACCCTATGGGTTCGAGAACAATGTAGACATGACGGAGACACGTCTCCGGTCAATAACCAATAGCGGAACCTGGATGCTCATATTGGCTCCCACATATTCTACGAAGATCTTTATCGGTCAGACCGCATAACAACATACTTTGTTCCCTTTGTCATCGGTATGTTACTTGCCCGAGATTTGATCGTCGGTATCTCAATACCTAGTTCAATCTCGTTACCGGCAAGTCTCTTTACTCGTTTCGTAATACATCATCTTGCAACTAACTCATTAGTTGTAATGCTTGCAAGGCTTATGTGATGTGCATTACCGAGAGGGCCCAGAGATACCTCTCCGACAATCGGAGTGACAAATCCTAATCTCGAAATACGCCAACCCAACATTCACCTTTGGAGACACCTGTAGAGCTCCTTTATAATCACCCAGTTACATTGTGACGTTTGGTAGCACACAAAGTGTTCCTCCGGTAAATGGGAGTTGCATAATCTCATAGTCATAGGAACATGTATAAGTCATGAAGAAAGCAATAACAACATAGTAAACGATCGGGTGCTAAGCTAATGGAATGGGTCATGTCAATCACATCATTCTCCTAATGATGTGAACCCATTAATCAAATGACAACACATGTCTATGGTTAGGAAACATAACCATCTTCGATTAACGAGCTAGTCAAGTAGAGGCATACTAGTGACGTTTGGTTTGTCTATGTATTCACACATGTATTATGTTTCCGGTTAATACAATTCTAGCATGAATAATAAACATTTATCATGATATATAGAAATAAATAATAACTTTATTATTGCCTCTAGGGCATATTTCCTTCAGTCTCCCACTTGCACTAGAGTCAATAATCTTGTTCACATCGCCATGTGATTCAACACTAATAGTTCACATCACCATGTGATTAACACCCATAGTTCACATTGTCATGTGACCTATACCCAAAGGGTTTACTAGAGTCAGTAATCTAGTTCACATCGTTTATGTGATTAACACCCAAAGAGTACTAAGGTGTGATCATGTTTTGCTTGTGAGATAATTTTAGTCAATGGGTCTGTCACATACAGATCCGTAAGTATTTTGCGAATTCTATTTCTACAATGCTCTGCACGGAGCTACTCTAGCTAATTGCTCCCACTTTCAATATGTATCTAGATCGAGACTTAGAGTCATCCAGATCTGTGTCAAAACTTGCATCGACGTAACTTTTTACAACGAACCTTTTTGTCACCTCCATAA
The DNA here is from genome assembly GCF_003073215.2 of Triticum urartu. NCBI lineage: Eukaryota > Viridiplantae > Streptophyta > Magnoliopsida > Poales > Poaceae > Triticum > Triticum urartu. The sequence goes on along the minus strand of NC_053025.1, from coordinate 553,391,879 downwards.
TTGAGAAACATTCCACTAAGGATATTTTTGACCGCTGTCCAGTGATCTACTCTTAGATCACTATTGTACTCCCTTGCTTAACACAGTGTAGGGTATACAATAGATCTGGTACACAGCATGGCATACTTTATAGAACCTATGGCTGAGGCATAGGGAATGACTTTCATTCTCATTCTATTTTCTGCCGTGGTCGCGTTTTGAGCCTTACTCAATTTCACACCTTGTAACACAGGCAAGAATTCTTTCTTTGACTGTTCCATTTTGAACTACTTCAAAATCTTGTCAAGGTATGTACTTATTGAAAAAAAACTTATCAAGCGTCTTGATCTATCTCTATAGATCTTGATGCTCAATATGTAAGCAGCTTCACCGAGGTTTTCTTTGAAAAAATCCTTTTAAACACTCCTTTATGCTTTGCAGAATAATTCTACATTATTTCCGATCAAGAATATGTCATACACATATACTTATCAGAAATGCTATAGTGCTCCCACTCACTTTCTTGTAAATACAGGCTTCACCGCAAGTCTGTATAAAACTATATGCTTTGATCAACTTATCAAAGCGTATATTCCAACTCCGAGATGCTTGCACCAGTCCATAGATGGATCGCTGGAGCTTGCATATTTTGTTAGCACCTTTAGGATTGACAAAACCTTCTGGTTGCATCATATACAACTCTTCTTTAAAACCATTAAGGAATGTAGTTTTGTTTATCCATTTGCCAGATTTCATAAAAATGCGGCAATTGCTAACATGATTTGGACAGACTTAAGCATCGCTACGAGTGAGAAAATTTCATCGTAGTCAACACCTTGAACTTTGTCAAAAACCTTTTTCGACAAGTCTAGCTTTGTAGATAGTAACACTACTATCAGCGTCCGTCTTCCTCTCGAAGATCCATTTATTTTCTATGGCTTGCCGATCATCGGGCAAATCCATCAAAGTCCATACTTTATTCTCATACATGGATCATATCTCAGATTTCATGGCCTCAAACCATTTCGCGGAATCTGGGCTCATCATCGCTTCCTCATAGTTCGCAAGTTCGTCATGGTCTAGTAACATGACTTCCAGAACAGGATTACCGTACCACTCTGGTGCGGATCTCACTCTGGTTTACCTACGAGATTCGGTAGTAACTTGATCTGAAGTTACATGATCATCATCATTAGCTTCCTCACTAATTGGTGTAGTAGTCACAAGAACAGATTTCTGTGATGAACTACTTTCCAATAAGGGAGAAGGTACAATTACCTTATCAAGTTTTCTACTTTCCTCCTGCTCAGTTCTTTCGAGAGAAACTCCTTCTCTAGAAAGTTTCCGAATTTAGCAACAAAAGTCTTGCCTTCGGATCTGTGATAGAAGGTGTATCCAATAGTTTCCTTTGGATATCCTATGAAGACGCACTTCTCCGATTTAGGTTTGAGCTTATCAAGTTGAAACTTTTTCACATAAGCATTGCAACCTCAAACTTTAAGAAACGACATCTTAGGTTTCTTGCTAAACCATAGTTCATACGGTGTCATCTCAAACGGATTTAGATGGTGCCCTATTTAACGTGAATGTAGCTGTCTCTAATGCATAACCCCAAAACAATAGCGGTAAATCTGTAAGAGACATCATAGATCGCACCATAGCAAATAAAGTACGATTACGACGTTCGAACACACCATTACACTGTGGTGTTCCAGGTGGCGTGAGTAGTGAAACTATTTCACATTGTTTTAATTGAAGACCAAACTCGTAATTCAAATACTCTTCTCCACGATCAGATCGTAGAAACTTTATTTTCTTGTTACGATGATTTTCCACTTCACTCTGAAATTCTTTGAACTTTCCAAATGTTTCAGACTTATGTTTCATCAAGTAGATATACTCACATCTGCTCAAATTATCTGTGAAGAACAGAAAATAATGATACCTGCCGTGAGCCTCAATATTCATCGGACCACATACATCAGTATGTATGATTTCCAACAAATCTGTTGCTCGCTCCATTGTTCCGAAGAACGGAGTCTTAGTCATCTTGCCCATGAGGCATGGTTCGCAAGCATCAACTGATTCATAATCAAGTGATTCCAAAAGCCCATCAGCATGGAGTTTCTTCATGTGCTTTACACCAATATGACCTAAACGGCAGTGCCACAAATAAGTTTGCACTATCATTTTTAACTTTGCATCTTTTGGTTTCAATATTATGTTTATGTGTATCACTACGATCGAGATCCAACGAACTATTTTCATTGGGTGTGTAACCATATAAGGTTTTATTCATGTAAACAGAACAACAATTTATTCTCTTACTTAAATGAATAACCGTATTACAATAAACATGATCAAATCATATTCATGCTCAACGCAAACACCAAATAACACTTATTTAGGTTCAACACTAATCCCGAAAGTATAGGGAGTGTGCGATGATGATCATATCAATTTTGGAACCACTTCCAACACACATTGTTACTTCACCCTTAACTAGTCTCTGTTTATTCTGCAACTCCCGTTTCGAGTTACTAATCTTAGCAACTGAACTAGTATCAAATACTGAGGGGTTGCTATAAACACTAGTAAAGTACACATCATTAACATGTATATCAAATATACTTATGTTCACTTTGCCATCCTTTTTATCCGCCAATCACTTGGGGTAGTTCTGCTTCCAGTGACCAGTCCCTTTGCAGTAGAAGTACTTAGTCTCTCTCAGGCTTAGGATCAGACTTGGGCTTCTTCACTTGAGCAGCAACTTGCTTGCCGTTCTTCTTGAAGTTCCCCTTCTTCCCTTTGCCCTTTTCTTGAAACTAGTGGTCTTGTCAACCATCAACACTTGATGTTCTTCTTGATTTCTACCTTCGCAGCTTTCAGCATTGCGAAGAGCTTGGGAATAGTCTTATTCATCCCTTGCATATTATAGTTCATCACGAAGCTCTTGTAGCTAGGTGGTAGTGATTGGAGAATTCTGTCAATGACACAATCATCTGGAAGATTAACTCCCAATTGAATCAAGTGATTATTATACCCAGACATTTTGAGTATATGCTCACTGACAGAACTGTTCTCCTCCATCTTGCAGCTATAGAACTTATTGGAGACTTCATATCTCTCAATCCGGGCATTTGCTTGAAATATTAACTTCAACTCCTGGAACATCTCATATGCTCCATGACGTTTCAAAACGTCGTTGAAGTCCCGATTCTAAGCCGTAAAGCATGGCACACTGAACTATCGAGTAGTCATCAGCTTTGCTCTGTCAGACGTTCATAACATCTGGTGTTGCTCCAGCAGCAGGCCTGGCACCCAGAGGTGCATCAAGGACATAATTCTTCTGTGCAGCAATGAGGATAAACCTCAGATCACGGATCCAATCCGCATCATTGCTACTAACATCTTTCAACACAATTTTCTCTAGGAACATATCAAAATAAACACAGGGAAGCAACAACGCAAGCTATTGATCTACAACATAATTTGCAAAATACTACCAGGACTAAGTTCATGATAAATTTAAGTTCAATTTAATCATATTACTTAAGAACTCCCACTTAGATAGACATCCCTCTAATCCTCTAAGTGATCACGTGATCCAAATCAACTAAACCATGCCCGTTCATCACGTGAGATGGAGTAGTTTCATTGGTGAACATCACTATGTTGATCATATCTACTATATGATTCACGCTCGACCTTTCGGTCTCCGTGTTCCGAGGCCATATCTGTATATGCTTGGCTCGTCAAGTATAACCTGAGTATTCTGCGTGTGCAACTGTTTTGCACCCGTTGTATTTGAACGTAGAGCCTATCACACCCGATCATCACGTGGTGTCTCAGCACGAAGAACTTTCGCAACGGTGCATACTCAGGGAGAACACTTCTTGATAATTAGTGAGAGATCATCTTAAAATGCTACCGTCAATCAAAGCAAGATAAGATGCATAAAAGATAAACATCACATGCAATCAATATAAGTGATATGATATGGCCATCATCATCTTGTGCTTGTGATCTCCATCTTCGAAGCACCGTCGTGATCACCATCGTCACCGGCGCGACACCTTGATCACCATCGTAGCATCGTTGTCGTCTCGCCAATCTTATGCTTCCACGACTATCGCTACCGCTTAGTGATAAAGTAAAGCATTACAGCGCAGTTGTATTGCATACAATAAAGCGACAACCATATGGCTCCTGCCAGTTGCCGATAACTCGGTTACAAAACATGATCATCTCATACAATAAAATTTAGCATCATGTCTTGACCATATCACATCACAACATGCCCTGCAAAAACAAGTTAGACGTCCTCTACTTTGTTGTTGCAAGTTTTACGTGGCTGCTACGGGCTTAAGCAAGAACCAATCTTACCTACGCATCAAAACCACAACAATAGTTTGTCAAGTTGGTGCTGTTTTAACCTTCGCAAGGACTGGGCGTAGCCACACTCGGTTCAACTAAAGTTGGAGAAACTGTCACCCGCTAGCCACCTTTGTGCAAAGCACGTCGGGAGAACCGGTCTCGCGTAAGCGTACGCGTAATGTCCGTCCGGGCCGCTTCGTCCAACAATACCGCCGAACCAAAGTATGACATGCTGGTAAGCAGTATGACTTATATCGCACACAACTCACTTGTGTTCTACTCGTGCATATAACATCAACACATAAAACCTAGGCTCGGATGCCACTGTTGGGGAACGTAGTAATTTCAAAAAAATTCCTACGCACACGCAAGATCATGGTGATGCATAGCAACAAGGGGAGAGTGTGATCTACGTACCCTTGTAGACCGACAGCGGAAGCGTTAGCACAACGCGGTTGATGTAGTCGTACATCTTCACGGCCCGACCGATCAAGCACCGAAACTACGGCACCTCCGAGTTTTAGCACACATTCAGCTCGATGACGATCCCCGGACTCCGATCCAGCAAAGTGTCGGGGAAGAGTTCCGTCAGCATGACGGTGTGGTGATGATCTTGATGTACTACCGTCGCAGGGCTTCGCCTAAGCACCGCTACAATATTATCGAGGATTATGGTGGAAGGGGGCACCGCACACGGCTAAGAATATGATCACGTGGATCAACTTGTGTGTCTATGGGGTGCCCCCTGCCCCCGTATATAAAGGAGCAAGGGGGAGGCCGGCCGGCCCTTGTGGGCACGCCAAGGAGGAGTAGGATTCCTACTCCTAGTTGGAGTAGGTTTCCACCTTTCCTAATCCAACTAGGAGAAGGGGGGAAAGGGGGGGAAGAGGGGAAGGAAGGGAGAGAGGGGCCGCGCCCCAAACCCCTTGTCCAATTCGGACTGGGCTTGGGAGGGGCGCGCGCCACCTCCTGGTCCTTTCCACTAAGGCCCATTAAGGCCCATTGCTTCTTCCTCGTATTCCCGTAACTCCCTGGTACCTCCGAAAATACCCGAATCACTCGGAGCCTTTCCGATGTCCGAATATAGTCGTCCAATATATCGATCTTTACGTCTCGACCATTTCGAGACTCCTCGTCATGTCCCCAATCTCATCCGGGACTCCGAACTCCTTCGGTACATCAAAACTCATAAACTCATAATATAACTGTCATCGAAACCTTAAGCGTGCGGACCTTACGGGTTCGAGAACAATGTAGACATGACCGAGACACGTCTCCGGTCAATAACCAATAGCGGAACCTGGATGCTCATATTGGCTCCCACATATTCTACGAAGATCTTTATCGGTCAGACCGCATAACAACATACTTTGTTCCCTTTGTCATCGGTATGTTACTTTCCCGAGATTTGATCGTCGGTATCTCAATACCTAGTTCAATATCGTTACCGGCAAGTCTCTTTACTCGTTTTGTAATACATCATCTTGCAACTAACTCATTAGTTGTAATGCTTGCAAGGCTTATGTGATGTGCATTACCGAGAGGGCCCAGAGATACCTCTCCGACAATCGGAGTGACAAATCCTAATCTCGAAATACGCCAACCCAACATTCACCTTTGGAGACACCTGTGGAGCTCCTTTATAATCACCCAGTCACGTTGTGACGTTTGGTAGCACACAAGGTGTTCCTCCGGTAAACGGGAGTTGCATAATCTCATAGTCATAGGAACATGTATAAGTCATGAAGAAAGCAATAGCAACATACTAAATGATCGGGTGCTAAGCTAATGGAATGGGTCATGTCAATCACATCATTCTCCTAATGATGTGATCCCATTAATCAAATGACAACACATGTCTATGGTTAGGAAACATAACCATCTTCGATTAACGAGCTAGTCAAGTAGAGGCATACTAGTGACGTTTGGTTTGTCTATGTATTCACACATGTATTATGTTTCCGGTTAATACAATTCTAGCATGAATAATAAACATTTATCATGATATAAGGAAATAAATAATAACTTTATTATTGCCTCTAGGGCATATTTCCTTCACTACCCTCCCGTGGCAGCGGGGTCCTAATGGAAACTAAGGGATATTAATGCCTCCTTTTAATAGAGAACCGGAACAAAGCATTAGCACATAGTGAATATATGAACTCCTCAAACTACGGTCATCACCGGTAAGTATCCCGATTATTGTCACTTCAGGGTTAACGGATCATAACACATAATAGGTGACTATAGACTTGCAAGATAGGATTTAGAACTCTCATATATTGATGAAAACATAATAGGTTCAGATCTGAAATCATGACACTCGGGCCCTCTCGGGCCCTAGTGACAACCATTAAGCATAGCAAAGTCATAGCAACATCAATCTCAGAACATAGTGGATACTAGGGATCAAACCCTAACAAAACTAACTCGATTACATGGTGAATCTCATCCAACCCATCACCGTCCAGCAAGCCTACGATGGAATTACTCACGCACGGCGGTGAGCATCATGAAATTGGTGATGGAGGATGGTTGATGATGACGACGGCGACGAATCCCCCTCTCCGGAGCCCCGAACGGACTCCAGATCAGCCCTCCCGAGAGGTTTTAGGGCTTGGCGGCGGCTTCGTATCGTAAAACGCGATGATTTCTTCTCTCGTATTTTTTCTCCCCGAAAGCAGTTATATAGAGTTGGAGTTGGAGTCGGGGGCTTCTAGGGGGCCCACGAGGTAGGGGGCCCACCCTCATGAGAAGGGTGTGGGCCCCCTGGTCTTCATCTTTGGCGAGGATTTTTTATTATTTATTGTAAGATATTCCGTGGAGTTTCAGGTCATTCCGAGAACTTTTGTTTTCTGCACATAAAACAACATCATGGCAATTCTGCTGAAAATAGCGTTAGTCCGGTTAGTTCTATTCAAATCATACAAGTTAGAGTCCAAAACAAGGGCAAAAGTGTTTGGAAAAGTAGATACGACGGAGATGTATCAACTCCCCCAAGCTTAAACCCTTGCTTGTCCTCAAGCAATTCAGTTGACAAACTGAAAGAAATAAAGAAAAACTTTTACAAACTCTGTTTGCTCTTGTTGTTGTAAATATGTCAAGCTAGCATTCAAGTTTTCAGCAAAGATTATAACTAACCATATTTGCAATAATTCTCAGGTCTCATGATTACCCATATCAATAGCATAATCAACTAGCAAGCCATAATAATAAATCTCGGATGACAACACTTTCTCAAAACAATCATAATATGATCATAATATGATATAACAAGATGGTATCTCGCTAGCCCTTTCTGAGACCGCAAAACATAAATGCAGAGCACCTTTAAAGATCAAGGACCGACTAGACATTGTAATTCATGGTAAAGGAGATCCAATCATAGTCACACCCAATATAAATTAACAGTAATGAATGCAAATGACAGCTGCGCTCTCCGGCTAGTGCTTTTTAATAAGAGGGTGATGACTCAACATAAAAGTAAATAGATAGGCCCTTCGCAGAGGGAAGCAGGGATTTGTAGAGGTGCCAGAGCTCGGTTTTAAAAGAGGTGAATAATATTTTGAGCGGTATACTTTCATTGTCAACACAACAACCAAGAGATGGCGATATCTTCCATGCTACACACACTATAGGCAGTTCCCAAACAGAATGGTAAAGTTTATACTCCCCCTCCACCAACAAACACCAATCCATGGCTTGCTCGAAACAACGAGTGCCTCCAACATACATCAGGTCCCAAGGGTTGCATAAAGCATGGGACTGGGCATCCCGGTGACCAGCCCTTTATCTCGTGAGTGAGGAGCGGAGTCCACACCTCTTGAGAATAACCCGCCTAACATGGAAGATACAGACAGCCCTAGTTGATATATGAGCTATTCGAGCATACAAAACAGGATGATTATTTGAAGGTTTAGAGTTTGGCACATACAAATTTACTTGGAACGGCAGGTAGATACCGCATATATGAAGGTATAGTGGACTCATGTGGAATAACTTTGGGGTCTGAGGAGTTTGTATGCACAAGCAGTATTCCCGCTTAGTACAGGTGAAGGCTAGCAAAACACTGGGAAGAGACCAACTAGAGAGCGACAACAGCCATGTACATGCATTAAAATTAATGAACATTGGATGCAAGCATGAGTAGGATATAATCCACCATGAATATAAATATCGTGAAGGCTATGTTGATTTGTTTCAACTACATGCGTGAACATGTGCCTAGTCAAGTCACTTAAATCATTCAGAGGAGGATACCACCCTATCATACCACATCATAACCATTTTAATAGCATGTTGGCATCCAAGGTAAATCATTATAACTCATAGCTAATCAAGCATGGCACAAGCAACTACGATCTCTAATTGTCATTGCAAACATGTTTATTCATAACTAGCTGAATCAAGAACGATGAACTCATCATATTTACAAAAACGAAAGAGGTTGAGTTCATACTAGCTTTTCTCATCTTAGTCAGTCCATCATATATCATCATAATTGCCTTTCACTTGCACGACTGGACGATGTGAATAATAATAAAAGTGCATGTGCATTGGACTAAGCTGGAATCTGCGAGCATTCAATAAATAGGAGAGGACAAGGCAATATGGGCTCTTTTGTCAGATAAACAATAATGCATGTAAGAGCCACTTCAACAATTTAATCATGATCTTCTCCTACTGACCCCCAAAGAAAGAAAAGAAATAAAACTATTTACACGGGAAAGCTCCCAACAAGCAAAAGAAGAACAGGAAATATTTTTGGGTTTTCTTTTTAATTACTACTACAAGCATGGAAAGTAAATTAATTAAAAGCTACAACTAATTTTTTTTTGTTTTCTTAAGGTTTATTAAACACACAAGAAGAAAGCATAAAAGGAAATAAACTAGCATGGATGATACAATGAAAAAGTATGAGCACCGACATCTAGCAATGAGTGTGTGTGAACATAAATGTAATGTCGGTGAGAAATACGTACTCCCCCAAGCTTAGGCTTTTGGCCCAAGTTGGTCTATGGCCACGGCCGGCCTGGCTGATATCCATAATAATAGTTGTTGGGGTCGTACTGTAATGCAGCGGCTATCGCCTCCTGAGCTGCAGCGTGGCGACGAGCGGCCTCCGCTCTCCTCTCGTACTCATCTGCCTCCTCTCTCGTAATAGTATATCCTCCTCTTGCCTGATAATCAAAGAAAGCAGGAGCAGGGAGAGTAATATGGACAGCACGGCGTCTGTCAAAGATTAGTCGGTACTGGAGAGGTGATTCGTTCCTCTCGACACAATGGTGGGAAACCATAGAATCTAAACCTAAATAAGCAGGAAGCAACTCCATGTCTCCTTCACGAATGTCTATCTCAAGAAATTTAGCTAAGCGGGTTGCATAAATTCCTCCAAAGAAATCTCCATTATGTCTATTATGATGCAACCTACGAGCTACAATGGCTCCCATATGACTCCTGACACAGCACTCCTGAGAATGCTAAGGTCAGGGACACACATGTGACATGCTTCAACCTTAGCATTTATGCACCTACCTATGAAGAGAGCAAAATAATGTATAGCAGGAAAGTGAATACTCCCTATGGTAGCTTGCGTTATATCTCTGGATTCCCTACAGTTATACTAGCAAGAAAATTTCTAAATTCAGATTTAGGGGGATCCCTAACACTACCCCATTGTGGAAGTTTGCAAGCAAAAGTGAAATCCTCGAAGTCCATGGTATAAGATTTGTCATAAAGATCAAACATGACTGAAGGAGAATTACGCGAAGATGAATACTCAAACCTCCTCACAAAAGAGCTTGTGAGCTCATGATACTGGTGGCATTTGTCTGCCTCAAAGTCCTCAAGACCGGCATTACGCACATATGCATTAAATTCTTCTTTAATTCCCGCTCGATCCATAAAATTTTTAGAAGGCCATTCACAAGGACGCACTGGAGCGTCTCTTGGTGGCTCTTCGTCAGCATCACGCATTGCAAGCCTGGGTCCTTGCTTCTTTGAAGAACCACCTGGAACATTTTCTTCCTCTGAAAAATTCTGAAAAATTTTAGTGACTTCAAAATAAAACTAAACCAAACTCAATAATATTGATAGCAACTACTCCTACAAGTGCCTAGGGCCTATATCATGCACCAAAACTACTTTTGACCATATAAATTTGACATGCAAGCTCAAGAACAGGGTCACCTAAGCAACACAAATTTGCAATGAATAAAGCACTAGAACAAAAACTAATTGGACCAATGGAGGAGTCACATACCAAGGAACAATCTCCCCAAGCAGTTTTGTGAGAAGTGCTTTGAGCAAGGAGATCGAAAATGGCAGCAAAACGAGCTTGGACTCGGGTTTGAGTTGGTTTTTCGTGTTTGGGGGAGGAATATGAAGTGTGTGGCTGAAAGAATAAGTGGAGGAGGGCCAATGTGGGCCCACGAGGCAGGGGGCGCGCCCTAGGGGGGTGGGCGCGCCCTCCACCCTCGTGGCAAGGTGGTTGGCCCCCCTGGTGTGATCTTTGTTCCATAAATCCTCAAATATTCTAGAAAAAATCATATTTAATTTTCAGGGCATTTCGAGAACTTTTATTTTCGAGGTATTTTTATATTGCACGGATAATCAGATAACAGACAGAAAATTATTTATTTTTACTTTATTTAAACTAAATAACATAAAGTATAGAAAGGGTACAGAGAGTTGTACTTCTAGTTTCATCCATCTCATGCTCATCAAAAGGAATCCACTAACAAGGTTGATCAAGTCTTATTAACAAACTCATTCCGATTAACATGAAACCGGAGAAATTTCAAATAACACTAGGTTACCTCAACGGGGATATGCACATCCCCAATAATAAGTATAGCATATTTCTTCTTGACAGTAGGAAGAGGAAATTCAAAACCTCCAAATATAATCGATGGAATTTTTCCGATAGAATGATACTATGAACTTGAGGTTGTTTCCTCGGAAAGTGTACCGTATGCTCATTACCATTAACATGAAAAGTGATATTGCCTTTGTTGCAATCAATAACAGCCCCTGCAGTATTAAGAAAAGGTCTTCCAAGAATAATAGACATACTATCGTCCTCGGGAATATCAAGAATAACAAAGTCCGTTAAAATAGTAACATTTGCAACTACAACAGGCACATCCTCACAAATACCGACAGGTATAGTAGTTGATTTATTAGCCATTTGCAAAGATATTTCAGTAGGTGTCAACTTATTCAAATCAAGTCTACGATATAAATAGAGAGGCATAACACTAACACCGGCTCGAAGATCACATAAAGCAGTTTTAACATAGTTTCTTTTAATGGAGCATGGTATAGTAGGTACTCCTGGATCCCCAAGTTTCTTTGGTATTCCACCCTTAAAAGTATAATTAGCAACCATGGTGGAAATTTCAGCTTCTGGTATCTTTCTTTTATTTGTAATAATATCTTTTATGTACTTAGCATAAGGATTGGTTTTAAGCATATCAGTTAATCGCATACGAAAAAAGATAGGTCTAATCATTTCAGCAAAGCGCTCAAAATCCTCATCATCCTTTTTCTTGGATGGTTTGGGAGGAAAAGGCATGGGTTTCTGAACCCAAGATTCTCTTTCTTTACCATGTTTCCTAGCAACAAAGTCTTTCTTATCATAACGTTGATTCTTTGATTGTGGGTTATCAAGATCAACAGTAGGTTCAATTTCTACATCATTATCATTACTAGGTTGAGCATTATTATGAACATCATCATTAACATTTTCATTAGGTTCATGTTCATTACCAGATTGAGTTTCAGCATCAGAAATAGAAATATCATTTGGATTATCAGGTGGTTCAGCAATAGGTTCACTAGAAGTTTGCACAGTTCTATCATTTTTCTTTTTCTTCTTTTTTGAAGAACTGGGTGCATCAATTTTATTTCTTTGAGAATCTTGCTCAATTCTCTTAGGGTGGCCTTCAGGATACAAAGGTTCCTGAGTCATTCTACCAGTTCTAGTAGCCACTTTAACATCATAATTATTTTCTTACTATTCATCTCATTGAGCAATTCTTTTTGAGCTTTAAGTACTTGTTCTACTTGAGTGGTAACCATAGAAGAATGTTTGCTAACAAGTTTAAGTTCACCTCTAATATTAGCCATATAATCACCTAAGTATTTAATCATATCAACATCTTGTTTTAATTGTCTACCAAAATAAGCATTGAAGTCTTCTTGCTTAAACATAAAATTATCAAACTCATCCAAGCATTGACTAGCAATTTTAGCAGGAGGGATTTCAGTTTTATCACATCTATAGAGAGAATTTACCTTTACTACATGTGTCAGGTTATCGAGGTCTGGAGGTTCTTCAATAAATAAAGGATTAAGATCATATATTCCTTCATCAGGCGGTAAATTGAGACCATGTATTTCTTCAATAGGAGGTAAATTCTTAACATCTTCAGTTTAATACCTTTTTCTTTCATAGATTTCTTTGCCTCTTGCATATCTTGAGGACTGAGAAATAGAACACCTCTCTTCTTCGGAGTTGGTTTAGGAATAGGATCATTAATTGGAGCAGGAGCTGCCTCAGGAGCTGGCTCAGGAGGTGCCCAATTATTTTAATTTGTCAACATATTATTCAATAAGATTTCAGCTTCATCCGATGTTCTTTCCATGAAAAGAGAACCAACACAACTATCCAGGTAATCTCTGAAAGCATCGGTTAGTCCATTATAAAAGATATCAAGTGTTTCATTTTTCTTAAGAGGGTGATCAGGCAAAGCATTAAGTAACTTGAGAAGCCTCCCCCAAGCTTGTGGGAGACTCTCTTCTTTAATTTGCACAAAGTTGTATATTTCCTGTAAAGCAGCTTGTTTCTTATGAGTAGGGAAATATTTAGCAGAGAAGTAATAAATCATATCCTGGGGACTACGCACACAACCAGGATCAAGAGAATTAAACCATATCTTAGCATCACTCTTTAATGAGAACGGAAATATTTTAAGGATATAAAAGTAGCGAGATCTCTAATCATTAGTGAACAGGGTGGCTATATCATTTAATTTAGTAAGATGTGCTACAACAGTTTCAGATTCATAGCCATGAAAAGGATCAGATTCAACCAAAGTAATTATATCAGGATCAACAGAGAATTCATAATCCTTATCAGCAACACATATAGGTGAAGTAGCAAAAGCAGGGTCAGGTCTCATCCTAGCATTTGGAGATTGCTTATTACATTTAGCTAATAACCTTTTGAGTTCATATCTATCTTTGCAAGCTAAAATAGCTAAAGAAGCATCTTGATCAAATAAATAACCCTCAGGAATAACAAGTGATTCTTCATCATCACTTTCATCTTCATAATCAGATTCAATATTTTAAATCTCTCTAGCCCTAGCAAGTTGTTCCTCTAGAAAATCGCTAAGTGGCATAGTAGTATCAGGCATAGAGGTAGTTTCATCGTAGGTATCATGTATAGCAGAAGTAGCATCATCAATAACATGCTGTTGGGGAACGTAGTAATTTCAAAAAAATTCCTACGCACACGCAAGATCATGGTGATGCATAGCAACGAGAAGGGAGAGTGTTGCCTGCGTACCCTTGTAGACCGTTCGCGGAAGCGTTATATCAACGCGGTTGATGTAGTCGTACGTCTTCACATCCGACCGATCCAAGTACCGAAAGCATGGCACCTCCGAGTTCTGCACACGTTCGGTTCGGTGACGTCCTCGCCTTCTCGATCCAGCAAGAGGGGCGAAGTAGTAGATGAGTTCCGGCAGCACGACGGTGTGGTGACGGTGTTGGTGAAAAACAATCTCCGCAGGGCTTCGCCTAAGCACTACGAAAACTATGACGGAGGATAAACTAGAGGGGACGGGGTTGCCGGCACACGGCTTGGTGTTTCTTGATGTGTCTTTGGTGCTAGCCCTACCCCTCTATTTATATGTTGAGCCCTGGGGTCGAAACTTGGAGTAAAAGCCTCCTCAAAGTCGGTTTCACCTGAAAGGCAAGAGTCCTTCTCGGACTCCAGGGCTAGACGCCAGGGTTCCCAGCGTCTACCTCCTAGACGCCAGGGTTCCTGGCGTCTAGCCTCTGGTCTCCGCAAAACTTCCTTTTGCACTTTCCAAAAGCCTCGTGGGCTTTCCCCTTTGGCCCAGATAAAGTGTTCTCGTGCCCAAACATTTCGAGAAACGTCCGGAACCCCTTCCGGAGATCAAACACTACTATCCCATATATCAAACTTTATCTCCGGACCATTCCGGAATTCCTCGTCATGTCTGTGATCTCATCCCGGACTCCGAACAACATTCGGTCATCAACATACATAACTCATATAGTACTATATCGTCAAAGAACGTTAAGCATGCGGACCCTACGGGTTCGAGAACTATGTAGACATGACCGAGACACATCTCTGGTCAATAACCAATAGCGGGACCTGGATGCCCATACTGGCTCCTACATATTCTACGAAGATCTGTATCGGTCAGACCGCATAACAACATACGTTGTTCCCTTTGTCATCGGTATGTTACTTGCCCGAGATTCGATCGTCGGTATCTCAATACCTAGTTCAATCTCGTTACTGGCAAGTCTCTTTACTCGTTCCGTAATACATCATCCCGCAACTAACTCATTAGTTGCAATGCTTGCAAGGCTTATAGTGATGTGCATTACCGAGTGGGCCCAGAGATACCTCTCCGACAATCGGAGTGACAAATCCTAATCTCGAAATACACCAACCCAACAAGTACATTTGGAGACACCTGTAGAGCACCTTTATAATCACCCAGTTACGTTGTGACGTTTGGTGGCACACAAAGTGTTCCTCCGGTAAACGGGAGTTGCATAATCTCATAGTCATAGGAACATGTATAAGTCATGAAGAAAGCAATAACAACAAACTAAACGATCAAGTGCTAAGCTATCGGAATGAGTCAAGTCAATCACATCATTCTCCTAATGATGTGATCCCGTTAATCAAATGACAACTCATGTCTATGGTTAGGAAACATAACCATCTTTGATCAACGAGCTAGTCAAGTAGAGGCATACTAGTGACACTCTGTTTGTCTATGTATTCACACATGTATTATGTTTCTGGTTAATACAATTCTAGCATGAATAATAAACATTTATCATCATATAAGGAAATAAATAATAACTTTATTATTGCCTCTAGGGCATATTTCCTTCAGTCTCCCACTTGCACTAGAGTCAATAATCTTGTTCACATCGCCATGTGATTTAACATCAATAGTTCACATCACCATGTGATTAACACCCATAGTTCACATCGACATGTGACCAACACCCAAAGGGTTTACTAGAGTCAATAATCTAGTTCACATCGCTATGTGATTAACACCCAAAGAGTACTGAGGTGTGATCATGTTTTGCTTGTGAGAGAAGTTAGTCAACGGGTCTGCCACATTCAGATCCGTAAGTATTTTGCAAATTTCTATGTCAACAATGCTCTGCATGGAGCTACTCTAGCTAATTGCTCCCACTTTCAATATGTATCGATATTGAGACTTAGAGTCATCTGGATCAGTGTCAAAACTTGCATCGGCGTAACCCTTTACGACGAACCTTTTGTAACCTCCATAATCGAGAAACATATCCTTATTCCACTAAGGATAATTTTGACCAATGTCCAGTGATCTACTCCTAGATCACTATTGTACTCCCTTGCCAAACTCAGGGCAGGGTATACAATAGGTCTGGTACACAGCATGGCATACTTTAGAACCTATGGCTGAGGCATAGGGAATGACTTTCATTCTCTCTCTATCTTCTGTCGTGGTCGGGTTTTGAGTCTTACTCAACTTCACACCTTTGTAACACAGGCAAGAACTCCTTCTTTGACTGTTCCATTTTGAACTACTTCAAAATCTTGTCAAGGTATGTACTCATTGAAAAACTTATCAAGCATCTTGATCTATCTCTATAGATCTTGATGCTCAATATGTAAGCAGCTTCACTGAGGTCTTTCTTTATAAAAACTCCTTTCAAAAATTCCTTTATGCTTTGCAGAATAATTCTACATTATCTCTGATCAACAATATGTCTTTCACATATACTTATCAGAAATGATGTAGTGCTCCCACTGACTTTCTTGTAAATACAGGCTTCACCGCAAGTCTGTATAAAACTATATGCTTTGATCAACTTATCAAAGCGTATATTCCAACTTCGAGATGCTTGCACCAGTCCATAGATGGATCGCTGGAGCTTGCATATTTTGTTAGTACCTTTAGGATTGACAAAACCTTCTGGTTGCATCATATACAACTCTTCTTTAATAAATCCATTAAGGAATTCAGTTTTGTTTATCCATTTTCCAGATTTCATAAAATGCGGCAATTGCTAACATGATTCGGATAGACTTAAGCATAGATACGAGTGAGAAACTCTCATCGTAGTCAACACCTTGAACTTGTCGAAAACCTTTTTGTGACAATTCTAGCTTTCTAGATAGTAACACTACTATCAGCGTCCGTCTTCCTCTTGAAGATCCATTTAATCTCAATGGCTCGCCGATCATTGGGCAAGTCAATCAAAGTCCATACTTTGTTCTCATACATGGATTTCATCTCAGATTTCATGGCCTCAAGCCATTTCGCGGAATCTGGGCTCATCATCGCTTCCTCATAGTTCGTAGGCTCGTCATGGTCAAGTAACATGACCTCCAGAACAGGATTATCGTACCACTCTGGTGTGGATCTCACTCTGGTTTACCTACGAGGTTCGGTAGTAACTTGATCTGAAGTTACATGATCATCATCATTAGCCTCCTCACTAATCGGTGTAGTAGTCACAGGAACAGATTTCTGTGATGAACTACTTTCCAATAAGGGAGCAGGTATTGTTACCTCATCAAGTTCTACTTTCCTCCCACTCACTTCTTTCGAGAAAAACTCCTTTTCTAGAAAGGATCCATTCAAAGCAACGAATATATTGCCTTTGGATCTGTGATAGAAGGTGTACCCAACATTTTCTTTTGGGTATCCTATGAAAACGCACTTCTCTGATTTGGGTTAGAGCTTATCAGGTTGAAACTTTTTCACATAAGCATTGCAACCTCAAACTTTAAAAAACGACAGCTTAGGTTTCTTGCCAAACCATAGTTCATACGGTGTCGTCTCAATGGATTTAGATGGTGCCCTATTTAACGTGAATGCAGTTGTCTCTAATGCATAACCCCAAAACGATAGTGGTAGATCGGTAGGAGACATCATAGATCGCACCATATCTAATAAAGTACGGTTATGACGTTCGGACACACCATTACACTGTGGTGTTCTAGGTGGCGTGAGTAGTGAAACTATTTCACATTGTTTTAACTGAAGGCCAAACTCTTAACTCAAATATTTTACCTCTGCGATCATATCGTAGAAACTTTTATTTTCTTGTTACGATGATTCTCCACTTCACTCTGAAATTCTTTGAACTTTTCAAATGTTTCAGACTTGTGTTTCATTAAGTAGATATACCCATATCCGCTCAAATCATCTGTGAAGGTCAGAAAATAACGATACTTGTTGTGAGCCTTAACACTCATCGGACCGCATACATCAGTATGTATTATTTCCAATAAGTCAGTTGCTCGCTCCATTGTTCCGGAGAACGGAGTCTTAGTCATCTTTCCCATGAGGCATGGTTCGCAAGCATCAACTAATTCATAATCAAGTGATTCCAAAAGCCCATCAGCATGGATTTTCTTCATGCGCTTTACACCAATATGACCTAAATGGCAGTGCCACAAATAAATTGCACCATCATTATTAACTTTGCATCTTTTGGTTTCAATATTATGAATATGTGTATCACTACGATCGAGATCCAACGAACCATTTTCATTGGGTGTGTAACCATATAAGGTTTTATTCATGTAAACAGAACAACAATTTATTCTTTTACTTAAATGAATAACCGTATTACAATAAACATGATCAAATCATACATGCTCAACGCAAACACCAAATAACACTTATTTAGGTTCAACACTAATCCCGAAAGTATAGGGAGTGTGCGATGATGATCATATCAATTTTGGAACCACTTCCAACACACATCGTTACTTCACCCTTAATTAGTCTCTGTTTATTCTGCAACTCCCGTTTCGAGTTACTAATCTTAGCAACTGAACTAGTATCAAATACTGAGGGGTTGCTATAAACACTAGTAAAGTACACATCAATAACATGTATATCAAATATACTTATGTTCACTTTGCCATCCTTTTTATCCGCCAATCACTTGGGGTAGTTCTGCTTCCAGTGACCAGTCCCTTTGCAGTAGAAGTACTTAGTCTCTCTCGGGCTTAGGATCAGACTTGGGCTTCTTCACTTGAGCAGCAACTTGCTTGTCGTTCTTCTTGAAGTTCCCCTTCTTCCCTTTGCCCTTTTCTTGAAACTAGTGGTCTTCTCAACCATCAACACTTGATGTTTTTCTTGATTTCTACCTTCATCAATTTCAGCATTACGAAGAGCTTGGGAATCGTTTCCGTTATCCCTTGCATATCATAGTTCATCATGAAGTTCTACTAACTTGGTGATGGTGACTAGAGAATTCTGTCAATCACTATTTTATTTGGAAGATTAACTCCCACTTGATTCAAGCGATTGTAGTACCCAGATAATCTGAGCACATGCTCACTGCTTGAGCTATTCTCCTCCATCTTTTAGCTATAGAACTTGTTGGAGACTTCATATCTCTCAACTCGGGTATTTTCTTGAAATATGAACTTCAACTCCTGGAACATCTCATATGGTCCATGACGTTCAAAACGTCTTTGAAGTCCCGATTCTAAGCCATTTAAGCATGGTGCACTAAACTATCAAGTATTCATCATATTGAGCTAGCCAAATGTTCATAACATCTGCATCTGCTCCTGCAATAGGTTTGTCACCTAGCGGTGCATCAAAGACATATTTCTTCTGTGCAGCAATGAGGATAAACCTCAGATCACGGATCCAATCCGCATCATTGCTACTTACATCTTTCAACTTAGTTTTCTCTAGGAACATATCAAAAATAAAACAGGGGAGCTAAACGCGAGCTATTGATCTACAACATAGATATGCTAATACTACCAGGACTAAGTTCATGATAAATTAAAGTTCAATTAATCATATTACTTAAGAACTCCCACTTAGAAAGACATCCCTCTAATCTTCTAAGTGATCACGTGATCCAAATCAACTAAACCATAACCGATCATCACGTGAAATGGAGTAGCTTTCAATGGTGAACATCAATATGTTGATCATATCTACTATATGATTCACGCTCGACCTTTCGGTCTCAGTGTTCCGAGGCCATATCTACATATGCTAGGCTCGTCAAGTTTAACCTGAGTATTCTGCGTGTGCAAAAACTGGCTTGCACCCATTGTAGATGGACGTAGAGCTTATCACACCCGATCATCACGTGCTGTCTGGGCACGACGAACTTTGGCAACGGTGCATACTCAGGGAGAACGCTTTTATCTTGAAATTTAGTGAGAGATCATCTTATAATGCTACCGTCAATCACAGCAACATAAGATGCATAAAAGATAAACATCACATGCAATCAATATAAGTGATATGATATGGCCATCATCATCTTGTGCTTGTGATCTCCATCTCCGAAGCACCATCATGATCACCATCGTCACCGGCGCAACACGTTGATCTCCATCATAGCATCATTGTTGTCTCGCCAATCTTATGCTTCCACGACTATCGCTACCGCTTAGTGATAAAGTAAAGCATTACAGCGCAATTGCATTGCATACAATAAAGCGACAACCATATGGCTCCTGCCAGTTGCCGATAACTTGGTTACAAAAACATGATCATCTCATACAATAAAATTTAGCATCATGTCTTGACCATATCACATCACAACAAGCCCTGCAAAAACAAGTTAGACGTCCTCTACTTTGTTGTTGCAAGTTTTACGTGGCTGCTACGGGCTTAAGCAAGAACCGTTCTTACCTACGCATCAAAACCACAATGATAGTTTGTCAAGTTGGTGTTGTTTTAACCTTCGCAAGGACCGGGCGTAGCCACACTTGGTTCAACTAAAGTTGGAGAAACTGACACCCGCCAGCCACCTGTGTGCAAAGCACGTCGGTAGAACCAGTCTCGCGTAAGCGTACGCGTAATGTTGGTCCGGGCCGCTTCATCCAACAATACCGCCGAACCAAAGTATGACATGCTGGTAAGCAATATGACTTATATCGCCCATAACTCACTTGTGTTCTACTCGTGCACAACATCAACGCATAAAACCTAGGCTCGGATGCCACTGTTGGGGAACGTAGTAATTTCAAAAAAATTCCTACGCACACGCAAGATCATGGTGATGCATAGCAACGACAAGGGAGAGTCTTGTCTACGTACCCTTGTAGACCGTTCGTGGAAGCGTTATATCAACGCGGTTGATGTAGTCGTACGTCTTCACGTCTGACCGATCCAACTACCGAAAGCACGGCACCTCCGAGTTCTGCACACGTTTGGCTCGGTGACGTCCTCGCCTTCTTGATCCAGCAAGAGGGGCGAAGTAGTAGATGAGTTCCGGCAGCACGGCGGCGTGGTGACGGTGTTGGTGAAAAACAATCTCCGCAGGGCTTCACCTAAGCACTACGAAAACTATGACGGAGGATAAACTAGAGGGGTTTGGGTTGCCGGCACACGGCTTGGTGTTTCTTGATGTGTCTTTGGTGCTAGCCCTACCCCTCTTTTATATGTTGAGCCCTGGGGTCGAAACTTGGAGTAAAAGCCTCCTCAAAGTCGGTTTCACCCGAAAGGCAAGAGTCCTTCTCGGACTCCAGGGCTAGACGCCAGGGTTCCCGGCGTCTACCCCCTAGACGCCAGGGTTCCTGGCGTCTAGCCTCTGGTCTCCGCAAAACTTCCTTTTGCACTTTCCAAAAGCCTCGTGGGCTTTCCCCTTTGGCCCAGATAAAGTGTTCTCGTGCCCAAACATTTCGGGAAACATCCGGAACCCCTTCCGGTGAATTTCGGAACCCTTCCGGAGATCAAACACTACTATCCCATATATCAAACTTTATCTCTGGACCATTCCGGAGTTCCTCGTCATGTCCGTGATATCATCCCGGACTCCGAACAACATTCGGTCATCAACATACATAACTCATATAGTACTATATCGTCAACGAACGTTAAGCGTGCGGACCCTACGGGTTCGAGAACTATGTAGACATGACCGAGACACCTCTCTGGTCAATAACCAATAGCGGGACCTGGATGCCCATATTGGCTCCTACATATTCTACGAAGATCTTTATCGGTCAGACCGCATAACAACATACGTTGTTCCCTTTGTCATCAGTATGTTACTTGCCCGAGATTCGATCGTTGGTATCTCAATACCTAGTTCAATCTCGTTACCGACAAGTCTCTTTACTCGTTCCGTAATACATCATCCCGCAACTAACTCATTAGTTGCAATGCTTGCAAGGCTTATAGTGATGTGCATTACCGAGTGGGCCCAGAGATACCTCTCCGACAATCGGAGTGACAAATCCTAATCTCGAAATACGCCAACCCAACAAGTACCTTTGGAGACACCTGTAGAGCACCTTTATAATCACCCAGTTACGTAATGACGTTTGGTGGCACACAAAGTGTTCCTCCGGTAAATGGGAGTTGCATAATCTCATAGTCATAGGAACATGTATAAGTCATGAAGAAAGCAATAGCAACAATCTAAACGATCAAGTGCTAAGCTAACGGAATGGGTCAAGTCAATCACATCATTCTCCTAATGATGTGATCCCGTTAATAAAATGACAACTCATGTCTATGGTTAGGAAACATAATCATCTTTGATCAACGAGCTAGTCAAGTAGAGGCATACTAGTGACACTCTGTTTGTCTATGTATTCACACATGTATTATGTTTCCGGTTAATACAATTCTAGCATGAATAATAAACATTTATCATGATATAAGGAAATAAATAATAACTTTATTATTGCCTCTAGGGCATATTTCCTTCACATGCGACATATCAGAACGAATAGCAGAAGCAGGTTTAGGTGTCGGAAGCTTACTCATAACAAAAGGTGAATCAAGTGGAGAGCTAGATGGCAGTTCCTTACCTCCCCTCCTAGTTGAGGGATAGATCTTGGTTTTTGGATCTCTCAAGTTCTTCATAGTGTCCAGCAGATATAAACCCCAAGTGACTCAAAGAATAGAGCTATGCTCCCCAGCAACGGCGCCAGGAATTAATCTTGATAACCCATAAGTATAGGGGATCGCAACAACTTTCGAGGGTAGAGTATTCAACCCAAATTTATTGATTTGACACAAGGGGAGCCAAAGAATATTCTCAAGTATTATCAGCTAAGTTGTCAATTCAACCACACCTGGAAACTTAATATCTGCAGCAAAGTGCTAGGAGCAAAGTAATATGATAGTGATGGTAACGGTAACAAAAGAGTAATGAAAGCAAAGTAATGTTTTTGGTGTTTTGTAGTGATTTTAACAATAGCAACGGGAAAGTAAATAAGCGTAAACCAGTATATGGAAAGCTCGTAGGCATCGGATCAATGATGGATAATTATGCCAGATGCGGTTCATCATGTAACAGTCATAACATAGGGTGACACAGAACTAGCTCCAGTTCGTCAATGTAATGTAGGCATGTATTCCGAATATAGTCATACGTGCTTATGGAAAAGAACTTGCATGACATATTTTGTCCTACCCTCCCGTGGCAGTGGGGTCCTAATGGAAACTAAGGGATATTAAGGCCTCCTTTTAATAGAGAACCGGAACAAAGCATTAGCACATAGTGAATACATGAGCTCCTCAAACTACGGGCATTACCGGTAAGTATCCTGATTATTGTCACTTCAGGGTTAACAGATCATAACACATAATAGGTGACTATAGACTTGCAAGATAGGATCTAGAACTCTCATATATTGATGAAAACATAATAGGTTCAGATCTGAAATCATGGCACTCGGGCCCTAGTGACAAGCATTAAGCATAGCAAAGTCATAGCAACATCAATCTCAGAACATAGTGGATACTAGGGATCAAACCCTAACAAAACTGACTCAATTACATGGTGAATCTCATCCAACCCATCACCGTCCAGCAAGCCTATGATGGAATTACTCACGCACGGCGGTGAGCATCATGAAATTGGTGATGGCGAATGGTTGATGATGAGGACGGCGACGAATCCCCCTCTCCGGAGCCCCGAACGGACTCCAGATCAGCCCTCCAGAGAGGTTTTAGGGCTTGGCGGCGGCTCCGTATCGTAAAACGCGATGATTTCTTCTCTCTTATTTTTTTTCTCCCCGGAAGCAGTTATATAGAGTTGGAGTTGGAGTCGGGGGGTCTCCAGGGGGCCCACGAGGTAGGGGGCGCGCCCCCCACCCTCGTGAGAAGGGTGTGGGCCCCCTGGTCTTCATCTTTGGCGAGGATTTTTTATTATTTATTGTAAGATATTCCGTGGAGTTTCAGGTCATTCCGAGAACTTTTGTTTTCTACACATAAAACAACATCATGGCAATTCTGCTGAAAACAGCGTCAGTTCGGGTTAATTCCATTCAAATCATACAAGTTAGAGTCCAAAACAAGGGCAAAAGTGTTTGGAAAAGTAGATACGACGGAGACGTATCAATAGACAACCGCCATTTGTAGAATGCTCTTTTGCTTCACTTATATTTGTTAGAGCATGGGCATATCTTTTGTAGAAAGAACTAAACTCTCTTGCTTCACTTATATCTATTTAGAGAGATGGCAGGAACCGGTCATTCACATGGTTAGTCATAAAATCCTACATAAAACTTGTAGATCACTGAATATGATATGTTTGATGCCTTGCAATAGTTTTGCGGTATAAAGATGGTGATATTAGAGTCATGCTAGTGGGTAGTTGTGGATTAGTAGAAATACTTGTGTTGAGGTTTGTGATTCCCGTAGCATGCACGTATGGTGAACCGTTATGTAACGAAGTTGGAGCATGAGGTATTTATTGATTTTCTTCCTTATGAGTGGCGGTCAGGGACGAGCGATGGTCTTTTCCTACCAATCTATCCCCCTAGGGGCATGCGTAGTAGTACTTTGCTTCGAGGGCTAATAAACTTTTGCAATAAGTATGTGAGTTCTTTATGACTAATGTTGAGTCCATGGATTATACGCACTCTCGCCTTTCCATCATTGCTAGCCTCTCTAGTACCGCGCAACTTTCGCCGGTACCATATACCTTCCTCAAAACAGCCACCATACCTACCTATTATGGCATTTCCATAGCCATTCCGAGATATATTGCCATGCAAATTTCATCATCATCATATACATGACTTGAGCATTCATTGTCATATTGCTTTGCA
Organism: Triticum urartu; assembly: GCF_003073215.2. Taxonomy (NCBI): domain Eukaryota; kingdom Viridiplantae; phylum Streptophyta; class Magnoliopsida; order Poales; family Poaceae; genus Triticum; species Triticum urartu. Next base: position 553,367,182 of record NC_053025.1, on the reverse strand, counting down.
TGATCGTAAGATAGCCAGCATGATGTTTTCATGGCTTGTCCATTTTTTGATGTCATTGCAACGCTAGATCATTGCACATCCCGGTACACCGCCGGAGGCATTCATATAGAGTCATATCTTTGGTCTAGATATCGAGTTCTAATATTGAGTTGTAAGTAAATAAAAGTGTGATGATCATAATTATTAGAACATTGTCCCATGTGAGGTTATCAAAATAAAAGTGGCCAAAGAAGCCCCCCCCCAAAAAAAGAGAGAGGCCAAAGAAGCCTACAAAAAAGAAAAAAATGAGAGAAAAAGAGAGAAGGGGCAATGTTACTATCCTTTTACCACACTTGTGCTTCAAAGTAGCACCATGTTCTTCATATAGAGAGTCTCTTGAGTTATCACTTTCATATACTAGTGGGAATTTTCATTATAGAACTTGGCTTGTATATTCCAACGATGGGCTTCCTCAAATGCCCTAGGTCTTCATGAGCAAGCAAGTTGGATGCACACCCACTTAGTTTTAGTTTGAGCTTTCATATACTTATAGCTCTAGTGCATCCGTTGCATGGCAATCGCTACTCACTCACATTGATATCTATTGATGGGCATCTCCATAGCCCGTTGATACGCCTAGTTGATGTGAGACTATCTTCTCCTTTTTGTCTTCTCCACAACCACCATTCTATTCCACCTATAGTGCTATGTCCATGGCTCACGCTCATGTATTGTGTAAAGGTTGAAAATGCTGAAGCGCGTTAATAAGTATGAACCAATTGCTCGGCTTGTCATCGGGGTTGTGCATGATGTGAGTATTTTGTGTGAAGAAGATGGAGCATAGCCATACTATATGATTTTGTAGGGATAACTTTCTTTGGCCTTGTTATTTTGAAAAGACATGATTGCTTTATTAGTAGGCTTGAAGTATTATTGTTTTTATGTCAAATGATAGACTATTGCTTTGAATCACTTGTGTCTTAATATTCATGTCATGATTAGACATATGATCAAGATTATGCTAGGTAGCATTCCACATCAAAAATTATCTTTTTTATCATTTACCTACTCGAGGAAGAGCAGGAATTAAGCTTGGGGATGCTGATATGTCTCCGTCGTATCTATAATTTTTGATTGTTCCATGCCAATATTATTCAACTTTTATATACTTTTGGCAACTTTTTATACTATTTTTGGGACTAACATATTGATCCAGTGCCCAGTGCCAGTTCATGTTTGTTGCATGTTTTTTGTTTTGCAGAATATCCATATCAAACGGAGTCCAAATGGGATAAAAATGACGGAGATTTTTTTGGAATATATATGATTTTTGGGAAGAAAAATTCACGCGAGACGGTGCCCGAGGTGGCCACGAGGCAGGGGGCGCCCCTGACCCTCGTGGGCCACCCGTAAGGCGGTTGATGCCCTTATTTCTCCGCAAGAAAGCTAATATCCGGATAGAGATCGTGTCAAAATTTCAGCCCAATCGGAGTTACGGATCTCCGGGAATATAAGAAATGGTGAAAGGGAAGAATCTAAGAACGCAGAAACAGAGAGAGACAGAGAGACAGATCCAATCTCGGAGGCGCTCTCGCCCCTCCCTTGCCATGGAGGCCATGGACCAGAGGGTAAACCCTTCTCCCATCTAGGGAGGAGGTCAAGGAAGAAGAAGAAGGAGGGGGGGGGCTCTCTCCCCCTCACTTCCGGTGGCACCGGGGGCCATCATCATCACCGCGATCTACACCAACACCTCCGCCATCTTCACCAACATCTCCATCACCTTCCCCCCTCTATCTACAGTGGTCCACTCTCCCACAACCCGTTGTACCCTCTACTTGAACATGGTGCTTTATGCTTCATATTATTATCCAATGATGTGTTGCCATCCTATGATGTCTGAGTAGATTTTCGTTGTCCTATCGGTGGTTGATGAATTGCTATGATTGATTTAATTTGCTTGTGGTTATGTTGCTGTCCTTTGGTGCCCATCATATGATTGCGCGCGTGGATCACACCCTAGGGTTAGTTGTATGTTGATAGGACTTTGTATCGGAGGGCAAGAGTGACAGAAGCTTCAACCTAGCATAGAAATTGATGCATACAGGATTGAAGGGGGACCAATATATCTTAATGCTATGGTTGGGTTTTACCTTAATGGACATTAGTAGTTGTGGATGCTTGCTAATAGTTCCAATCATAAGTGCATAGAATTCCAAGTTAGGGATGACATGCTAGCAGTGGCCTCTCCCACATAATACTTGCTATCGGTCTAGTAAAGTAGTCAATTGCTTAGGGGCAATTTCACAACTCCTACCACCACTTTTCCACACTCGCTATATTTACTTTATTGTTTCTTTATCTAAACAGCCCCTACTTTTTATTTACGTACTCTTTATTATCTTGCAAACCTATCCAACAACACCTACAAAGTACTTCTAGTTTCATACTTGTTCTAGGTAAAGCGAACGGCAAGCGTGCGTAGAGTTGTATCGGTGGTCGATAGAACTTGAGGGAATATTTGTTCTACCTTTAGCTCCCCGTTGGGTTCGACACTCTTACTTATCTAAAACTGTTGCGATCCCCTATACTTGTGGGTTATCAATCACACGCGAGTTGGCTAAACACAACCTCAATATATTGAAGGGATATAAACCGGTCAAGCAAACACTGCGGCGCTTTTCCGAACCCAAACATCAAGCTATGGGGGAGGAGCTAGCCAAGCTAATCGAGGCAGGATTCATTAGAGAAATAAAACATCCGGACTGGCTGGCAAACCTGGTGATGGTTCCAAAGAAGGACAAGTCCTGGCGCCTTGATTTCAAAGACCTCAACAAGGCTTGCCCTAAGGATCCCTTCCCCCTCCCCCGCATTGACCAGATCATTGATGCTAAAGCAGGACACGACTCATTATGCTTCCTTGACGCATATTCCAGATACCATCAAATTAAAATGAAGGAGTCCGATCAAGCTGTAACAGCATTCATCACCCCATATGGGCCATTCTGCTTCAACACCATGCCCTTCGGACTCAAGAACGCCGGTGCCACTTATCAACGCATGATCCAAACATGCCTGGAGAAACAGATCGGAAAGACAGTTGAAGCCTATGTGGATGATGTCATAATCAAGACAAGGCACGTTGAAACACTAATAGACGACCTACGCCTCACATTTGACAACCTCCACGCATATGACATTAAGCTCAATCCGGAAAAGTGTGTTTTTGGCGTCCCCGTAGGAAAGCTGCTGGGCTTCATTGTTTCCAATAGAGGAATTGAAGCAAATCCAGCCAAAATCCGAGCTCTATCACAATTGGCTACGCCAACAGACCTTAAACAAGTCCAAAAACTCGCGGGTTGCATGGCAGCTCTAAGCCGTTTTATCTCCAGATTGGGAGAAAAGGCACTGCCACTCTATCGCCTTCTACGGCGAACTGATCGCTTCGAGTGGACGGACGCGGCAACAGCCGGACTAGAAGAAATAAAAACCCTTCTAGCGAGCAACCCAATCCTGGCCGCACCAAACGTCGGCGAACCCATGTTGCTATACATATCGGCAACACATCAGGTGGTGAACGTCGTACTCGTCGTTGAATGAGAATAGGACGAACACAAATTCCCGCTTCAGAAGCCAGTATACTACGTATCCACTGTCCTTACACCATGCAAATCCCGGGACCCCCATTATCAAAAGATAGCATATGCGGTCTTCATGGCATCCCGAAAGCTACGACACTACTTCCAGGAGTGTTCGATCACGGTGGCTTCCGAAGTACCACTCAACAACATAATAAACAACCGCGATGCCACAGGCCGGATTGCCAAATGGGCCATTGAGCTCCTCCCATTTGACATTACATATAAACCACGTCGAGCTATTAAATCCCAAGTACTGGCTGACTTCGTCGCCGAATGGACAGAGGCCGAACTCCCTAAAGAGTACGGCACATATTCCAATTGGGTTATGTATTTCGATGGCTCCAAAATGCTGGCAGGACTAGGAGCGGGCGTCGTTTTAACGTCCCCTACTGGAGACGTCGTTCAGTATGTACTCCAAATACTATACACAGACTCCAATAACGCAGCCGAATACGAGGCCTTATTGCATGGTCTTCGGATGGCTGTCTCCATGGGCATACAACGCGTGGAAGTGCGCGGGGACTCAAACCTCGCAATATCTCAAATAAATGGATACTTCGGTGCCAAAGACCCGAAGATGGTAGCTTATCTTAATGCCGTCATAAAAATGTCGGCTCGGTTCGAGGGACTCGAGGTCCATCATGTGGCCCGAGAAAGTAATCAAGCGACGGACGTTCTTGCTCACATAGGCGCTAAGCGCGACCCCGTCCCACCTAACATTTTTCTGGAAAGGCTTTTTAAGCCATCCGTGGTGTGGCAGGGGGAAGGCGGCAACACCAGTCCGGATCCGAACACAACCCCAAATTTCGAACACACCGATATCGTCGGAGGCTCAACCACCGAAATAACACCATCGGCCCATCTCATTATAGAAGTCATCGCCCAATGGACCGAGCCATTCCTGGCCTACCTTAATAAGAAGGAGCTTCCCGAGGATCAGAATGAGGCCCGCTGCATTGTCCGGCGTTCGAGGGCCTACAAGGTTCATGATGGAGAGCTCTATAAGAAAAGCGCTACCGAAGTCCTTCAAAGATGTATCTCCGAAGAGGAGGGGCGACAGCTTCTGGCTGAGATTCATGCAGGTCTCGGCGGGCACCACGCTGCAGCTTGGGCCCTTGTTAGCAAGGCCTTCCGTACAGGATTTTATTGGCCGACGGCCCGAGCAGATGCACAGGACCTTGTCCAACGTTGCGTCGGATGCTAACTCTTCGCCAACCAAAGCCATATGCCCCCCACTGCCTTACAAACAATCCCCATCACTTGGCATTTTGCGGTCTGGGGACTCGATATGGTCGGACCCCTTAAAGGAGGAAGCCATAAGAGAAAGTATCTGCTGGTCATGGTGGACAAATTCACTAAGTGGATAGAGGCCAAACCAGTCAAAACGGCCGAGGCGGGGCCGGTAATAGATTTCATATCAGGCGTGGTACACCGTTATGGTGTTCCACACAGCATCATCACCGATAATGGCTCTAATTTCACAGCCGATGAAGTGAAAACTTGGTGTGCTAATCTGGGCATTAAGCTCGATTACGCCTCTGTCTATCACCCGCAGACAAACGGTCAAGTCGAACAGGCTAATGGTATTATTATGAACGGCATCAAACCTAGACTGGTGCGGTCTTTGAAAGAATCAGACAAGCACTGGGTGGAGGAACTTGACTCCGTACTCTGGGGGTTGTGGACCACGCCCAACCGCACTACTCGATATACACCTTTCTTCATGGTGTACAGTGCGGAAGCAGTGTTACCCTGCGACATTATTCATGACTGACCTCGAGTGCGCATGCACGAAGAGAGAGAGGCTAAGCTTGATCAGCATGACATCTTAGAGGCCCGGGAGGAGGAGCGCGACATCGCAAAAGCCTGTTCCGCATTTTATCAACAGCAGGCTCGCAGGTATCAAAGCAGAGAAGTGTGGGCCAAGACTTATAACGTTGGTGAACTCGTTCTACGCCTGCCGGAGAAGAAAAATGACAAACTCAAGCCCAAGTGGGAGGGTCCCTTCATCATTGACGAAGTTCTCACCGAAGGAGCGCACCGCCTGCGTGATGCGTCAGCCAATCACCTGGAACCGAACCCCTGGAATGCGGCCAGACTCCAACGATTCTATGCCTAGCGCTGAACTCTGTGTTTGTCTCCTTCCTCCTGTTATTAATGTTGTTTTTTCTCTCTTTTCGTTTTTTATCTCTTTGCGTTTTGCTCTTTATCCCTACGGCTTTAGTACGGCTAGACCATGCTCCCCTGATGCGTACATCTCCAAATATGTACGTCCATTATACCTGGGGGCTTCTTGTACAGAAGCTTGCTACTATTCTTCGAGCATCATGCTCACCACATATGCGTTCTTCCCATATGTACCTTTTCTTCGCCATTATATGCATCGATATAACTTAAGTTTTGGCCAAGCTGGGTTGCCTGGCTCCTGTGCTTATGCCCTACGTTCCCGTTAGTTCGGCTAGGGCATAAAGGGAGCACCTCTGAGATTGTTACTGCCGGGTCATCCCGATGTGTACCTCGGACTGGGTGAAGCCGAAAGCTAGCGTTCTTAAGGAAATATTCGGTCGGTGAATTAAAGACGTTTCCGCATTCACTCCATTGTGAAACACCAGAAGTTACTTACTCTATGATTTTTTTCAATCACAGTTCGGACATGCACATTAAACGCATGCACACCCAGGGAAAGGAACCCTTAACGGAACTATTCTCTCTGGAACATGTTTCTTACATAATGTAATATAACATAATTAGCCGGATACACATTGTCTATTCAAGCAACTATGACCCCTACGCCTGGTTCCCATGCATACCCCGGTATATTTTACCGCTAGGGTATTCGGAAACACTCGCACCTTCGGGTCCAGAGGTCGAAGCGAAAAGGTCGGCCATGAAAATTGTTTTTACAATCTAGCTAGAAGGAAAGTACATAGTTACTTAGGACTTAAAGAGTTCCTCCTCTATACCATCCAACAGGCGGTCTAACTTACAATCCTGTTGGGAATATCTCGCAGCCACCTCTACTTGGTCATATACTAAACTAACGGGAATTTCTTCCCCATTTGACCCTAGCGGTCCGACCCGGGCCATGTGATTCGGATCCAGCTTGGTATACCGCGTTTTACCATGGCCCATGCCTCTCGCGCACCCTCTCGGTAGGCCGATATCTTTCATAGTCAGATACGCCGCCGCGCTCCCTTGAACAGCTCTATAAGCTTCTCCATACTCCCTGGAGGGGAGGCGGATGGCCATAAGGCCTTGGCTACACTCCGCATTGCCTGCCGAGCTTGCTCGTATAACTGCGACAGCCCTTGCAAAAGATCACTTGATGATCCGAACACCTCCTCTTCGGGACGGCCCATCAACATACCTGCAATCACAGCTATATCAGCTAATTGTACCCCAAACTGTTATAAGATAAATTCGGCCACATACTGAATATGCCGCCTCGCAGCTTTTTGTTCTCCTTCACGGAGTCGGCTAGATGGGCTCGCACATCTTTCAGTTCTTCACCCAGTTTGGTGTTTGAATCCTGGAGTTTGTTTTTCTCCTCTCTGACTCGGGTCAGAACGCGCTCGCCTGCGGCATGTTGTCTCTTCGCCTCTTTTTCGCTCGTGCGGCCTTGAGTTCCTCTCCCGGTTGGTCCGATGACCCTATTATGAGACAAGCAGCAGTTGCAATACAGCTGGCGTATAATTTTTTGTTTCCCGATGGAGGGAAATATTACCAGAGGACGCCTTCTTGAACTTTTCCAGTTTGATGGTAGCAGTAGTTAGCTGTGTCCGGCACTGCTCCATCTCTTGGGCTAGCAGGTCGTTCTTCTCCATAAGAACCTGGTTATACAACGATCCTTAAAACATTTGTCCCAACTGCTTCAAGTCTCGGGGGCTACAGGCACATGGTTATCAAATTCGGACAAGGTAAACTTACCTGCACATCTTTCAAATGTTGCTCGGTGGCTCTGTTAAGCCCATCTCGAGCAGCTCGGATGTATGCATCAACCGAGCTGAAGGCACCTAACGCCTCTTTTGAGAAGTGGGGATTTCGTAAAACGGCCCTCCGGCGCCGGTGATTCATGGCGCTCTCCACTTCCGAATTGGTGACGAACATATTTTCCGAACCCTCGGCAGAAGGACAGTCCGGCGCCACTCCCATATCGGGCCCCGTCTCTTCGGCTGGGACCGAATCTTGGTGATCAGGAGTACGACTGGTCGGGTCCCCGGACACAGTCCGTCGAACCTTTTCCCTGATAAAAATGAACATATAAGTCACAGTTGGACACAAATGCTAAAAAGAGCATAGTTGCAAACCCATATCTCTTCAAGGAAGGCCCGACCGTATCTCTGTTTACCTTCCTCTTCGATGGCCTGCCCGACGCGGGAGCCGTTCGCTCTGGAGATGCCCCCGGGGTTGCACAACGAACCGAACGCCTCCCCTTCTGGGCACAGGATGGTGCGGTGAGTGAGGAAGAATGAGAAAACCCTCTCGGACAAAGTGTCTCCTGATTACTTACGTGCGAAACAGAAAGGAGGCCGGGGTAATCGGTGATGGTGGGTACATCCGTGCCGTCATAGCTCATCTGGTAGAAAACTCCATTTTTGAGCTCCACGAATATGTCTGGATCTTCCTCATATCCGGGGTCAAGATCCCGATTGTGATTCTCCAGCTGAGGGGCAGGGTCATGGATCCCCTCGACAGCCTTGCACCATTCCTGTCATGAATGAATAAGATACCGCCCTTCAAAAATAGTTCAGGGAGAGGAGTCAAATAGTGGAGTTAGAGCTTACCTAGCTAGGATAATTGTACATGGAAAACCCATCTCGATTTTGGAGATGGGTGAACTCCTCCTGCTCCCCTTAATACAGTTCGGCCAATATTTTGGCTAGAGCGGCGGGAGTCTTCGGGCCCTTCCGACCATAGCGGGAGGCATCGTCTTCCCCATTGTAATGCCACATGGGTAGCCCTCTATATTGGAGTGGTTGGACCCCCCCCCCCCCCCCCCCCCCCCCCGCGCGTTATGGAGACCACCATTACCTTGCCTATTGACAATCCGGACTGGGCGAGCATCTTAATCTTACCCAGCAGCAGATTGATCTCTGCGCTATCCTCTTCCTCGAGGCTCCGAGGACGCCAGCTATGGTGTTTCTTCAACGGAGCACTTGAAACTTTGGGGAGGCCCATCCGGACTGGGTCGGGAAGAGCGACGTCATCAATATAAAACCATTCAGAGGTTCACTCTTCGGAAGCTTTCTTCGGTGTGCCAGATAGGTATTCGGTCTCAGCAATGCGCCATATTTCGGCCCCGCCCAGTTCAAATATCGATCCCTCGTGGTTGCGCGGGACAAGACAAAACAACCTTCTCCACGGATCAAAATGGGCCTCACAACCCAGGAATAGTTCGCATAAAGCGACATAACCTGCAATGTGCAGGATGGAGGCTGGGGTAAAATTATGCAGCTGGAGGCCATAATACTCCAGAAGCCCTCGGAGGAATCGGTGAATTGGAAATCCCACGCCCCTCAGCAGATAGGGGACAAAGCATACTCGTTCCTCCGCAGATGGATTGGGGAAATCCTCCGCCTGGGTTTTGCCGTTGAAGTAAGCCAACCCTGCTCGAACAGGGACCAGATCCGCAGGGGGGAGAAATCCCTGCGTTTGCAACTTCGCCAATCGGTTGTGGGACACGAAGGACCTCTCCCACTCGCCTTTCTTCGAGTCGGAACGGGAGGAGGAGCTGGGAATGCTAGCCATGTTGGAATGGTCTTTCCTGGCAATATATGAGGATTTTCTCCGTATGGTGCCGAATGGATCTGAGACCCAATCTCTTTAAATAGACGCTCTTTCTTGCATGACCAGGGTGTTATTTGCAAAAAATACCCTGACCGTCCACATTCGCCCGACACGTGGAAGCTGAAGTCATTGATGCACAGAAGCCAAGGGACGCGGCCTTGAATTAAAAACCGAATACATTATTTGGAAGTCGTCGGAGGAGGAACCCGCCTTGCAATGCCGAAGACAATCTGCGCGCCAAACACCTCGTCATTGAAGCCTGGTTCGGGGGCTACTGAGGGAGTCCTGGACTAAGGGGTCCTCGGGCGTCCGGCCTGTTAGCCATGGGCCGGACTTGTGGGCTGTGAAGATACGAAGACCGAAGACTGCACTCGTGTCCGAATAGGACTCTCCTTGGCGTGGAAGGCAAGCTTGGCGACTAGATATGTAGATTCCTTTCTTTGTAACCAACCTTGTGTAACTCTAGATCCTTCCGGTGTCTATATAAACCGGAGGACTTAGTCTGGAGGACAGGTACATTATCATAACCATACAAGCTAGGCCTCTAGGGCTTAACCATTATGATCTCGTGGTAGATCAACTCTTGTAATACTCATATTCATCAAGATCAATCAAGCAGGACGTAGGGTATTACCTCCATAGACAGGGCCCGAACCTGGGTAAAGCATTGTGTCCCCTGTCTCCTGTGACCATCGACCTTAGACGCACAGTTTGGGACCCCCTACCCGAGATTCGCCGGTTTTGACACCAACACCCGGGCAGTCCGGAATTTTAGTTCGTCACTGGCATTGAAGGTTATGACCGTGACGTTCCAGGGGTTTACTGTTGTGACTTGGCAGACTTCGGCGAGGTCGCGAAGGGCCCTTTTGTGTTGATTGTTTGAAGCGAAAGTCTCAAAGACTGTCAATACCCTGAGGTCGTCGTCTTTCGGGGGTGTTGCTCTGAGGTATTTTTGGTGAGGATATCCTCGCCACTCTTGGCCACTTGCCGGAGTATCCAACATGCTCTAAGGCTGTGAGTAGGCATGGTATCCAGTGTTGTGCGTATTTTGCATGGTCTATCGGGCCATTCCTCCAGAACGGTTCCGCGCCCCGTAATGGGTTTAGATTTCTTTACTGCTGTGTCGGGCACCCCGTGAGGGTGCATCCTTTTTGCCCGGACGGGGGGTTGAGTGGAAACTAGTGATTTCCCAGCGAGCTGCCTGAGTTTTCCAGGCGCTTTCCATTGCGCGGTACTTCGGTACTATGGTTGCCAAGTCAGCAAAGTGTAATACGTGACGGCGGTTGATGGCGTTGAGGATTCCTTACTCCGTACAATTACTGCAGAATATTGAGATCGCGTCTTCATCGCGGCAATCTTTAATCTTGTCCTTGACATGGAGGAATCTGGACCAAAAGTGATGGACTATTTCCTGAGACTACTGCCGTAGGTATGTGAGATCACGTATATCTGGGTGGGTGGGTGGTTTTAAATCCGAACCCTGACCCAATTTGGGATCCGGAGTTTGAGAAATTTCTGAGCTTGATAGTTCGGGCTTCGGGAGATCGACCGATTTTTCAGGTCTACCGTCTGATTCCGGGTTCGGAGGACAAGGCATGTCGTTCCGCGGATAGGTATCCGGCTCTTCGAGCTCGGAGATTCGAACATAGTTCGTCCTCAGTATAGAGGGAGAGTTGTTGTTTTGCTCCTCTACTACAGCTATCTGATGGGTGATCGGTGGAGATTTGATTTCTCTCTGATCGGGTTTAAGCCCAATCCGATCGTAGTCTGTAGCGACCCCCAAGGCGGCGATGCGATCCAGGAGTTCGTCCAAGCATGACAATTCCGTTGGATCCATCCGTTTGGAGTATTCGGAGTCAATTCGGAGGCGATTTTCAATGACCCGAGAAGTCATCGTCGGCTCACCGGCCGAATGGGCGGTCATGATAAAGCCATCCAGCCGGAGTGTTTGACCTGAGGCCAGAGCTCCTCCGACGGTGATATTGTCCTAGATCACAAGGCGAGCCATCAACCCTGACTTCGACGTCATAGTGGAACTCTCAATGAAAGCACCAATGTCGGTGTCAAAACCGGTGGATCTCGGGTAGGGGGGTCCCGAACTGTGCGTCTAAGGTTGATGGTAACAGGAGACAGGGGACACGATGTTTACCGAGGTTCGGGCCCTCTCTATGGAGGTAATACCCTACTTCCTGCTTGATTGATCTTGATGAATATGAGTATTATAAGAGTTGATCTACCTCGAGATCGTAATGGCTAAAACCCTAAAAGTCTAGCCTATGTGATTATGATTGTCCCTCCCTCTACGGACTAAACCCTCCGTTTTATATAGACACCGGAGGGGACTAGGGTTATACAATGTCGGTTACATAGAAAGGAAATAGTACATCCGGCCGCCTAGCTTGCCTTCCACGCAAAGGAGAGTCCCATCCGGACACGGGAGAGAGTCTTCGGTATTGTACCTTCACAGCCCATCAGTCCAGCCCATGTCAACAGGCCGGACGCCCGAGGACCGCTTAATCCAGGACTCCCTCAGCCGCCCTTACCCTTCCCTTGTTGTCGTTGTCGCAGAAGTAGCGCTCAGATGCCACATAGGGGTCGATGTTGATCTTCTCGTCGTTGGAGCCGGATGTGTCAGAGGAGGAACCAGACAAATTATCGCCTTTTGGGGGCCTCTGAGTAGCCGCCGTAGGTATCGTGTCCTTCGCATCTGCAGACATGGTTGTTGTCGTTGGCCTTGGACAAGCACTCCGAGGCCAACTTCGTGGAGACCAGCACCAGTGTCAGGGCGGTGATGCGCTGCAAGATTTTGCCAGACACGACGCTAGTGTTGGATTCGTGCCGGACAGGTGGAGAAGAAGCCCGGCGGCTAAATGGACGTCGGGGCGGCTCCAACGACAGAGCTCAAGTCTTGAAAACCATTTAGGCAATATACAACGTTAAGTGTTTCGAGAAGTGCTTAGAAAACAAACTGGTTTTTTGTTTAAGTACCAATGCTTATTTGTGTAGTGTAGACCCTTAATTAGGCACCTCTACTACACAAACCTACTAGATTAGCTACATTTTTTTATTTCTGATTGGCTTGAGGAGCCTTTAAATGAAATTGTATCAATCCCCATAAACAATGTAATGATTATCTCAAAGAAATAAAGTTTCGTGTTTTTTCAAAGGAAAGGCACCTCTACTACACAAATAAGAATAGGTGTCTAAGGGGAAAAAATAGCCATATAACATGTGGTTGTGCTCAATCATCTTTCCCCATAGCATAATGAAGCTAACAATTTAGCAGATATTCAATTTGATGCCCAAAAGAAATTCAAAAAAATTGGAAAAAAATAGGTGAAAGAAATTCCGGTGCATGATGCTCGTGCCAAATTTCAATTTGTTCGGACATCTGAGAAGCTCATGACAAAAAAGACAAAATCGGTCAAAAATAGTACGTGAACAATAATCTTTCTTACAACCCTAAAAATTGCCCTTTTGCTGAGAGCTAATGAAATGTCCGAACTCCGCAAAAATTGGTACGCACTTCATGGGCGTGAGCATCTAGCATCACAAAAAGATTCTAAATTTTTTAAATTTTTTTACTATTTTTTAAATTCTTTTACTGCTCACCTCAGGTGCACATGCGTCCAAGAGCCAATACGCCATGTCCTTTATACATGATAGAGAGATCCTTCTCAACAAGACGGTGGGGGAGCCATTCTCTAATTCCGAGTAGTCTTAGCGAATCAACCTATAGGTGGGCCCCCTAGCCCCCGCATCGCCCCAGGTGACACGGGAAACCCTAGCGCCACCACCGCCAGGCCCCCCTCACCCCTTCCCTCGCTTCGCCGTCGCTGGAGGGGCCGTCGGCGAAGTCCGCGTGCGCCCCAGAGAAGGTGGCGGCGGGGCGTTTTCGCCTCTCCGCGGCGTTGCGCGCGCATGCGTTGCCTGCGTCGCCTTGGGCACGGGCGAGATGCAGGGCCGCGGGAGTGGCTTCAGCGCAGGGAGAGGCCGGATCCTGGCCGGGCTTGGCCGGATCTAACTTCTCCGCCCTCGTTGGCCGCCCTCGATGTGGTGCGTGCCGTGTCGACGGGCAGTGCTCAGCGACTCCATGGTGGGGTCGTGGACGTTGATCTGCGGCGGGTGGCGTTCGACGGTAAGGTAGGACTCGGTGGCTTCATGGTGGGGTTGTGAGATCCGGCGGCCAGCGAGGGCTGGATCCCGGGGCGACGGCCCCGGGCGGCGAAGGATGTGTCGGCGGCTGTGGACTCGCGACGGGCGACGTGGCGGCCGCGGTGGTGGACGATCCGTGCACAAGACGCTTGATGGAGGCCATTGGAACAGATCTGGGTGAAGACCTGCTCGCGACTGCTGCCGAGGCCGGCGATGGCGGCACTATTCGGTGTCATTCCCTTGTTGAAGGCATCGATGTTAAGAAGTTTCAGGCCACTATCTGCTACCTCCGGGGGAAACCCTAAATTAGTAGATCGGATGACGGCAGCATTATTGTGTTGTTTCCGTCTTGTGGCGTCATTCTTGGAGGTGTACTCGGGTTCGAGGGACCAGTGGATGGAATTTTTGGTGGAGCGGTGATTCATCCTACACATTAATGGTGGCGTATCTCGGCGGCATGGCGCAGTGGAGACTCGGCGTCCGATGTGTGGCGAGGGACTCGCGCAGCAGGGTGCGTTATCTGGCGTCGTGGTGGCATCGATGGCAGAAAGGCCGGGCAAGGTGGATGCAACAATACAACACTAAAGATGGATTGGTGGCAGGTGGCTGCGGCGGCCTCATACCCGGCAGGCGTCCTGGTTGAGGAGTGTGCCGGACTGGTAGGTGCCCCATACCTGGCAGGCGTCCTGGTTGGGACCTCAGGTCTTCGATGTTTAGGTTTGGCTGCGATGTCTGATTGTTATTAGGCCCAGGCTATCAGCGTCCTTTCATCAATTGGATAGGAGTAGCGACAGTTGTTGCTTAGACGGTGGCTTTAGATAGGAGTATGACTTTGTAAGGTTTTGTGAGAATAATTAGTAAAGTGGCCGTATGTATCGCCGAGATGCAGAGGCCGGGGGTCCTTCACTTTAAAAAAAAAAAAACAAGACGATGGAGCCAATATTTGGCCGTGCAGTCATTGGCCGCATATCTGGAGAACGTGTCGGTACCATCATAGGTTCCTAGTGCAGCACGCTAGTTAATTGGGCGGCCGTGCAAACATGAAACCCAGTCGCCTAATTGGCTTGTGCTTGGCGGGCGGATTAACCTACGCCGCGGCGGCGTGGACGCATCGAAGAATCATAGAAGAGGTCAGCTGGCGCACCAAGCGAGCGTTGGCGTGTGGTGTCGTGCGGGTTGCGCGGCCGGCGATGGCAAAGCAGCGCGTTGCAATCCGCGGTGGCGTCATCGAAATGTCAATTTGGGTTCCTCTGGATCGAGTCAATTTGGTCTCCTGCACTGAATGCCTGTTTATTACAGTGAATTGAAATGGGAACGTCCCAAGTACCGAACGAATTCGAGGAGCAGCAGCGGCTCTGTGATGATTACGTGCACGCTGTTCGCTGTTGTTTCAGAGCTTGGCGTGCGGTTGCAGCTCCAGGTGAGAAATGTGTAGAATACCCGCGTAGAATACTCCTACTTTGGGCCAGCCTGTACTAGATGGATAAATTTCTGTATGCGGCCTGGTCAGCCCAGTTAGTAAACTTTGAGGAAGCTTCTGGCCCTCCTAAGGCAACGACTAGAGAAGGAAATTTCTGTATGTTGTTCATTTTCTTTTGTTTCTTTTCTTTTTTCTTCTCCGTTTTTTTCATTTGTTTATTCTGTTTTTTATTTTACTTTTCCTTTTTTTATTTTGTTTCCTTTTTTGGTTTTCTTTGTTAATTTTTGGGTTTCATTCTACATATTTTGAATATGTGAACAAAGATTTTCCTAATATACTTTTAAATTTTTTAAATACAAATTTAACATTTTTTAATACATGGTCAACATTTTTTATATTACAAAATTTAAATATTTTTAAATACTTTATTAACATTTTTCAAATAGAAGATTAGCATTTTTTAGTACATGGTCAACATCCTTTCTATGCATTTTTAACATGTCTTAAACTGCTTGATTAGCATCTTTCAAATAAAAAGATTAACTTTTCTAAATACATGGTCAACATTTTTTCTATACACATTTAACATTTTCCAAAGACTTGATTAATATTTTTTCCAATTTTGGATTAAAAATTTTATATACATGATAAAAAACATCATTTTTTAATACATGGTCAACATCTTTTATATGCACATTTAACATTTCTCAAATGCTTCATTAACATTTTTCAAATACTTGTTCAACATTTTTTTTCAAATGCCCAATTAGTTTTTTTTTTCATACATGATCAACTTTTCTTCAAATACTTTACCAAAAAAATTCAAATACTTGTTTTATATATTTCATTTATTGTTTGAAGATTGTTTTTTGTAATATATTATATTTAAAGTATTTTAAAGTATAAACAAAAATACAAAAATGAAGCAAAAAACAAAAAAAGTAAACCATCAAAAAAAAGGAAAAAGAGGTTGTGGCCTCCTGCGTGCATGGGCCGACCCAGCTTGCTCGCCCTTCAGCGAGATGGAAGCCAGACTCGCTGAAGGCGAGATATAGGAGCGCCCGGTCCTTAGGGCATGTACAATGGGGCACCACCGGTGCTGCCTCGTGTATCCAGCTGGATGAAGACAAATGAGGCCATAGGTCATATTCTTTTACATGCAATGCTCTTTTCTGAAGCCACCACATTTTTTTGAAAATGATATTTAAAAAACATGAGAATTTTTGAAAATATGAACGTTCCTTGAAACAGCAAAAAATTTGAAAATTGCACATAATTTCTGAAATTCCGAACAATTCCTGAAGAGTTTGAATATTTAAAAAATGAATTTATGAAGAATAAGAAAAATACTCCTAATTGTATTTGAACTGACAAAACATCTTATATGTACACACGGAGGTAGTAATTATAAACCCGGTTAACTAGTAAACAAAGTAAAAACCGATGAAGGTTCCCAAAACCGAAACCAGAACCCTTTTGCTTACAGCTGATATGGGTTGGCCCACTGGCTCGCCCGTCTGTGCGCGTTGAACGCCACAACGTGCGGCATATATGAAAGGAAAATGACTCCACTCCGAGCCCATGGATGTACATGCGTTATTTATCCTTGTCAGGCCAACCTATTTAAAAATAATCATGTATAGCCCTTGATTACATGTGTTTAGCCTTTGATTACATGCATGCTTTTTTTAGAGAAGCATGCTCCATCCGCCCCCCTTTCATGTTTTTTCATTTGATTTTTAAATTTGATCTATTATATCTTTTGGACCAAGAGTCTATTTATGTTTCCATTGCATAATGTGTTATTTCCGACAAGTACTTTAAGACAAGATCATTCTTGAATACGTTTTGACAAGTTTTAAAAGTTTCATCAAGTTTCAGCGATTTAAACATGATAAGGATGACTGATAAAATCATCAAATTTCAAGTATTAGAACTTAAAACCTAGACCCTAAACCTAAGCAGAAATTTAATAGTACGACCCGTCGGCCGGGCAAGCAGAAAGACCGTAGATGTATTTCACTCATGGTAATTCCACCCACGGTAGTTTGTTGTTTTCTTGCTTACTGCAGAAGAAAGAGGATCCTTTGGCTAGGGTTTCTCGTGGCTCCTGCCGGTGCTGCCGCTGGTCTACCTCGTCTTCTGTGGTCTTAGGGCTATGGTGTCATGGTGGATCCTGACCTTTGCCGGTGGAAGGGCTCCGGTTTTCATGCTTTTCTGAGTTTTGGTAGGGTTTGTGTCCTGCTTAGAGAGACGAGGCGGGGACGGCTCTTCGAAGATGGAATAAGTTTCACCCCACCTAGTCCCTGTCCTAGTGCTAACATCGTCGGAGGGCGTGTGGATGTTTGCTTCCGTGGGATCTCGTAGGATTCGGTCGGCATTTATCTTCGGTAGATCCAAGTAGATTTTGTCTTTCGTTCGTGTGTCTACATATTAGATCCTTCCGATCTACGCTTCTCTTTATCGGCGGCGATTGTTGTTCTGGTGCACTACTCCTATGGGGCCTTAGCACGGCAATTTCCTGACTGTCTAACACAACAAGGTTTGTCTGACTTCGATGAGGGAGGGGTAAAGACGGTCGTGCGCTTTCGGCTCACCCCAGTGCTTGTAGCCGTCATCATATATTCTACAGCCATCAATGTATTTTTTTTTATTTCTTGTGTTCTTTATACTACCTTGATAGTTGATGAAAATCGAAAGTGTTTCCTCAAAAAAAAAAAAGAATCCACCCACAATGCTTCGGTTGATCAGAGCTTATCGTGTACCAACAGTGAACCCGAAGCAAGTGACGAGGCAAGGCAGCAAGCGACACGCGCGCCACATGGCCGGAACCCCAACCGGAAAAGCGAGTATTAACTTGGGCATTAATCCACTAACAAACGCCGGGAAAGAATGGACATCTAATAACCCGCGGGCACGTCCGCCACACTAATAAACGCACAAAGATGGTGCGGTTGCCGACCGGGACCATGCATGCACGCTCCAACCTACTGCCTCTCCCTTTGCCTTGCTTGCTTCGGCCCGCAAATTCTTACTCTCATCCCTATCTACATACTCCTTTTTCTCGTCCGCCCGCCCCACGCGTTGCGCCCTTCACCGCGTGCGCGTCACCCTTCACGCACAAGAAAGTGCGGCCGCCAGCCCTTTCCCTTGTCCCCTTGCTAGATCTCTACGTACTACGACGGAGGCTGCTGCTTGCGGGGAGACGCAACCGGGATGGGCACCGTTGCTTGCGCGCCAATGCACCCCTCCGTCCATGCGTCGCCGTTGGTGTGTGCGATGCGGGCGCGGCAACGGGACAAGCGCAAGGTGGCCGCCGGTTGATGGTTGACACGGCCATCTCAACCCACGGGTCGGCCGATTCCCCGGACGCGCGCCCGGGAAATTACTTCTTTGGGGTGTTCTCCGACGCTTTCACTTTTCCTCCAGGGGGGTCGTCGATCGACTTGGCGTCCCTAGCGGAACGCCGCTTTAGCACGGAAAAGCCACCTGCCTCTTCCTGGGGTGAAAGCAATGAGGTAACCACCGCCGATAAGAAATGCTAGGAGCTAGCGGTGTACGCGCGCCGTGCGTGGAGGCGGCCGGGAGATGGAGATCGCCAGATCGGGTCGTCCGGGTTGGTTGCTTGCTAGGCTCCCGTTGGAGCAGCGTTGGGTGCATGCATGTATGTTTGCCTGCCTGAATGCGCCGGGTTGGCCAGTGGCCGGAATCTGAATATGGACGCCAGTTGATGATGCCTGGTACAAGGAAGTTCGTGCCGAGCTGTAGTGAGTAGTATCTACATAGAGTATCTTCAAGATGCAAATTTGAAGATGTAAAACAAGATATGTAAAAATTTACATCTTTAGCATCTCTAAAAAAGGCCCAACTCCAACGGATGATGCAAACGGTGATGTAAATGGGCAACTCCAATAGGTGATGTAAACTGGAGATGCAAAACGGGCCGGCCGCTGTAGTTGTTGTTCAGTTGTTGTACAGCCGTTGTACAACCGATGTTCATCTTTGGACATTCTGAACCGGCGTCGAAAGTATTTCTTCGGAAAAACGGGTAGTGAACCGAAGTAGTTGCGCATCAATCCGTTCTCTTGGAATGAATGCACAGCCATAGACAGAACCACCGTGCTTTCGCTTTCTTCCCTTTGTGCATTGCCACTAGCATTGCAATGTCTTCTTCATTTAAATCAAATTCCTCATCCGACGAGGAATCGTCCACAAAAGAGGAGTCACACGAGTTCATTTACAATGCGGAAAATCACCGTCAAACTATTTTCCATCCCCAACAAAAAAAAATCAAGTTTCATCTTTTTTTACCTTCAGGAATTTCGTCAAACACCTTGCTTGCGGGGTGGACGAAATCGTTCGATTGCGGACTGGCAGCCGTAGGCGGCAGCGGTTGCGGGCGGCGACGACTGCGGGTTGGGCAGTTGTATGCGGCAGCGGTTGCGGGCGGCGGCGACTGCACGGCAGAAGAGACGGCCGTACGTTGGCGGGAGCTCCGCGTGGCTGTCGGGCGGGCGGAGTGGCACGCCTCCACTAACTCCGGCGGGGGGCTACACTTGGATGAAGCCTACCCCATCGTAGGCCTCGCCGGGGAAGGCGTTTAGGCCAGCCGCAGCTGCCGGACAAGCTTCGATTCGGCGGCGGCCGGAAATGAATCGGCGGCTCCGGGCGGCAAGTCGGTGAGGCAGACGGCAGGGGCAAAGTCGCGACGGGCCCGGCGGCCGTCAGGCGGGGGGGCGGCAGCGTCGTTTTGGTGCGGATTTGGCCGACGACGACTGGTCGCGCGGAAGGGGAAGGAAGTGGCAGCTGGGCGATTAGCGGGCGGACGCATTTTTACATCTTCTGTAGGTGAAGATGCAAATTTGCACTCCGGGGTGTTGTAGTTACATCTCCGAACGGTAGAGATGTAATTTTTTGCATCTACATGATCTGTTGGAGCGGCGTTTTTGGGTCACGGAGATGTAAAAGGTAGTTATTTTTGCGTCTATATCTTCTATTATATATGCTCTTAGTTTACGGAGGAAGTGCTATTTTTTACTCTATCGGGAAAACATAATTCATCAATTAGAGAGGTGGAGTGAGCTACTAGTAGTACCACAATGCTGCCCGACTGTCTGCTCGGCACAAGACAGACAAGACAGGCAGGAGCAATATTTTGCGCGTTCGATTTCGCAGGTTCCTCGAGATTAATTACGAGCCAACTATGCGGTTTTGTTGCCTCTTCGCTTTCCTAAGTACTTTTGTTTACGAGCTAGCTATGCGATTAAGTTGCCTCTTCGCTTTCTTAACCGAAACCCTGGGAGCTAGCTAGTGGAGTACGCCAATACTAGTACCACACGCACGCACGGCCAAGTTGACTTGATTGCCGGACTGAAATCGTGGCATGATGAGGGCCGAGGTTGATCAGCTCAGCTGTCCTCGGGGCTTTTCTTCTTCGATCCAACGGTCTCCCGGGTCTAGCTCTTAATAGAAATATGGTAGCTGTCCAGAAATAGTAGAGCGCTCAGCGGTGCCAAACCGGCCCAGAATTAATAAATGGAGCTAACAAACGGACCATGTAGTGCTTCTTGGCCCAGAAGGCACCGCGGTTTCCAGACACGCCACCAACTTTCACTGTCTCCGGGCCAAACAGCCGCCCGGTCGTCCATTTTTTTTTTTCACGAATACGCAAGGTGCATATCATTTCATTGATAGGCAGAAAGCAAGAGTGTCAGGATTACACGGATATCACTTTACCACGTATGTAGAGTTGGCGTGGAAAAGTGGTACATGAGCAGAATATATGGGGGTGCTCGGCCCCAACCTAGCTATCTACACATCAGGAAGGCATAAAGTTTGCAATGTCCTTGGCCCCGACAGAAGTCCATGCCCGAGCGTCGTACTTGATGATCTGTAGAAGTAGCGTAGTGGAGGGGTGCATGTGGTCGAAGATGCATGCATTCCGGCGGCGCCAGATGGACCACGCAGTGAGAAGGGCGAGGGAGGCGAGACCTTTCCGCAAGGCCGCTGGAACCCTCCTGGTAGAGTCAGCCCACCACTCGAGGAAGCAATCATCGGTGTCTGGAGGGGGATTTGGCAGCCGGCACCAGGCGAAGATCTCATGCCAGATGATCCGGGAGAATGGGCATTGTACGAGAAGGTGATCGAGGGTTTCCAGCACTTGGTCACAGAAGATGCAGCGACCGTCATGCGGCAAGCCGTGGCGCGCGAGGCGGGCGGCGGACCAGCAACAATCCTAGCTTGCGAGCCACGCAAAGACACGGATCCGCAGCGAGGCCCACGTGCGCCAGATGAGTTTCCAGTTGGGCGCGATGGTGGAGCCAGCGAACATGGCTCGGTAGCAGGAATTCGCACTGTAGATGCCCGAGTCGGTCCACTTCCAGCGTAACACGTCGGGGTCGAGAGTTAGGGTTACGGGCTGCAGGGCGCACCAAAGCTCGACGTATTGAACCATCGCAGCCGGCCCCAAGGCACCCTGGATATCTCCCACCCAGGCCCTGTTGTGGATGCCCTGCGCAACGGTCGTCGTATGCCTCCGGCGCTTGGGGACCAAGGGCGAGGACGGCCGGCGCAAGCTCGCTGACCGAGCGACCCGAGATCCAACGGTCTTTCTAGAACAAGCAGGAGGTCCCATCGCCAAGGATCCAGTAAGAGGAAGCATCAAAAATCGTCTGGACCTCAGGATCAAAGGGCAAGTGAAGGTGGCGCCAGGGACGGGACTGATCAGTGGCCTGAAGCCAGAGCCACCTAGCGCGAAGCGCCACGCCGGTGCGCTGCAGGTCCGGAATGCCAAGCCCACCCAGCTTCAGGGGGCGGCACACTTTTTGCCAACTAACAAGGCAGCCTCAACCAGAGGCATCGGCCTTGCCGTGCCAAAGAAAATTGCGCATGATCCTGTTTATCTTCTTGAGAATAGCGGGTCGGAGCGCCATGGCCATAAGCAGGTGGACGGACATAGCGGCAAGAACATGGTGCACCAGGACTAAACGCTCTCCTCGCGAGAGGAGGGACGCCCTCCAAGTCGGCAGCTTGCGCGCCATCCGCTCCACCAATGACATAAGAGCCGTCGCGGAGACCTTCCGGGTCGAGAGCGGAATGCCAAGGTATGTGATGGGGAAGAGCGCGATCGGGCAGGCAAGCGTGCCCTCGACGCGGTCGTCCGTTCTTGTATCCACGATCGACCAGGTTTCATCCGGCGATGTATAATATGATCTTCATCCTGCGAGAGTTTCTTGGGGCCATGCATGGCCGTCAACGCGTCGCCTGGCGTGTGGACTGTTCGTCTCGGAGGGAGGGGGTCGAGAGGGTGCGTCAACCCGGCCCATGATGATGTGTGGAGGCACAGAGAAGAATCATGGAGACGGCCGCAGTAAACACATTGCATGCGCCATCACGTTACACCCTTGTTTGGCTAGATAACACTACTAACAGTCCTCTTGACTAATCATGTCTTGATTAATCTACACGCAGCCATGACGGTGATTGCAGTTGTGGGATAGCTTGTTGTGCCAGCGACGTAATTTTACGGGAACTTTTTTTTTGATAGAATTATTCTAGACGCGGATACGGTTCATTTTCATCTCAAGGCAGAAGCCATGACCCAAATTTCCCGCGCATATGTCATGAAGCGTTGTTTTATCACCCGCAAAGTACCGTTTATCACCAGCAACGTACCATATCCGGTACAGATCCCCAGAAGTGGAGTGGAGTTTCTCCAAAGTAGAAGAAAATGTCTCTATATACTTTATACTACTGTATGTATAGTAATCGCTTTTGCCGTTTCTCATACGACCGATAAGTTACTATTGCGACGCTAGAACATTCGGTGGGATGATTCAAATTGAAGCAACCACAAAGGGACGAGAAGTCCTTAAACCGCTATGAATGCGGACTAAAAAAAAGTAATAGCCAATCCAAATCTACCCAAAAATAGCTGACCCCTTTTGTAATAATTAAATGGCTTGCCCTTTTTCTGTGATTGCATGGAACAAGGTACACATGAGCTTGCACGCGTGCAACACGTGCACACACTCGTGTTCTTTTAATCGCACTTAGAATGATAAAACAAGAGATTCGACTTTCTTTTTGAAAAAGGAGGATGTATCTCCCGCCTCTACATCTGGATGATGCATACAGTCATTTTGTTAATTATTCGCAAAGCCCTTACAAGGTAATACATCAGTAAGCTTGAAGCCACCATCTTGGCAACACCAGTCGCTACTCCTATCCCCGTGATGAGGGGGTGCCGAATGTCCGAGCCTAATACCAATCAGACATCACACCAACACCTAACATCTAATGCCGAATGCCCCATCCAAGCCAACAAGAGATTTGACCTAGAATGGTGAAGTGACACTCCCCCCCCCCCCCCCCCCCCCCCCCTCCCCCCAAAAAATCGTTCCCTGGGACCGTTCGTTTGTGGTGACAAAAATTGTAGGTTTTGTTGCTGGCTAAACCAAATATAGAGAAGTGACATACAATCCGCAGCGTCTACTGTTTTCGCCACACATTGGTCAAAGGAAAAGGGGGGGGGGGGGGGGGGGGGGGGGAGGGGTTCCAAATTTTCAGAACGGAGCTTGCCGGCGGAAGAACTTACTTTTCCGGCTGTCGTATGAACGCCTTGCCTTGTACAACTAGCTAAGATTGGAGACTCTACTGCTTGTTGGAAATTATTTCCTACTTTAAATCAGACTAGATTTTCATGATAAAATACCACACATAGTGATAAATATAGAACCAATATTTTATGGACGCACAGAACGCACGGTCGCCAGATCAGGAGCCAGCTTGGTGCGAACAAATCGATCACTCGCAACGGCTGACGCGAGCGAATGAATAGAAGGCTCGCAATAGTACGCGCTAATGCGTGGCCCGGGCGAACGTTCTAGAGTATGAATAAACTTACAGTTTTTTTTCTAAAAAAAACTATAAAATACATAGAGGCAATTGCCATGATAAACTACAAAAAAACACAATACATACAGGGAATTTCCATGATAAACTACAAAAAAAATAGAATAGATACACAAAATTGCCATGATAAACTACAAAAAATAAACTACATACAAGAAATTGCCACGCTCAACTACAAAAAAACCTACATGGAAAATATGCCATATTAAATCCAAAAAATATATATAAAAACAACCAAAATATTACCATGTTTCACTGCAGAAAAAATAAAATCATACATGGCAAATTTGCATATCGATTAAAAAATGCATACAGTTTACCATGGTGCACTAAAAAGATATAAAAAAAGAAATATTTCAAGTTGTCGTGGTTGTATAATTTTAGTTTCCATGACAACAAAAATTAAGTTCCCATGGCAACAAGTTATTAGTTTTTTTTATGATAATGATGCAAAAATTAAAATGTTATGAAAGAAAAGAAAACTGCCATGATGGAACTAAGAAAAAACATGAAAACTGCAAATGGAACAGTGATGAGAGAAATGTTACAAATTTTTAAATAATAAAAACATGTACATAAAGATATGATTGAGCTACCTATACATTTTAATTTAAAACATTTTTCTATATGTAGAGTTGAAAATAGAAAATAGTAAACACATTTTTTGCTATTACAAACAACAAATCTTTGTGCATAGCTCACATGATAAAGTATTACCTCCGTCCCAAATTATGTGTCAAGATGCGTCGATGTCTGGACAAATCTAAGACAAATAATTCAGAAGGGAGGGAGTATGTCCTAATGAGATTTACACATACACACAATGGAAATTTTTTACGAACTATTTGAGGTTTCTATATAAACAATTTATTTCCCCTTCTTTGGAAAACCTGGCCCAATGGAGCCCCAGATTTCAAAAAAGAATTAACTCATTGTTTGGTCCATAGTAAACGTTGTACTCCCTCCGTTCCAAATTACTTGTCGTGGTTTTAATTCAATAAAATAAAACCTCGACAAGTAATTTAGAACGGAGGTAAAACCACGACAAGTAATTTGGAACGGGGGGAGTAACTATTAATGTCCATTATTTGCTTAAGAGAAAAGTATAATTTCGGTCCCTCAGGTTTACTGAACCTCAATTGTCTTTGGGTGACATTTAGTCCATTAAGTCTCAAAACCGGAAAAGTTTCGTCCAAAACCAAATTGTCTTCATTTTTTCATTTTTTCCTACGATTGTCCCAATTTTGGTTGCGAACCAGACGTGCTCCAAGTTTTCCCTCTTAATCCACCATTGGGTCCTTGCCAGGGGGCCTCGTGTCCTTGGTGGCACTACGTATGTCCTCTGCCGGCCCATCCTCATTCCACACTTTCCTAGCAGTCCTATACATATACGTATAGTACATACATACATATACATAACATGTTACAGATTCATTCTTCTCGCAAGCTTGACATCAAATTTAGGACAATTTCTCATCATTTTTTGTACGCCTGCCACATATTGGTAGACCACCAAACACGCTCAACATTTCCCCACTGGGTAGTTCCTAGTGTTTTGGTACTCTCCCCGGTTTGTCTCATTCGTGCCACCACACCCCTCGACCGGTCGAGCCGCACCCGGCCACCGCACGCACGCGAGAGCCGAAAAAAGGCAACGCAACGGGGGACTCGCCGGCCTGCATCGCTTGATGCGTGCACGGCCTAGTAACGTGGACTGTAGCTAAATTCGGCACACCGGCCCGGTCGAGTTAGGCGTCGACCCGCCGGGTGGGAGGGAAATACCACCACTTCCAATAATTAACTTCGGTCACACAGAGTAGCCGGCCGCACCCGCACGTATCTCTCTCTCTCTCTCCATCGGCGTCGACGGCACCAGCCTTGTTATAAAACGGTCGCCGCTGCCACCTGCGACGGTCACTCGCCCGCCCCCGACCTCCCGACCCCCTCGCCTCTCGAACGCACGAGGGAACAGACGCCGGCGTGTGCAGAGCCATGGGTAACTGCCAGGCGGCCGACGCGGCGGCGGTGGTGATCCAGCACCCGGCCAGCGGCCGCACGGAGCTGGCCTACTGGTCGCTCCCGGCGGGCGAGGTCATGGCCGCCAACCCGGGCCACT
Source organism: Triticum urartu (assembly GCF_003073215.2). Lineage (NCBI taxonomy): Eukaryota > Viridiplantae > Streptophyta > Magnoliopsida > Poales > Poaceae > Triticum > Triticum urartu. The sequence goes on along the minus strand of NC_053025.1, from coordinate 553,341,174 downwards.
ACGTCGCCGCCGTCATCACCGCCCCGCACGCCGCGTCTTCCGAGGGCCCCGGCGGCGCCCCGCCCGTGAAGCACCTCAAGCTGCTCCGCCCCGACGACACGCTCCTGCTCGGCCGCGTCTACCGCCTCGTCAGCTTCGAAGGTACGTCGCTTCCGATACCACCAAGCTCCCGCCGCCCCCTCCGATCGCTTGCGTTGGGACGCCGCGCCGAAAATGTTTCCCGGCGTCAACTTGTTGCGCGTGTACGTGCGTACCTTCGACTGCGACGGGCGAGGGAGGGATTAATCTGCGATTCCCGCCTCTCGCCGTCCGATTAAATGCCGTTTTTTGACTACTCGTGCGGCGGATTAAGTGGAGCTTTACCCGTAATAACTTTCTGGGGCGAGCTGGCGTTCTAGGTGTCACCGAGCTCCATTATTTGCCAGTTTCTTCTTCCCTATTCTATTCCCGCCGAGGAGTAACTAACGAGATCTTCTCCATTGATTGGTGCTGTGCGGCGATCGATCGAGCAGAGGTGCTGAAGGAGTTCGCGACGAAGCGGCACGTCAAGCTCAGCCGCGTCATGGTCAAGGCCAAGGACGAGGTGGCGGCGCCCACGAAGCCGGCCAAGCCCAGGCGCCGGCGTGGCAGCAGCCGCGGCGGCGGCGCCGACGCCGGCGACTTGCGCGAGGAATCCGACCGGTCGCTCGCAAAGGTGCGTTCGCATGCTTCTCCTAGCTTCCGAATGTTCACTGGCACATGCATTGCAACCACCGGCTCGGCCCAAATCTTTGGTGATCCGTTCGGTCGCCATCGACGGGGATCATGGGCCGATCCATCGCGGCTCGTACCAATATCTGCGCCGAATTGAACTGCCAGTCCACGTCATCGCTGTCCGAACTAGTTAATGCCCCGAAACGGCCGTGTCACCAACCCTGCGCTTTTTCCCTTATTCCAGATCATGCGCCAGTCGGTGGAGGAGGAGGAGGCCGCGGCCGCACCGAGCTCCGGGCGCGTACCGAAGGCAGGAACAAACGACAACAATGGCGTCGCGGCGTCCGAGCCCGGCCTTGACGACGACGACGACGACTGCGACCTGGAGTCGCTGCTGCCGCCGGGGCTGGCGCTCGGCAGGCGGCTCGGCCGGCAGTGGCGGCCGGCCCTGCAGAGCATCGCGGAAGGGCGAGACTGAAGCGGAGTAGTACACGGCCGGATCAGACGCACGGCTCCGTCTCTCTCTGTGTGTATGTATGTGTAAAATGTTGCGTGGCTGCGGCTCCAGATGGATGCCTAGTGGTAGTAGTAGCAACTGTGCAAGTATGGGTCACTGGGTGTAAAAGTGTGTAACGTGACGGATGATATGGACTATTGACTGGTCCTCGAGAACCAAAATGACCACGCGATCAAACTGCTCGAGCCGTGGGTCGAGCGTCCCGGGCGGCGAGCCCTCCCACATTATTACGTATCGGGAGGCTCAATCTCTTTTGATCGGGAGAGAAAGATCGGGATGCTCAATTGATCGATCGATCGATCGATCTCCAGTCAGAGGCCTGCTCGTTTGGGCATCTGAACAGCGGCCGGGCCAAGCGCTGAGCAGCCATCATGCACGTGTAGCAGAGACTATCATCCAACACGTGCACGGCGATCTCTGATAGTCTGATCTCCCTCGCTCCTCCGCAGGGGAAAGCCCCGGTTTGCTCTGCCTGCCTGGTCTCTGGGCTGATCTGATCAGCTCCGTGACAAAGCCAGGGAGGGATTCGGCGGTGCTTCAGACGATGCATGGATGGAGGGACAGATGGATGCGTGTGGGAGATGGGTTGGGGACTGACCCGACCTGACCTGACCTGATCGAACTTGACCGGCGACGTGATCGCCATGCCCATGCACTGCAGCTGGTATCTGTATCTGCCTGTCCGTCTGGAGACGGCGACGCTGCACTGCAGCAGGCGTGTGGTAGCTCGGTAGCCTAGCTTCCGAGACAAGAAAAGTCGACACGGAAAGTGCCTGCATAGATAGCTCCCGGAGGGCAAAATTCCTGGCGCAGCATATGCTCTACGTACGTGCAGGGGCACGTGATGCGCCGAAAGATTCGTTGGCCTCGTTAACCTGATGGACTGATCGGAGCTAGCACTGGTGCTATGGCCTGCCTAGCCGCGGCTGGAATCGTTTCGTTTTGTTCTCCCCTGGGCACTGTGGTGTCATGTAAGGCCAACTCCACCGCGCGACCCTATCCTATCCGGCCCCATCTGTTTGGAGTAAAAGGGACAAAAAAGGCGGCCCAGCGCGCGGGAGCAAACAGACTTTTGTCCATTTTGTGTCCGCTTTCGACCCATCCCTGGTCCAAACTTGTGCCGGTTTTGGGGTGAAACGGACAGCGCGCGCTTGTCCTCCCCTGGCCCGCCTGTTGGTGGGAGAAACCAAAAACCCCCCGACGACCATTTGACGCCATTTTCCCCAAACTCTCCCACGTCCCTCCCGCCGCCCCCCCCTCTCCTCCGTCCATGGCCGACGCCCCGCCGAGTTCCGGCGGCCTGGCCATCGACCCGACTGCAAAGGTGAAGAAGAAGGCGCCAAGGAAGCCGCGGTCGGAGTACACGCCGGAGGAGATCGCCAAGTTGGACGCAAAATCGGCGAAGAGGAGGGAACGGAGAGCGGCCGTCAAGATGAATGCCGCCGCGGCCAAGTTCGTCGCCCAGCGCGAGGAGCTGGAGGCCGCGCGGCGCAAGGCCGCTGCCGACGAGAAGGAGGACCTCGTCAACAAAGCGCACACCATCCTCATGCTTGGCATGGGCCGTCCGGCGGGGTTCCATGCAGCGGCCGTCGGCCCGACGAGCACAGGCTCGTCGGTCGCCCGGCCTACGCACTGCCAGTCGCCGACGTCGCGCGCCGCGCCCATGTCGCCCGGCTTTCCTCCACCCAGGCACGACGGCCAGACCCGTTTCTCGGCGTCGCCGGACGTGGGCTTGTTCGCGCCGTCCACACCACGCCCCGCGGCCGTCATCAACCTCAACGTGACGCCTGGGTCCAGCAGCGGCGGGCGGCCTTCCGTCGAGATGCAAAGAAAGCAGGCGCGTGCACCGTTCACGAGCACCATGCCCCCCCCCCCCCGCGTGTTGTTTGACGAAATGCCAACCTCAACGCCGACGGTGGACGACCCCTTCTACAACCAGTACATGGAGGACGTGATCTTCCAGGGTGGGCATGGCCGTGCCTACGACCCCGATGAGACCCAAAGTCAGGATGGCCGCGCCCAGTACGTGCCCGATGAAGAGGCCGACGACCGTGCTGACTACGACCATGGTGATTCGTGGCATGAAGACGATGACATCTATGTCGAAGGTGAAGATGAAGATGAAGCCAATGATATTGATATTAGTGGCGCTCCATTGTTCATAGACGAGCTCACCCAAAGAGCGGAAGCACAAAAAAAGCGGAAGAGCATTCGCACCGGTTCATATACACAAGATGAGGACAAGTTGATTTGCCAATGTTGGATGGAGATTAGCCAAGATCCAAGGACCGGCGCGTAACAAAAGGGCATTGTTTTTTGGACGAGAGTCCACAAAACATTCCATGAAAGGAAGATGTTTGAGCCCTACCAAATTACAAGCAACCGTGGCATCGGTTCGATTCAAAAAAGATGGTTGTTCATCCAACAAGAGTGCAACAAGTATTGTGCCGCACTTGAGAGCGTTGAAGCACGGCCCGTGAGTGGTCTCGGCGTTGGAGACATGGTATGCTCTTCTCTTTCTAGCCCTTGCTACGGCCATGAGACTTCGGCCATGTATATGTTTGCATGTTCACTTGTTGTTGATCATGTGATGTAGGCATTTCAATCTTTGGAGGCATTCAAGGCCCGGCACAATGACAAGCCATTCACTCTTACGCATTGTTGGACGAGCATCAACAATTTCCCTAAGTTCAAGGATCAATACCGTGAACTTCAAAGGAAGAGAGGCAAGAAGATGGCCAAGTTTGCCGGAGGTGGGGATGGCAAGGCGTTGAAGAGGCCAAGGGGCAAGACCAACTCAAAGGTGGACGACATACGTGACGCCTCATCCATGGCCTTGCATGAGACTTTGCATGGCATGATGTCACATAAGGATGTGAGGGACGAGAAGAAGCGGCAAAGTAAGGACGAGCAAATGAAGCAATACCTAGACCTCCAACGACAGAATCTTGAGATGGAGGAGGCGGTCGAGAAGAGGAAGATAGACATGGAGGAGGCGGCCCGGCAAAGGCAGCTCGACATGGAAAAGGCCGCCCGGCAAAGGCAGCTCGACATCGAGGCCGACAACGTCAAGGCCAGGCAGAGGCAGCTCGACATCGAGGCCACCAATGCCGCCACCAAAGCGAAGGAGGTGGCCCTTGCGATCATGAGCGTGGACTTGTCGAAGATGAGCGACAAGACGAGGGCCTGATTCGAGGCCAAGCAGAAAGAGATGCTCGACGCCGAAGGCCTGAACTAGGTCGTCCGATCGGCGTGGCCGTTCTTTTTGGAGGCTGGCATGGGTGCCGCTCGCCCGCTGGCAGTGTGCCGGCGAAAAAACATTCATTTTGGAGGCCGGCTGTGTTGCCGGTGAGGACAACTATTCATTTTGGAGGCTGACTGTGTTGCCGGCCGTTGGCTGTGTTGCCGGCGATGGTCGTGTAGGCCGCTGGCTTTGTTGCCGGCGTGATAAACTCGGGTCGTGAACTGGGGCTTGGCATTTGAAACGTTCTTTTTTTCTTAAATAGACGCGGACAGGATGGGGCAAAAGGATGCGGCCGCGTGCTGGGCGCACGACCACCGCATTTCAAGACAGACCCGGATACGACCCCAAATCCCTACCCAAAGGGATAAAAACCGAACAAAACGAACATCCGTTTAGGGTCACGCGATGGAGTTGCCTAACCATCCAGTGCAAGGCTGCATGCATTCTCCGGTCGCTCGTCTGAAACTGATGATACTCCCGGCATTGCCGCTAGGCCGGACAGGAGAAAAATGACCCCGTCAGAGAGGATATGATCGAGACCCCGAACAGATAATTTGGTCGATGCTTTGTAGCAAATTCAAACAAAGCAACAGCCGTAAATGGTGCTCTTGGTCTGCATGTACTGGCCGGGCTAGTTCTGCATGCAAATGCTTGCATGCTTCCCTAGAATAGGCGAGTAGCAGCACATCACTTGCGCAGCTTCCTCCCTCCAGATCGGTCTCGTCTGCTCGTCTCCCTCAACAACCGGCAGCCTCCCCTCCTCCGGATCAAGCACCACAATCTCCCTTCGTTTTCTTCACTTCTTGTTCAAAAAACAATACTAGTTCTTCTTCTTCGTCGTCGCCGATGAGCTACTACAACCCGCATGCCCCTGTCGGCGCCCCTCCCCCGCAAGGTGAGACGTGCTCATCATCATCATCGTCGTCGTCCTAGTTTTCAATTGTGTTCGTCAGAGCCCGTTAAATTTTACCCGTTTCAACGGTACGTCGTGAATGCATGCTCCGATCTCTTCTTTATTCTATCAAAATCACGCGGACTGACTAAATCTCGTTGACATTGCGTTGTTAATTCCAAAGAAGAACGAACTGTCGCCGACCGACAGTTTGCACGAAATCGGTTATACCTTTTTTCTGCGGCATTTTTTGTGTTTTAAAATTTTGATTGATTCTTGTATTCGCACTGACATTTGACACATGTAAACGTGGTCGCGGATCAGGGTACCCGATGGACCCGTACGCCAAGACCAGCGTCGAGGAGAGCCAGCACCAGCACCAGCCGTACCCGCCGCCGCCGGGCCAGCCGTACCCGCCGTCGCCGCAGAACCAGACGTACCCTCCGTCGCCGCAGAACCAGACGTACCCTCCTCCGCCGGGCCAGCCGTACCCGCCGTCGCCGCCGAACCAGCCGTACCCTCCTCCGTCGAACCAGCAGTACCCGCCGTCGCCGCAGCAGCAGCAGAATCGCGAGCAGTACGCGCCACTGCCGCCGGGCCAGCCGTACCCGTCGCCGGCGGGCCAACCGTACCCGCCGCCGCCGGTCCAGCCGTACCCGCCGCCGATGGCGTACCCGGCGCACCAGTACGCGCAGCCCTACGGGTACCCGCCGCCGCAGCCGTACCCGCCGTACGCGCAGCCGCCGCCGCCCCCGCCGCACCGGCACGAGGGCCCGTCCTTCGCCCAGGGATGGTACGTACCCGCAACCTCACCTCTCCTCACCTCGGGTCATCGGTTGACAGCTTCAAAACTGCGACTTGAGTTAAGAATTCAGATGGCGATTGCATGGTGTCAACTGTCAGGAAACGTCAGAACAGAAATGGTAAATGGATGGGCACGAGGTACCGGGAAAACGGGGCCACGATGTGCTACCTTTGAGACAGGAACACGTCTGGGTCTGTCCTATGCAGACCGAGACCATACGTGTATGCGAGATGACGAACTAGGACGCCATTAATTAGCCAACACTGCCCCCTGATCAACGTACATTAGTAATTAGAAACTAGCCAAATACTCTCCGTTCACGAACGTAAGATGTTTTCAATATTTCAATGTAAGACTATGTACAATATGAGTGAACAAACACACCAAAATGTGCTTCTATACATTCAATTTAGAAAAAGACAAGCTAAAACATCTTATATTTGTGAGCAGAGGGAGTACGTCTTTTTTTTACTCTGGATATTATTAGTTTTTGGTTGAGTCAAACTTTATAAAACTCGACCAAATTTATGTTAAAAATATCAACATTTAATATAAAAAATATACCCCGTGATGGATTTAACAATATTGATATGGTATCATGAGGGTCGAAGACAATATCCGCAAAAAGAAAAATGAATGTTAAAGACAAAACTGATATGTGAAATAAAATGACACGAAGGGTGTGATGTATGAATAACTGTTGTTACTGAGTACAGTAACAATAGAGGAAGCATTGCACCATATTAAATACTATTTCTAACTTAAAAAAACAACTCATAAATTGTGCACCGGTGACGTGTCTTCATATTTGGCTCTGTTTCAGCGAGATATTCAAAACTAGATATCATACATCCATGTTTTGGGAATATTGTTTTCGTTGTAAAAAGTTATCACCCAGTGATTTATGAAGTTGCCACTCTTTTTTGATATTAAAGCATTGTCATACAGTTTACTTGCTTAATTTATGACACTGATGACGAGTCTGCGACACGAGTGTGAAAGTGAGTGCAAAGTTATAAGGATGTGCTACAACACAAACACTATCAGCTAGTCACTCCTTTGTAGAAATAAATTACCACCACCATAGTGATGACATTGGTGATGTTGTATTAGCTATCACCATGATGGTGATGCACTTACAAGAGATGGTACTAACATTGATGTTGTGTGTAGTTACCATGACAACAACACATTTGCCACGCCGTTCGCTGGAAACTTACTATGTGATGTAATTATCCTGCTTTAGTATTAATTATCACCTTGTCGGTGCGATGAAATGACATGGTAACTACTCCTTTAATATGTTATTATATGTATTAACATACACATCAAATTTGTAAACGCGTGTAGTATCACCGCGATGGTGATGTGCATACCAGCCTGCCTAGAACATCATGTTGAAGATGTACTCATTAGTTTGTTCTGAAGTAGTTGCCACCATAGTAGTACGACTATATGGTAAGTTGTTACAAAATAGCTAACTAGCTCCTTATTGCGTGCTAACAAACATTTGCGGAAAGAGTTTTTCGATACATACTTAAGTGAAATATAGCTGAAGTCAACATCGATATAAAGGCAGCACTGAAAGTAGATTGTGGAACTAGCGGAGGGTTTGAGCTACAAAATTTTATTTTAACAATCATGAAACCAAGAATTAGTGGGTTGATGTCATCATCTTTTGTCCTTGTATGTTTTTGCATAGCAACTAAAATTTTCACCTATGTACCTTCTAATTTACCTTTTCCTTCATGCCTTTGCATACACGTCGGATATCACGGGCAAGAAACTTGCTAAGACAATAATTTGAACTTTCGTCCTCTTGATTTTTCATTTGTTATTAACTTTTTTTGCACTTTGGTTCATCGGTTCGTTGCAGATGCTATAGTATATTGTTGTTATGATAGTTGATTCCTGACTTCTGCTATATGTTCTCATGTCCAGTCTTGCAGCATGTTGTTGTTGTTGTCTCATGGATGCATGCTTCTAAGAGAAAACAAGGATCACGATACAAACTGATGGAAGACTTGGTTACAATAGTTGCGGGACGTCAATGTTAGTTCGTTTAGACCCCAAGAGTTTTGTATTCATTACTTGACATAATTACAATTGTGTTGAGTGCACGTGTTCGATGAAACCATGAAAGTTAGTAAGTTAGGAGGGTATGTTGCAGTTTTAGTAATATATTTAGGCACTAATAAAAAATGCTATCATCTAACTAATATATCCATAGATATCAATAAATAAGGTTGTGTTTGCCACTGAGGTGAATTCTTGTGGACTTATATATTTAGGCACTTTTCAAAACTTTTTTGTTTCACTAACTATTTTTCTTTGCTTTTATAGATGTTTTTCGTAATACATTGCAATTTTTTTTACCATAACAACAATTCACCGTGTTGTTGTCACCTAGTTGTGTTACTCTTGTGGGCTGATGACCCACAAGTATAGGGAATCTATCATAGTCTTTTCGATAAGTAAGAGTGTCGAACCCAACGAGGAGCAGAAGGAAATGATAAGCGGTTTTCAGCAATGTATTCTCTGCAAGTACTGAAATAAGTGGTAACAGATAGTTTTGTGATGAGATAATTTGTAACGAGCAACAAGTAACAAAAGTAAATAAAGTGCAGCAAGGTGGCCCAATCCTTTTTGTAGCAAAGGACAAGCCTGGACAAACTCTTATATAAGGAAAAGCGCCCCCGAGGACACATGGGAATATCGTCAAGCTAGTTTTCATCACGTTCATGATTCGCGTTCGGTACTTTGGTAATTTGACATGTGGGTGGACCGGTGCTTGGGTGTTGTTCTTACTTGAACAAGCATCCCACTTATGATTAACCTCTATTGCAAGCATCCACAACTACAACAAAAGTATTAAGGTAAACCTAACCATAGCATGAAACATATGGATCCAAATCAGCCCCTTACGAAGCAACGCATAAACTAGGGTTTAAGCTTCTGTCACTCTAGCAACCCATCATCTACTTATTACTTCCCAATGCCTTCCTCTAGGCCCAAATAATGGTGAAGTGTAATGTAGTCGACGTTCACATAACACCACTAGAGGCTAGACAACATACATCTCACCAAAATATCGAACGAATACCAAATTCACATGACTACTAATAGCAAGACTTCTCCCTTGTCCTCAGGAACAAACGTAACTACTCACAAAGCATATTCGTGTTCATAATTAGAGGGGTAATAATATGCATAAAGGATCTGAACATACGATCTTCCACCAATTAAACGAACTAGCATCAACTACAAGGTGTAATTAACACTACTAGCAACCTACTAGCACCAATCCCGGACTTGGAGACAAGAATTGGATACAAGAGATGAACTAGGGTTTTGAGATGAGATGGTGCTGATGAAGATGTTGATGGAGATTGCCCTCTCCCGATGAGAGGAGCGTTGGTGATGATTTCCCCCTCCGGGAGGGAAGTTTCCTCGGCAAAACAGCTCTGCCGGAGCTCTAGATTGGATCCGCCAAGGTTCCTCCTCGTGGCGGCGGAGTTTCGTCTCGAAAGGTTGCTTCTTTTTTTTCTCGACGAAACACTTCATATAGGAGAAGATGGTCATCGGAGAGCCACCAGGGGGCCCACGAGGTAGGGGGCGTGCCCTAGGAGGGGCCCACCCTCGTGGAAAGGGTGTGGGCCCCTTGGTCTTCATCTTTGGCGAGGATTTTTCATTATTTATTATAAGGTATTCTGTGGAGTTTCAGGACTTTTGGAGTTGTGCAGAATAGGTCTCTAATATTTGTTCCTTTTCTAGCCCAGAATTCCAGCTGCCGGCATTCTCCCTCCTTTATGTAAACCTTATAAAATAAGAGATAATAGCCATAAGTATTGTGACATAATGTGAAATAACAGCCCACAATGCAATAAATATCGATATAAAAGCATGATGCAAAATGGACGTATCATGGGCTTACTAGCCTTGGAGAGCAACCCATTATTTCAATATCTCTAGTTGGCGTCGATCTTGGAGATTGCTTTGTCAGCCATGAACACGTAATAGGAAGAAGAGGCAATGGGACAATGTCATCCTCGGCCCTACCCGGAAAGCAATGCTTCGAGTGGCTCCTTTGGTCATGTAATAGACCAATAATCACTCACAAAGAGGGTACCTTGGAGCATGAACCATCTCATACGGTTGAGATCGTCGTAATGTTGTCGAAGTAAAGATTGTAAACAACCACGCACCAAGCACTTCGACATCCCGAGCTCCTAGTCCCTCTCTACTCGTGGTCGCTAAGGTTGGCCTGCTCAGATTTATAGAGGCTTTTGGCCGAGAGTCCATGAATGTTATATAACCCTGCAGTAGAGAAATCTTAGGAGGCCATCTCCAAGAGGGAGATTTGTTTCGGAGAAACCCTTAAAGTTTTGTGGTCATGTTGTCTTGATGAGAACATCGTATCACCCAACGGCTAGTGCGAGCTAGCGATTTACGAAATACATTGATAAAAAAATAACAAGGGGATGAGGCAACGCGAGCTTCTCACTACCGAGCTCGTACGAGACTAATGTGATGACTGTGACGATATACACGGGTTCAGACCCCCTGTGCGTGTAAATCCCTATGACCTGCATTGATATGCTTTTCTTATAACGTGGATACAATTTGCCAATGTGTTTGTGGCCAAAAGACTCAATCTTAGATTCGACAGAGCTTGCTGTTTGTGGCTCCAAAATAGGTTGTTATGGCTTCCAAGGTTTTTATATGTGTGGCATTGCTTGGCCTCCCGGTCAGGATTAATCCAACATGTCATCCAAATCTTACTGAACTAAGGGAACATATCTCTTAGTCGGTTTGCAGCTCAGAGTCCATACAATACCATCCTTATAAGTGCTCGAGTCCCTTCCTCGCACGACCTGGGTCGAAACTTTAGAAGAAACCATACCTGCATGTGGATACATCATACTATATTTTATAGATATGGTATTCATACCAATAGAGGTATCCATTACGAATTCTGGCATCTAAGCCGCTCTTGTCACCACATCTCCATCCGGAAGTGTCGTCTGAGTTGCTTTCCAACCCACCTGCTCAAGATTCACCCGAGTTAGTAGTGGCGCTTCAAAACACAATAGGACGGTCCAAAGGTTGTACCGAGTTCCCCTCCAAGCTTGAATTACTACCTATGCCCCATTGGTGAAGATCAAGATTAAAATCATGACGCTCGACTAAGGAAAATTTGATGATAACTAGTAAACCAATGAATAATTTGCAGAAAAAACCCCACAGTGGAGTTGGCACTCAAGTATAATAAAGGAAATACATTACTACTCACTAGGGATCCCAATATGACATGCTCGTGTCAGCAAAACATTGCATATGAACGACCTGTAGATAAGCTAGTGTCAGTGATGCAAGAATTGTACTTCCAGAAAGAGCATTCCCTCCATAAGTCGGGTAGTATGTGTTGAAGTGTTAACTTCAAGGACTTGTACCTCCTCTTCAACCTTGTCTTCTCATTTCAAGTATGTTGCAAATAATTTCGACATTCAAGTGGCTCTCTTTTGTTTAGTACTCCCTCTATTCCAAAATACTTGTGGTGGTTTTAGTTCAAATTTGAACTAAAATCACGTTAAGTATTTTCAAACGGAGAGGGTACATGATAATTCTTCTATTTCATATGCTTAAGTACTTGATGAGCAAGCGCAAAATACGAAAATAGTCAGTTGATTTGTTGAACCACATTTGGTCTTCACTCAACAAATCAACTATGAAAGTAACACCATCTAGGATTAATTGTCGAGGCATTGTTGGGTAAATAGGACAAAGTATTCATTCTACTTAAATACAATTATGTGTACGTAAATGTCACAGTACAATTGTCGAGGCATTGTATATGAACTCTATCTCCATTAGTTGTCATCGTCACATTAGTGTTGTGATAGCCTTTTTCAAGGATCTTAGATGTCGCTGTACATAAATGGAATATGTTCATGCAGCCCGACTCTGTCTATGGGTCAAACCGTGACCACACGATGATCTATATCTTCTTGGATAGGTAATGCATAATATTTTCATTCCACTTGTTATTTTCAAATTTATCTTTGCTTTGTTGATTGTCTAAACCAATTCATCTACCATTATAGTGCATCTTCTATATCTAAATAGTTATCCCCCACTATTAGGTTTCTCTCCATATGTGTGGTTCCACATCACTCATTACTGGTAGTTGTACCATCAAAATAGTATGACATCCTTAAGTCATGCATGTACTTATAGGTTCCTATTTTGCATTAATATATCAATGAAAATCATGACACCTCATCATGTCATGCATGTACTTTTCCCTGGGCAAATCAAGTCATCCATGTTATTCCCAAGTTAATTTTTTGTGACACTCCAAAAAAATTTGTGGTTTTGTTTTCAGAAAGAGCCTTACTTGGTTTGAAGAAGGTCATTTACACCATTCTTAAAAAAACCCTCTTCTGAGTTTGCCCTCTCAAAAATCTTTTTCTGGATTTAGTTTCTTTTAAAAAGAAAACCTTTTGTTTTTGGGCCTTCATTTGATTTTTGGTCCATTCTTGTTTACCATGCCTCTTATGGTAAAACTCCCCCAAAACCTCTCCTCCCACTTGGGTACAACCCAAACATTCTGTCCAAACTAATAAAATCCATTTTTGGATTTTATTCCAACTATTTCTTTTCCCAAAACAATTCTGTCCTTTCTTGTGAACCTAGGTGATTTGCAAAGCAAGTACCCTAATGCCTTTGATCCTTGATCCCAAACCAACTCCCCTGGATAGTCCTTAGTACCCACAACCTAGAATCATCTTGATCCACTCTCCCTCTTTTCAAATTTTTCAAATTTCAGTCTCTGCAAGTTTGGACCAGATTTGCCAAATTTGGTGAAATTCATATCTCCTCTTCTCCAAAAATTCTACCAAAATTCAGGCAGCCTCCTGGTGCAATGAGAGGCCACCCCACCAAGTTTCAGCTCAAGGAAAAATCCCTACATGCCTAGATCATTCTATCGAACACCTTGCACGCACTGAACACAGAGGTACCACCCGACCCCCTGCCTCGCCGTGGATCGTCGCCGGCGACCACCACGGCTCTCGGGCACCGTCGAGCTCTGCCGCCTCCTTTGAAAATTCAAACCTGACGGGCGGGACCCGCCTGTCAGCCTCTCTGTCCTTTCTAAATGAACCGTTTTCTGAAAGCGTCTTCTGCCAAATGCGTTTTCCCTCTGGGCCGGCCTATTCTTTATCGAAGCATTTTCTGTTTTTATAAGTTAGCCCCTGGAAGTTTTCTGTTTCATTACAGATGGGCCCTTGGGTTAAAAAACCTTAATAACTTTTTACAGAAAGGAAATTTTGATGTGATTCTTTTTCTGTCCTCCTTAGATTTTGTCTAGTTTTTTATCAGATTTATTTGAAAAATATTTGGAATAATTTTGTGCACCTCACGGTATTTACGTTAGCGCGTATGTTTCTTTATACCGTAGATACCGAAGGAGGTGACGGGACCGCGAACTTCACCGAGCTAGGCTCCGACTACTCTGAACCAGGCAAGCATGTTTGAACTTTTGATATGATGATTGTTTTGGCATGTTTGCATTAAGTAGTTTCATGGCATGTTGATGAGCATACCGACGAATGTCATGTTACATGCAACGATGAGGCAAGTGAGTTTCGAAAATCCATAAGTGGATGGATGTGAGTATGCATGGCCATGTGTTGGCATGAGGATGGGTAAGATGGTAGTGTTGCAGCATGCCTAGTCTTATGCCAGACTATATGACTTCAGTGTCAACCCGTATCGATCCAGTTCCTTCCATTTTTCCTTCCCTGTACTACCACATGTTTTCCGCAAGGAATATGGCTTAGTAAGTTGCAAACCGCTTTCTTGGTACACACCAAAAGGAGAGGCCGTGATGATGGTTCCATGGCCCTGGATTAAAGCCAGTCATCCGGTCAGGGGGCATGGGTGTTTCCGGTTGGGACCGAGAGGGGGGCACCCCTTAGAGCGCGCGTATATAAATTTGATCCCATGCTATTCGAGATTGTGATCTCCTCGTCTCAAAAGTTTTTCTTGGACGATGTCTAGGGTGATTCCTGGCATCAAGAGGTAGGATGGGTGTGTACTGGTTAGCTGTGTTTTCTTCCGAAATACCGTAAATGGAACTAGTCCTTCGTGACTACGGAAATCCGTTGGCTGTGGGAAAAAATTTCATACAAACTTTGCAGAGTCATATATCCCTTTGAATCATCTATTCCATGTCCAAGTTCGGTATTATCTTATCCTGACAAATGTCAGTTTTGATGACAGAGACTCCGGTGAATCACATGAGTGCTAAGTCCGGTTAAATGTTTATTCCTGTGGATGGACTAACCCGTTTATTTATCATGAATTGAATATTTATTATGAGTATTATTTACTTGTGAATAAAAGCCCTTTCTGCGATGTCGCTCAGACGTCCGACTGTGGCATTGTTATTATTTACTTTCAATAAAAGCCCTTTCTGCGATGTCGCTCAGACGTCCGACTGTGGCATTGTTATTATTTACTTTCAATAAAAGCCCTTTCTGCGATGTCGCTCAGACGTCCGACTGCGGCAGTACTGTTATTTACTTTCAATATAAGCCCTTTCTGTGATGTCGCCCCGACGTCCGACTGTGGCACGCATGTCTTTTATTTTCAGTTTAAGCCCTTTACGTGGTGTCGCTTAGACGCCCGACTGCGGCATGATCTTTATTTATTTGTTCACCCTTCGAGGCGTCGCTTCAGACACCCGATCGGTTTCCTATTATTTCTTTTTGTTGGGTTTTCAGGCGGACTACCGCCGATTCCCTTTTTACTTACCTTGCTTGCTAAATTTTGAATGTGCATTGGTAAATTAATCATGACGCATCCATGCATGCATTTGTTATATCTTACGTCCGAACTGTCTTGCGAGTACTTTCAAAGTACTCACCTGGCTTGTTGATTTGGCCAGATGCTGACGAAGGCGATCTCATGGATGAAGAATTTGATAGCGAGTCCGACGCCTAGAGGAATCCCAGTCAGTCTCGTGCGACCCTGGATTTGGTCACTGTATTATATCCGCTTCCGCTACCAAATAAATTCATCGAGCCTCACCTCGACGCTCGATGAGATGCCAGTTTTAGAGTCATGTATCTCACTCCCCGCTGTGATTTTCCACCACCACCCTATCCTCGAGTCAGTAGTATGCCTCCACACCACTGTGTCATATCCGCCATTATGTATAATTATTGGCGTGCTTGTAATAATTTGGTTGAGCAACCGTAGCTCGACCCTGTAATATATTTTATGCTACTGGCTTATTGTATCAAGAATTTGTCTACCAGTAAGGAGGATTTTTCTCATACTGGACTCAAAAGATTGGTTTCTCAATAAACATTTTTATTGGAAAACCGGTCGTGACAAGCTTGGTACCAGAGCCAGGCTGACTGTAGGAAGCCACTAGGTGCGATCGCTAATCGGTTATTAGCATAAGAGTTATATTCGTGTTGTTCCGCCCCTGGCGCCCGCTCCGTCCAACCGGCGCAGCACTACACGTATGGAGCCTATCAGTGAGGAGGAAGTCGAGTCCCCAGCCTTGCTTTGCCTCACCCTCGGCAGGGCAAAGGAGAGCGTCAACATCTCCGACTGAGTACGCTTAGCCGCCATGCAATGTACCGCTTTGTACGATATGTTTATATGTACATAGGTTGTGAGGAGTAGTTTGTTTGCGCATCATGTAGAAACTGGGAGAAGTGCACTAGCCTAAATAACATGTCAGGATTATGTGCGCATATCCTGAGTGATGTATTGTAAAATTACCGCCCGCGTGTAAGATATGTACTGAGCAGTCCTTCTCCGTGCGCAATCGATTTGTTTTTCTTGAGTAAGCTTGGTTATTTAATTTATTTGCCAGCTTTGTGCATTTATGGAATTGTTTTTGCGACCCTTTTCGCTTTTCTTATGGGTTTTACAAAATATATCCCCAGAGTGAAAAAATGTCTCGTCCTTGGACTCGCTCCATGCCAACTCCACCAGAGGAAAATTATGATACACAACCCAGCAACAAGTTCACACAGGGACAGTCGAGCCAACAGGGCAGTGAATCGGCACTTTCACAAATGTGCCGCCTTTATGAGCAGAGTCAGCAACAACATCGGGAAATGATGAACCAAGTCATCAACATGGGAAATCACCATGGACAGTATCAGCAGCATTCCAAGTTATCTGAGCTACAGAAGACACGTCCCCAAACATTTTCTCATACTGACAAGCCTCTTGAAGCCGAGGATTAGCTTCGAGATATGGAGAGAAAATTAATTATTGCAAAATGTTCAGACCCCGAGAAAGTACTATATGCCCTGCACTATCTCACAGGAGCAGCTGCATCATGGTGGGAGAATTTTCTGCACATGCACCCCAACGAAAATGATATAACCTGGGATGATTTCAAGGAAGGTTTCCGTGGTGCACACATTCCTAAGAGTATTATGAAAATCAAGAAGAGAGAGTTCGATGACCTCAAACAAAGGAACATGACAGTGTCAGATTACAACGGTCAATTTACTCTATTGTCTCGCTACCCCAATGAAGAGCGTATGACTGAAAGCAAGAAGATGGAGAAATTCCTTGACAGTCTGGCGCCCGCGCTTAAATGCCAACTGGTCGTGCACACTTTTCCAGATTTTAAGACACTAGTGGACAAAGCCATTACTCTGGAAAATGAGAGACGTAGCTTGGAGGATTTCCGCAAGCGAAAAAGAGACCAGACTACTCTTGCGCGCAACCACCGAAGCAAGACAGATTTTCAGAAAGGTGGGACACACAAACCTACGACAAACGTCTCACGCCCAACCAAGAATTTCCATGCAAGGGATAAGGAGTTCACATATCGCCCAGGTGTTACTTGCTACGCTTGTGGGGAGGAAGGGCACTATGCCAAGCAGTGCCCCAAGCCAAGGAACTCGACCCCAAAGCCGAACAACGGTGGCAATAATTCAGCACCCAAGCGAAACAATTTCAACCCCAACAACAACCACAGGAAGGGTCATCTGAACCACGTAACCAAAGAGGAGGCACAAAATGCCCCAGATATCGTACTCGGTACGTTTCCTGTCAACACAATACCTGCCATGGTTTTGTTTGATTCTGGAGCTTCTCACTCATTCGTTTCGAAAAGTTTTGCTTTGCAAAATAATTTTTCGATACTCCCCTTGGAAAAGTCCATGATCATCAAGTCCCCTGGGATTGAGCAAGTTACTCAGAGTTACTGTCAATATGTGGTTATTGAGTTCGAAGGATTGAAGTTTCACGCCAATCTTATTGTACTGGAAAATAAAGGACTGGATGTCATCCTAGGGATGGACTGGTTAACCACCAACAAAGGTTTTATTGACTGTTTCAACCGGACCGTAATTCTCACACACCACCACGGGAAGACAATAAGAGTGTCAGCCAAAGAAAGAAAAATACCCCGGCAACCGAGATTGAATAAGGTGGACATTTCTGAGCTAAACAAGGTTCCAGTAGTGTGTGAATTTCCAGACGTATTCCCCGAAGAACTACCAGGCATGCCACCAGACCGAGAGATAGAATTCAGCATTGAGCTAGCACCAGGAACCACCCCCATATACAAGAAACCATACAGAATGGCACCATCCGAGTTGATTGAGTTGAAGAAACAAATAAAGGAATTGCTGGACAAGGGATACATTCGAGCCAGCTCCTCACCTTGGGGATCACCAATTTTATTTGCCAAAAAGAAGGACGGAACACTGAGATTGTGTATCGATTATCGAGCACTTAACATGGTCACAATCAAGAACAAATACCCGATGCCCCGGATAAACGATTTGTTTGATCAACTCGCTCAGGCCAAGGTATTCTCAAAAATTGACTTAAGGTCAGGATACCATCAATTAAAAGTGCGAACAGAAGATATCCCCAAAACAGCTTTCACCTCCAGATATGGACTATATGAGTTCACAGTAATGCCATTTGGATTAATGAACGCCCCCGCATTTTTCGTTCACCTCATGAACAAAGTATTTATGAAGTTTATGGACAAGTTCGTTGTGGTATTCATCGATGATATTCTGGTATACTCCAAGACACCAGAAGAGCACGCGGAACATCTCAGGATTGTGCTAGGAGAACTCAGAAAACACCAATTGTATGCCAAGTTCAGCAAGTGTGAATTTTGGCTAAGACAAGTAGGCTTTCTAGGCCACGTGCTGACCCAAGACGGTATCGCAGTGGACCCGGAGAAAGTCAAGGCCGTACTTGGCTGGAAGTCACCAGCCAGCGTAACGGACATACGAAGCTTCTTGGGAATGGCAGGATATTACCGCAGATTTATTGAAGGATTCTCCACCATAGCCAAGCCAATGACGCAGTTACTCAAGAAGGACAAGAAGTTTGAATGGACAGAAGCCTGCGAGAAAAGTTTCCAAGAGCTAAAACAGAAATTAACGACAGCACCGGTATTAATTGTGCTAGACATACACAAGAATTTTGAAGTGTATTGTGACGCGTCCAGAAAGGGTCTCGGGTGCGTGTTGATGCAAGAAGGCAAGGTTGTCGCATACGCTTCAAGGCAACTTTGCAAGCATGAGGAAAATTATCCCACTCATGACTTAGAAATGGCAGCAGTCATTCATGCACTCAAGGAATGGAGGCATTTCTTACTTGGAAATCGATGTGAAATATACACGGACCATAAAAGTCTCAAATATATTTTCACACAGCCAGAACTAAACTTGCGGCAACGACGCTGGTTGGAATTGGTAAAGGATTATGATGTTGGTATCCACTATCATCCAGGAAAAGCAAACGTAGTGGCAGATGCTCTTAGTCGGAACCCCAGCCCGGACGACAACAGTCTGCCAGACTTGAGACCTGAATTTCAACAAGAATTTGCCAAACTCAACTTGTTAATGATCGCGGAAGGCACCATATCAAACTTGGAAATACAGCCCGACCTTGTGGAGAGAATTAAAGAAGCTCAGCCTGGTCACCCCAGCATCGAAGGAATTAAAAGAAAGGTGAGTATGGGCAAGGCCTCGGAGTTCGTCATAGACGATGGAGGAATATTATGGTACGGAGACAGACTCTGCGTGCCAAATATAGAGGACCTCAAACAGCAAATTCTAGCTGAAGCCCACACCGCCCCATATTCGATCCACCCTGGAGGAACCAAAATGTATAAGGATATTCAGGAAAGATTTTGGTGGCACGGTATGAAGAGGGACATAGCCACATTCATTGCATGTTGCGATTCTTGTCAACGCATAAAAGTTGAGCATCAAAGACCAGCCGGACTACTGCAACCAAACAAAATACCTGAGTGGAAATGGGATGAAATAGGGATGGATTTCATTGTCGGACTACCTCGGTCACGACACGGGAATGATGCCATATGGGTCATCACCAATAGATTAACCAAGGTGGCACATTTCATTCCAGTGAAGACAACCTACAACACTCAGAGGCTTGCCAGGATTTATCTCTCCCGTATAGTTTGTCTGCATGGAGTCCCGAAGACTATAATATCCGACAGAGGCACTCAGTTCGTCTCGAGATTCTGGGATCATTTACAACAGGCTCTGGGAACTCAACTGGCCTTCAGTACAGCCTACCATCCCCAGACTGATGGACAGGCTGAACGCGTAAACCAAATTCTAGAAGACATGCTGAGAGCATGTGTCCTCACCTATGGAGCCAGTTGGGAAGAAAGCCTGCCATACGCCGAGTTCGCGTACAATAACAGTTACCAGGCCAGCCTGCAGATGGCACCATTTGAGGCTTTATACGGACGGAGATGTCGTACCCCATTAAATTGGTCAGAGACCGGAGACAGCCGCATCTTCGGCCCAGACATGCTCAGAGAGGCCGAGGAAAAGGTCAAGCTAATCAGAGATCGACTCAAGACCGCTCAAAGCTGACAGAAGAGTTATTACGATCAGAAACATCGTGGGGTCAGCTTCGAACCCGGTGAATTCATGTACCTAAGAGTATCCCCTATGAGGGGATTGCAACGATTCAAGATTAAAGGAAAGCTAGCACCAAGATTCATCAGACCATTCTGTATAGTGGCACGAAGAGGCACAGTAGCCTACCAGCTAGACTTACCCGAAGAATTATCCGATTTCCACGACGTGTTCCACGTCTCGCAATTGAGGAAGTGCGTAAGCAACCCAGAGAAACAAGTATCCCATGAGAACATTGGCGTGCAGCCAGACCTCACCTATCGAGAGCGCCCAGTAAAAATATTAGAGAAGTCTGAAAGGAGGACCCGACAGAAAACCATCAAGTTTTTCAAAGTTCAGTGGAGCAACCACACCGAAAGTGAAGCAACCTGGGAAAGGGAGGATTTCCTTCGGACAGAGCATCCATACTTATTTAAGGATCAGCTGAAATCTCGGGGACGAGATTTTTCCTAAGGGGGTAGGTGTTGTGACACTCCAAAAAAAATTTGTGGTTTTGTTTTCAGAAAGAGCCTTGCTTGGTTTGAAGAAGGTCATTTACACCCTTCTTAAAAAAAACCTCTTCTGAGTTTGCCCTCTCAAAAATCTTTTTCTGGATTTAGTTTCTTTTAAAAAGAAAACCTTTTGTTTTGGGGCCTTCATTTGATTTTTGGTCCATTCTTGTTTACCATGCCTCTTATGGTAAAACTCCCCCAAAACCTCTCCTCCCACTTGGGTACAACCCAAACATTCTGTCCAAACTAATAAAATCCATTTTTGGATTTTATTCCAACTATTTCTTTTCCCAAAACAATTCTGTCCTTTCTTGTGAACCTAGGAGATTTGCAAAGCAAGTACCCTAATGCCTTTGATCCTTGATCCCAAACCAACTCCCCTGGATAGTCCTTAGTACCCACAACCTAGAATCATCTTGATCCAATCTCCCTCTTTTCAAATTTTTCAAATTTCAGTCTCTGCAAGTTTGGACCAGATTTGCCAAATTTGGTGAAATTCATATCTCCTCTTCTCCAAAAATTCTACCAAAATTCAGGCAGCCTCCTGGTGCAATGAGAGGCCACCCCACCAAGTTTCAGCTCAAGGAAAAATCCCTACATGCCTAGATCATTCTGTCAAACACCTTGCACGCACTGAACACAGAGGTACCACCCGATCCCCCTGCCTCGCCGTGGATCGCCGCTGGCGACCACCGCGGCTCTCGGGCACCGTCGAGCTCTGCCGCCTCCTTTGAAAATTCAAACCTGACGGGCGGGACCCGCCTGTCAGCCTCTCTGTCCTTTCTAAATGAACCGTTTTCTGAAAGCGTCTTCTGCCAAATGCGTTTTCCCTCTGGGCCGGCGTATTCTTTATCGAAGCGTTTTCTGTTTTTATAAGTTAGCCCCTGGAAGTTTTCTGTTTCATTACAGATGGGCCCTTGGGTTAAAACCCTTATAACTTTTTAACAAAAAGGAATTTTTGAGTGATTCTTTTTCTGTCCTCCTTAGAATTTTGTCTAGTTTTTTATCAGATTTATTTGAAAAATATTTGGAATAATTTTGTGCACCTCACGGTATTTACGTTAGCGCGTATGTTTCTTTATACCGTAGATACCGAAGGAGGTGACGGGACCGCGAACTTCACCGAGCTAGGCTCCGACTACTCTGAACCAGGCAAGCATGTTTGAACTTTTGATATGATGATTGTTTTGGCATGTTTGCATTAAGTAGTTTCATGGCATGTTGATGAGCATACCGACGAATGTCATGTTACATGCAACGATGAGGCAAGTGAGTTTCGAAAATCCATAAGTGGATGGATGTGAGTATGCATGGCCATGTGTTGGCATGAGGATGGGTAAGATGGTAGTGTTGCAGCATGCTAGTCTTATGCCAGACTATATGACTTCAGTGTCAACCCGTATCGATCCAGTTCCTTCCATTTTTCCTTCCCTGTACTACCACATGTTTTCCGCAAGGAATATGGCTTAGTAAGCTGCAAACCGCTTTCTTGGTACACACCAAAAGGAGAGGCCGTGATGATGGTTCCATGGCCCTGGATTAAAGCCAGTCATCCGGTCAGGGGGCATGGGTGTTTCCGGTTGGGACCGAGAGGGGGGCACCCCTTAGAGCGCGCGTATATAAATTTGATCCCATGCTATTCGAGATTGTGATCTCCTCGTCTCAAAAGTTTTTCTTGGACGATGTCTAGGGTGATTCCTGGCATCAAGAGGTAGGATGGGTGTGTACTGGTTAGCTGTGTTTTCTTCCGAAATACCGTAAACGGAACTAGTCCTTCGTGACTACGGAAATCCGTTGGCTGTGGGAAAAAATTTCATACAAACTTTGCAGAGTCATATATCCCTTTGAATCATCTATTCCATGTCCAAGTTCGGTATTATCTTATCCTGACAAATGTCAGTTTTGATGACAGAGACTCCGGTGAATCCCATGAGTGCTAAGTCCGGTTAAATGTTTATTCCTGTGGATGGACTAACCCGTTTATTATCATGAATTGAATATTTATTATGAGTATTATTTACTTGTGAATAAAATCCCATTCTGCGATGTCGCTCAGACGTCCGACTGTGGCATTGTTATTATTTACTTTCAATAAAAGCCTTTTCTGCGATGTCGCTCAGACGTCCGACTGTGGCATTGTTATTATTTACTTTCAATAAAAGCCCTTTCTGCGATGTCGCTCAGACGTCCGACTGCGGCAGTACTGTTATTTACTTTCAATATAAGCCCTTTCTGTGATGTCGCCCCGACGTCCGACTGTGGCACGCATGTCTTTTATTTTCAGTTTAAGCCCTTTACGTGGTGTCGCTTAGACGCCCGACTGCGGCATGATCTTTATTTATTTGTTCACCCTTCGAGGCGTCGCTTCAGACACCCGATCGGTTTCCTATTATTTCTTTTTGTTGGGTTTTCAGGCGGACTACCGCCGATTCCCTTTTTACTTACCTTGCTTAATCATGACGCATCCATGCATGCATTTGTTATATCTTACGTCCGAACTGTCTTGCGAGTACTTTCAAAGTACTCACCTGGCTTGTTGATTTGGCCAGATGCTGACGAAGGCGATCTCATGGATGAAGAATTTGATAGCGAGTCCGACGCCTAGAGAGGAATCCCAGTCAGTCTCGTGCGACCCTTGGATTTGGTCACTGTATTATATCCGCTTCCGCCTACCAAAATAAATTCATTGCGAGTGCTCATCCTACCTCGCGGCGCTACGGATCTCGAGATGCGATGCACCAGGTTTTAGAGTTCATGTATTCTCACCTCCGCTGTGATTTTTTTCCACCACCACCCTATCCTCGAGTCAGTAGTATGCTCCACACCACTGTGTCATATCCGCCATTATGTATAATTATTGGCGTGCTTGTAATAATTTGGTTGAGCAACCGTAGCTCGACCCTGTAATATATTTTATGCTACTGGCTTATTGTATCAAGAATTGTCTACCAGTAAGGAGGATTCTTCTCATACTGACTCAAAAGATTGGTTTCTCAATAAACATTTTTAATTGGAAAACCGGTCGTGACAAGCTAACCCCACTATTATCTCTTCACATGTGTGCTTCCTTATCACCTCAATTATTGATAGTCGTCAGATCAAAATGGTGTGACATCCTCAAGTCATGCATGTAGTCATAAGTTAAAATTTTGCATTAATGTACCGATGCAAATCAGGACACCTGATTAAGTTATGCATGTTAATTTTTTTGCGTTAGTTTTTATATAGTCATGGACGATATATGTGTTGGACGGTTGGAAACAAAATCGTCCATGCTTCGCTTTTTTTACTTTGCTAAAAAATGGTATCAAGTTAAGTTTAATTTAAATGGTTTTCTCTTTTTATACATCATGTTTGTTAATATATAATTTATGCTTCACTTTGTAGGTTTTATAGTTTTAAAAATGCAACTGAGGAACACTATCGCTTTTGTATTTTATTAGTTTAAATTATTTTTAAATGCCTATTTGTGCATTTGTTTTAATAGCAGCACCTTAAATAAGGGAGCGACACTCAAGTGTTGCCGTCACCGGATCCAAACACCCATGGTTAGATTCTTTGTTTTCACCCTGAAGGACCCGTCTGAGCATATCCGAGCAATGCCTTCAACGAGGTAATGTCGTAAAAACATCATTGTCAGGTATAACCAACTCGGGTCAGACTTAGAATTTCATCCTGGAGCTCGAGACCATTTGCTCGAGTAGCACCATCATTGAAGTAACTGAAGGAAATATGCCTTAGAGGCAATAATAAAGTTGTTATTTATATTTCCTTATATCATGATAAATTTTTATTATTCATGCTAGAATTGTATTAACCGGAAACTTAGTGCATGTGTGAATACATAGACAAACAGAGTGTCACTAGTATGCCTCTACATTGACTAGCTCATTAATCAAAGATGGTTAAGTTTCCTAACCATAGACATGAATTGTCATTTGATGAACGGGATCACATCATTAGAGAATGATGTGATTGACTTGACCCATCATAAAAAGTTCAAAGAATTTCAGAATGAAGTGGAAAATCATCGTAACAAGAAAATAAAGTTTCTACGATCTGATCGTGGAGGAGAATATTTGAGTTACGAGTTTGGTCTTCATTTGAAATAATGCGGAATAGTTTCACAACTCACGCCACCTGAAACACCACAGCGTAATGGTGTGTCCGAATGTCGTAATCACACTTTATTAGATATGGTGCGATCTATGATGTCTCTTACTGATTTATCACTATCATTTTGGGGTTATGCTTTACAAACGGTGCATTCACGTTAAATAGGGCACCATCAAAATCCGTTAAAACGACACCATATGAACTGTGATTTGGAAAGAAACCCAAGTTGTCGTTTCTTAAAGTTTGGGGCTGCAATGCTTATGTGAAAAAGTTTCAACCTGATAAGCTCGAATCCAAATCGAAGAAATGTGTCTTCATAGGATACCCAAAGGAGACTGTTGGGTACACCTTCTATCACAGATCCGAAGGCAAGATATTCATTGCTAAGAATGGATCCTTTCTAGAGAAGGAGTTTCTCTCAAAAGAAGTGAGTGAGAGGAAAGTAGAACTTGATGAGGTAACTATACATGCTCCCTTATTGGAAAGTAGGTCATCACAGAAATCAATTCGAGTGATTCCTACACCAATTAGTGAGGAAGATAATGATGATGATCATGAAACTTCTTGCCGTGGAATTGTCACGGCAGATGTCCTAGTGAAAGGACTTAGTCGTAGGGCCATCGCAACTAGAAAGCTTAAAGGGGTTAATTGGGACAAAGGACACGAGAAGGTTTATACTGGTTCGGCCCCTTACGGTGAAGGTAAGGCCTAGTCCAGTTGATGTGAGTTATTTGCAAGGAAGTACCACACTTGGGGCAGTTGTAACGGATTAGTACCATTATTCAGATTTTTTGCAAGTCAGTACCACGTTTGAGACTAATTGTTGCAAAATGGGCTAAGCGCCGTATTGATGTTGTATCTGACCTAGCGGCCCCACCTGTCAGATGACACGTGGCATATTGTTTTTGCAGATAAAATAAATAAAATGAAAAAAGCAGCGATCGCAGAGGGCCGCACCCGGGATTCGAACGCGCGACGAGGGCGCTCACTACCGCTGCGCGGCCAGTGTTCCTCTGTTTACGTAACACGCGTAAATATTTTATACTGTGCTTTGTTCTCTTTTTCATACGGTAACAAAAAAGATAAATAGCACGCGTTGTACATAGTGTGTGTATCGTATATTGATAAATAATTACATCGTATAAAAAAATGTAATTTATAAATTTTAAAAAGTACATTGTATATTAAAAAAATGTTCAGTGTATATAA
This sequence comes from Triticum urartu, assembly GCF_003073215.2. NCBI lineage: Eukaryota > Viridiplantae > Streptophyta > Magnoliopsida > Poales > Poaceae > Triticum > Triticum urartu. The sequence continues at coordinate 553,315,240 of NC_053025.1, read as the reverse complement.
CAAAATTGTTCATCATATATTATACAATAATGTTCAATGTATTTTTATAGAATAATGTTCAGTGTGTATTTACAACCTTTTTTGCATACTAAACCTATATAAAAACTGTAAAAAAATTGAAAACATGAAAATCCAAAGAATACCAAAGATCTAAAAAAAGATAAAAGCAATCAGAAACAAAAAAACACGTACAAAAAAATAATTTATGCATTTTTTAAAAAGTTCATCGTATATTTATGTTCAGTGTGTATAAAAAAATTGTTCATCGTACATTATACAAGAATGTTCAGTGTGTATTTATATAATAATGTTTAGTTTGTATTTACAAAAAATATAATAATAAACCGTAGTCTAACGCGGGCATATACTAAACCTATATAAAAAAGAAATGCGAAACAAAAAACATAATAAAAACTGAAAAAAGGCCAGGACGTGTGCAAACTAGATAAATAAAGGAATGCCACTAGACTAACGTGCGCATCTCTCCAGTGTAGTGGTTGGCGCGCTCTTTCTTTCACTCGGAGGCGCAGGTTCGAATCAGCTCAAACATGAAATTTTACCGTTTGTTTTATTTATTTAACGTTAAAATAATATATGAAGGTACTATACTATTACAACAGCTAACATGGCCTAGCGTAGTGGTTGGGCGTCTCCGTTGTAACCGGGAGGGAACGGGTTTGAATCCCAGCCGCGCGCAATTTTCTTTTTTAACTTTGCGGGGGCATTTGCGTGATTAAGTGCAATGCGGAGGTCTTATCTGCAAAAACAATATGCCACGTATCACCTGACAGGTGGGCCCGCTAGGTCAGATACAGGGTCAATACGGCGCTTAGCCCATTTTGCAACAATTAGCCTCAAACGTGGTACTGACTTGCAAAAAATCTGAATAATGATACTGATCCGTTACAACTGCCCCAAGTGTGGTACTTCCTTGCAATTAACTCAGTTGATGTTGTATTGCTAGGTTTCGATGACCAAGGAGCGAATCTGCTAGCTTGGCTATCGATCTCTTGTTTCTTGTCCTAAGTCTCCGCCGGGTCGTACCCTTATATACACAGGTTGACGCCTGGCGGCCTATAGAGTCCCGGCCGGCTCATAAAACATGTCCGGCTCGGTGACTTCTTTTATATGCCTTTCTTTACAAGTCTTTCTTTACATATGGCGGTTTATAATATTGAGCCTTAAGCCGTCTCTGGGCTTAGGCCTTCTACAAGTCTTAATTAACTATCACCTTGAATATCACTGGGCTTCCTTTTGTAACCCTCCATTGGGGTTGACCCGACCCCTCCTGGGCGGGTCATACCTGGTAGCTATATCTCCAACACTTCTGATCAAGTTACTACCGAACCTCATAGGTCAACCAGAGTAAGATCCGCACCAGAGTGGTACGGTAATCCTATTCTAGAGGTCATGTTACTTGACCATGACGAACCTATGAACTATGAGGAAGTGATGATGAGCCTAGATTCCGCAAAATGACTTGAGGCCATGAAAATCTAAGATGGGATCCATGTATGAGAACAAAGTGTGGACTTTGGTTGACTTGCCCGATGATGGGCAAGCCATAGAGAATAAATGGATCTTCAAGAAGAAGACTGACGATGATGGTAATGTTACTGTCTACAAAGCTCAACTTGTTGCGAAAGGTTTTCGACAAGTTCAAGGAGTTGACTACGATAAGACCTTCTCACCGTAGCGATGCTTAAGTCCATCCGAATCATGTTAACAATTGCCGCATTTTATGATTATGAAATTTGGTTAATGCATGTCAAAACTACATTCCTTAATGGATATTTTAAAGTAGAGTTGTATATGATGTAATCAGAAGGTTTTGTTGATCCAAAAGGTGCTAACAAAGTGTGTAAGCTCCAGCAATCCATTTATGGACTGGTGCAAGCATCTCGGAGTTGGCATACACGCTTTGATAATGTGATCAAAGCATATGGTTTTATACAGACTTTTGGAGAAGCCTGTATTTACAAGAAAGTGAGTGGGAGCTCTGTAGCATTTCTGATATTATATGTGGATGACATATTGCTGATTGGAAATGATACTAAATTTCTGAATAGCATAAAGGATAGTTGAATAAGAATTTTGCAATGAAAGACCTCGGTGAAGCTGCGTATATATTGGGCATCTAGATCTATAGAGATAGATCAAGACGCTTAATTGGACTTTCACAGAGCACATACCTTGATAAAGTTTTGAAGAAGTTCAAAATGGATCAAGCAAAGAAAGGGTTCTTGCCTGTGTTACAAGGTGTGAAGTTGAGTCAGACTCAATGCCCGACCATGATGAGGACATCAATACCATTGTTACACCCACAGCCCCTACTGTTACATATACTGGACCAATTACTAGAGCTCGCGCACGCCAATTAAATTAACAGGTACTTTCGTTTCTTGGTAATGATTCTAATGTTCATGAGATTATGATGCTGCCTAAATTGGATACATTTGTTTTGCTTACAAATGAAGGGCCTAGCTTGGAGAAGGATGAACATTGGAGCAAGAACACGAATGGAGTTGATGGCATGCGCAAGGGGATCAAGAACGGAGTTACAAGTGATGATTTCAGGACTTTGAAGCCGCCATAAGGAGTGCATGAAGCCTTGGACGAAATATACAAGATGCCACTTCATAATATTCGTCCATAGGCTATTCTAGGTGCTGCGTCACCTTATTAATGGGCCAGGCCCATGTAATTTCGAAATACAAGTATAGGCTATTTTTAGAGTCCGTATGTGTGGGGAAACAAGAGTTAGGGTTGGTTTCGGACCCCACCCTCAAGGGCCACGAAATTCCCCTCTCTTCCTCCATATATACAGCCCTTAGGGCGTCGTTTAGACTTGGGTTTTGTTTAGATTAAAAGTTCGCCATAGCTGCAACTTCGCGTACTTCGTTTGTGTCCAACGACCAGACCAAGACATCACAGAACCCCACCTTGATCAATAAATCTTTCATCTTATATTCGCAATATCCCGATTGCAATCTCAGTTTCTTGCTTGTTCTTCGTTTGCTCGCAGGAAACAGGCCCTCGTGGTCAGGTTGATCGTGCTCCGGCGTGGTCAATAACCCCTCGGAAGTTGGTTTAGCGATTGCTAAGGCGCGACGTCTCGCACGTTCGTAATCGGATCGTCACGGTCGACTCCCACAGAAAACGATAGCCACCATCTCATCAATTCAGAACGTTCTTTAGCATCAAAATTAACCTTCTCCGAAGATGGAAGAGGCAACAAATCAATAGGTGCACGAGGTAGGAAACCATACACAATTTCAAAAGGGCACATCTTAGTAGTAGAATGCAATGAACGATTATAAGCAAATTCAATATGAGGCAAGCATTCTTCCCACATTTTCTTGTTATTCTTCAAAACAGCCCTAAGCATAGTAGACCATGTTCTATTGACTACTTCAGTTTGTCCATCAGTTTGGGGGTGACAAGTAGTACTAAAAAGCAGCTTAGGTCCCCAACTTAGCCCATAAACATCTCCAAAAGTGGCTAAGAAATTTAGTATCACGATCTGAAACAATAGTATTTGGCACACCATGTAAGCGAATAATTTCACGAAAGAACAAATCAGCAACATTAACAGCATCATCGCTTTTATGACATGGTATAAAGTGTGCCATTTTCGAGAACCTATCCACGACAACAAATATGCTATCCCTCCCCTTCTTTGTTCGAGGTAAACCTAAAACAAAGTCCATAGATATATCCTCCCAAGGAACACTAGGTACAGGCAAAGGCATATATAAACCATGAGGATTGAGTCGTGACTTAGCTTTTTGACATGTAGTGCAGCGAGCAACAAAACGCTTAACATCTCGTCTCATCTTGGGCCAAAAGAAATGTGTAGCAAGTATATCCTCCGTCTTCTTGACGCCAAAGTGTCCCATTAATCCTCCTCCATGCGCCTCCTGCAACAACAAAAGACGAACGGAGCTAGCTGGAATGCATAGCTTGTTAGCACGAAACACAAATCCATCGTTAAGAACGAACTTGTTCCAAGTTCTCCCTTCCTTACAATTCTGCAATACATCTTTAAATTCAGCATCATGAACATATTGATCTTTGATGGTCTCCAAACCAAATATTTTAAAGTCAAGTTGTGAAAGCATAGTATAACAACGAGATAATGCATCAGCAATAACATTTTCTTTACCCTTCTTGTGTTTAATGACATAAGGGAAAGTCTCAATGAATTCAACCCATTTAGCATGTCTACGGTTCAGTTTTGCTTGACTTTTAATGTGTTTCAAAGATTCATGATCAGAATGTATAACAAATTCCTTGGGCCATAAATAATGTTGCCATGTTTCTAAGGTCCGAACAAGAGCATATAATTCTTTATCATAAGTAGAATAGTTCAGACTAGGCCCACTCAATTTTTCAGAAAAGTATGCAACAGGTTTTCCATCTTGTAATAACACACCTCCTAATCCAATTCCACTAGCATCACATTCAAGCTCAAAAGTCTTATTGAAATTAGGAAGTTGGAGTAAAGGAGCATGTGTCAACTTATCTTTCAATACCGTGAAGGCTTCTTCCTGTGCGGTACCCCAAACAAAAGGCACATCCTTCTTTGTAAGCTCGTTGAGAGGTGCAGCAATGGTGCTGAAATCTCTCACAAAACGCCTATAGAAACCAGCGAGGCCAAGGAAACTCCTCACTTGTGTGACCGTTTTGGGCTGCGGCCAACTCTCAATAGCTTCAATCTTGGCTTTATCAACTTCTTTCCCCTTTGTGACCGTTTTCTTTACCCTCACTTGTGTGACCGTTTTGGGCTGCGGCCAACTCTCAATAGCTTCAATCTTGGCTTTATCAACTTCAATTCCCTGTGGAGTAACAACATAGCCAAGAAAAGATACTCGGTCGGTGCAAAAGGTGCACTTTCCAAGGTTACCAAACAAACGTGCATCACGTAGAGCAATAAAAACAGCACGTAAATGTTCCAAATGTTCCTCCAAAGATTTGCTATAAATCAATATGTGATCAAAGTAAACTACCACAAATCGTCCAATGAAAGCATGTAAAACTTCGTTCATTAATCTCATGAAAGTACTAGGTGCATTAGTTAACCCAAAAGGCATGACTAACCACTCATATAATCCAAACTTAGTTTTAAATGCTGTTTTCCATTCATCTCCCAATTTCATACGAATTTGATGGTATCCACTACGCAAATTAACTTTGGAGAATATTGTAGAGCCACTCAATTCATCAAGCATATCATCTAGCCTAGGAATAGGATGACAATAACGAATAGTAATATTATTAATGCCTCTACAATCAACGCACATACGCGACGTACCATCCTTTTTCGGCACTAAAATGATAGGAACAGCACAAGGACTAAGGGATTCGCGTATATAACCTTTGTCGAGCAGTTCTTGTACTTGACGCATAATCTCCTTCGTCTCCTCTGGATTGGTACGGTATGGTGCACGGTTGGGTAGCGAAGCACCGGGAATTAAGTCAATTTGATGCTCAATCCCTCGAATAGGTGGTAATCCCGGTGGCACGTCTTGTGGAAAGACGTCAGCGAACTCCTGCAAAATGTTAGTGACAGCAGGGGCAAAGAGGAAGGCACGTCCTCGAATGAAAATAATGCCTCTTTGCACACAAAAGCATAGCAAACAGATTTTCTAAAATCTAGATCATCAATATCAGATTTGGTGGCAAGTAAACATGCACTTTTCAATTTAATTTCAGAAGCAACACTAGATTGTTTATTATTATTAGGCTGCATTTGTTGCTCAAATTCTTTTGCCACAATCTGATTTTCACTCTTAGTTTTCTCCTGTTTTGCTTTATTAGCTCTATTAATATCATCTTTCAAAATGGAATCAGGAGTCATAGGAAGCAAAGTAATATTTTTATCCTTATGAACAAGAGTATACTGATTGTTTCTACCATGGTGAATAGAATTTTTATCAAATTGCCATGGTCTACCAAGTAATAAGGAACATGCTTGCATAGGTACCACATCACAATCAACATAATCAGCATATGTAGAGATACTAAAATGCACACGAACAGTACGTGTTACCTTAACCTTGCCGCTGTTGTTGAACCATTGGATGTAGTAAGGATGTGGATGTGGTCTTGTGGTGAGAGATAGCTTCTCCACCATCTCCATGCTAGCCAAGTTGTTGCAGCTCCCTCCATCTATGATCACGCGACAGAACGTTCCTTCACAACTCCCTTTGTATGGAACAAATTATGCCTCTGATTTTGCTCAGCTTGTGTAACCTGCACACTCAAAACACGTTGAGCAACTAAACATTCATACCTGTCAGCATCTTCAGGAGCCATGTATTGCGTCTCATGATCAGAATCGTCTCCACCGTGTTCGTCACGTGTAATAAGAGCCAAAGTCTCCTCATCATAGTCACTAGCGGACTCATACCCACCATCCTCAGTAACAATCATCACACGCTTAGATGGGCATTCTCTCGCATAATGACCTCCACCCTTGCAACGTCGACAAATAATATCATGTGTTTGCCCTGTTGATGCCATGGATGAAGAAGAGCTCTTTGCAGGCCCAGAAGGTGTGCTCTTGGCAGATAGTGGTGATTGTGCCTGCTTTATTGTATCACGGTTGGAGGTGGCAGCCGACGGAGGCGCCGGTGAAGCAGAACGTGTGGAAGTAGATGATGCACGTGGTGTCCATGAAGAAGGTCGACCTGCAGAAAAGTTAGTCCGCGCCAATGCCTGTCGATCCTGCACTTCACGTTCAGCTTTACAAGCAAGATGGAATAAATGAGTGATATTAGTATACTCCTTATACTCTAGAATCGTCTGAATCTCTCTATTTAATCCACCCATAAAACGTGCAAGCATAGCTTCATTCTCCTCAACAATACCACATCTAATCATGCCAGTTTGTAATTCCTGATAATATTCTTCTACAGAATTTTTTCCCTGTCTTAAGCGCTGCAATTTTTGAAGTAATTCACGTTGATAATATGGTGGAACCCAACGAGTACGCATAGCAGTTTTCAAAGCAGCCCAAGTAGCAGGAATGGGATATAATCTACAATGCTCAGACCACCAAACACATGCAAAACTAGTGAATGCACAAACAGCAGCAGGAACACGTCTCTCCTCGGGATATTGTAAACATGTAAATCGTTGTTCAGTTTCTAACTCCCAAGTAAGATATATATCAGGAACATATCTACCCTCAAATGGTGGAATATTCAATTTTAGTTTAGGGAGATGGTCATGAATCTCGTACCTGAGGGTGAGCCCTACCATTGCCATTATTTGCATGTGGACGACCTGATGGTTGCTGTGCTGGTGGTGGCACGTAGTTCTGATTTTGATCAACCTCATCCTCGTAATCGCCAGCAAAATCATCCTCCTCCGCATCAGCAGCAGGAGCCACAGAAGTAGCAACAGCAGCACCAACAGTTTGGCCAGGTGCAAGAGGGAGACGGCTCGCTCGGCGGAGGGCTGTTTCACGATGTGTAGGTAGTCGTCGTCGTTGTTGTTGTAGAGGTGTGTTAGGTGCAGCCGGTGGTGGTGGTGAAAGACGCGCGAGCAATTCATTAAACCTGTCATCGAGCTTTGTTTCGAACGTCTTCTCCATGTCATCTATCTTCTCCATGGCCTCTTCAAATCTGTTTAGCACATCCTGCACCTGTCCATTCATCATTTGCTGAAATTTATCATGCAACTCCTGATTCGTCATGTTCTCCCAGTCAGTCTCGTCGGCTTGTGATCCTGCCATGGTTAGCAACAATAGAAAACACACAAGAATATGATCCTACAGAATACTAACAAGAGGTGGTGGTGGCGGGTGTCACAAATCCGTCAAGCAACTCTCAAATTCTTACCAGTTCTTACCCAGCAGCAGGCGGTGATCGGCAACCGTTGTAGTCAAAACTCTCAAAAGCTTGGATAGAGCGATTGCCAGGGAGAGTCAAACGCACGACGTAGAGGTATGTGGAGCTGGGAAGGCTTATAGTATGGTAGCAAAAAGGGTCAGCAATAATCAATTCAGAGATGCAAAGTTGAATAAACGCTCAACGACGGTACTGTGCTGGTCCTAGGCTAGACCGTGCTAGAGACGCGAGCCTAGAACACTAACAAAATCACGGCGCTGCACGTAAATAAGGGAAAAGCACACTCTGGATCTTTTTTTTCGCTTTTTTTTGCGCTCCTCTTTTTTTTTTGCGCTCCTATTTTTTTTGCGCTCCTCTTTTTTTTGCGCTCCTTTTTTTTTGCGAAAAATTACTATAATGGCGAGTGTCTCAAAACTCTTCCCTCGTCAAACTGATAGGATGGGCACGAAAAAAAAATTTTCACTTTTTTTTTCGGAAATCAGGGCAGCGACGACGAAAAAGTGCGACAAAAAATCACTATGATGGCACGTGGCTCAAAAGACTCAGAAAAGCCTAAAAATAGGATAGGGAAAAAATATTTTTGCCCGTGAAAATTTTGGCCTAAAAACTGCCCGGGGGTCTCCAGACTTTTTTTTTCCGAGACCTACGCAGGCAAGGAAACACGAATCGGAATTGAGATTGAACTCAAGAACAAACCTAATATGAGAAGAACTCGGATTGGTGGTGGATATATGGTTATGGTATATGGCAGCGGTGGTGGTATATGGTAGCGGTGGTGGTATATGGATAGAGATTGATGGTGGTATATGGATACGGATTGGTAGTGGTATATGGATAAGGATTCAGAGCGGTGGCGGATAAGCAAAAGTGGTAGATGGGCGATGATGATGGTGCGGCGGCGGCGTGACAACTTATGACCAGAACTCGAAACTCTAAAAGACTAGACTCTAAGACCAGCAACTTGACACGACGATGCAACCGCAAATTCAACAAAGCAAAAACCCTAAAAATATTATGCAAAGGCTCAGATTGGTTCGGATATGATGAACTAACCCTAATTTTTTTTTGTGGCTTTTTCGTGGACTGTAGGTATGAAGAACAGACTCGATCTAATCTACGAAAAACTGTAAAATCTCACCGAGCAACCTGGAAATCTGATACCAGACCACTGCAGAAGATAGAGGAAAAATGAAAGTCATTCCCTATGCTTCAGCCATAGGTTCTATCATGTATGCAATGATGTGTACCAGACCTGATGTGTGCCTTCCTATTAGTTTAGCAGGGAGGTACCAAAGTAATCCAGGAGCAGATCACTGGACAACGGTTAAGAATATCCTGAAATACCTGAAAAGGACTGAGGATATGTTTCTCGTTTATGGAGGTGAAAAAGAGCTCGTCGTAAACGGTTACGTCGATGCAAGCTTTGACACTGATCCAGATGACTCTAAGTCACAAACAGGATACACATTTTTATTGAATGGTGGAGCTGTTAGTTGGTGCAGTTCTAAGCAAAGCGTCGTGGCGGGATCTACGTGTGAAGCAGAATACATAGCTGCTTCGGAAGCAGCAAATGAAGGAGTTTGGATGAAGGAGTTCATATCCGATCTAGGTGTCATACCTAGTGCATCGGGTCCAATGAAAATCTTTTGTGACAATACTGGTTCAATTGCCTTGGCAAAGGAATCCAGATTTCACAAGAGAACCAAGCACATCAAGAGACGCTTTAATTCCATCCGCGATCAAGTCAAGGAGGGAGACATAGAGATTTGCAAGATACATACGAATCTGAATGTTGCAGACCCGTTGACTAAGCCTCTCTCACGAGCAAAACATGATCAGCACCAAGACTCCATGGGTGTTAGAATCATTACAATGCAATCTAGATTATTGACTCTAGTGCAAGTGGGACACTCAAGGAAATATGCCCTAGAGGCAATAATAAAGTTGTTATTTATATTTCCTTATATCATGATAAATGTTTATTATTCATGTTAGAATTGTATTAACTGGAAACTCAGTACATGTGTGAATACATAGACAAACAGAGTGTCACTAGTATGCCTCTACATTGACTAGCTCGTTAATCAAAGATGCTTAAGTTTCCTAACCATAGACATGAGTTGTCATTTGATGAACGGGATCACATCATTAGATAATGATGTGATTGACTTGACCCTTCCGTTAGCTTAGCACTATGATCGTTTAGATTATTGCTATTGCTTTCTCCATAACTTATACATGTTCCTATGACTATGAGATTATGCAACTCCCGAATACCGAAGGAACACTTAGTGTGCTATCAAACGTCACAACGTAAATGCGTGATTATAAAGATGCTCTACAGGTGTCTCCGATGGTGTTTGTTGAGTTGGCATAGATCGAGATTAGGATTTGTCACTCCGATTGTCGGAGAGGTATCTCTGGGCCCTCTCGGTAATGCACATCACTATAAGCCTTGGAAGCAATGTGACTAATGAGTTAGTTGTATGATGTTGCATTACGGAAAGAGTAAAGAGACTTGCCGGTAGCGAGATTGAACTAGGTATGATGATACCGACGATCGAATCTCGGGCAAGTAACATGCCGATGACAAAGGGAACAAACGTATGTTGTTATGCGTTGACTGATAAAGATCTTCGTAGAATATGTAGGCAACAATATGAGCATCCAGGTTCCGCTATTGTTTATTGGCCGGAGATTAGTCTCGGTCATGTCTACATAGTTCTCGAACCCGTAGGGTCCGCACGCTTAACGTTCGATGATGATATGTATTATGAGTTATGTGATTTGATGTACCGAAGATAGTTTAGAGTCCTGGATGTGATCACGGACATGACGAGGAGTCTTGAAATGGTCGAGACATAAAGATTGATATATTGGAAGGCTATGTTTGGACACCGGAAAGGTTTCGGATAGGTTCGGGCATTTTCCGAAGTACCGAGGGGTTACCGGAACCCCCCAGGGAGTTAATGGGCCTTAATGGGCCATGGTGGGAGAGAGGAGGAGGCAGCCAAGTGGGAGGCGCCCGCCCCCCAAGCCCAATCCTAATTGGGAGGGGGGCGGCCCCCTTTCCTTCTCTCCCTCTCCCTCTTCCTTCTTCTCCTACTCCAACTAGGGAAGGGGGAAACCTACTCCTACTAGGAGTAGGAATCCCCCCTTGGGGCGCGCCATAGGAGTCCGGCCCTTCCCTCCTCCACTCCTTTATTTACGGGGGAGGGGGCACCCCATAGACACAGAAGTTGATCTCTTAGCCGTGTGCGGTGCCCCCTCCACAGATTTCCACCTTGGTCATATTGTCGTAGTGCTTAGGCGAAGCCCTGTGTCACTTCATCATCACCGTCAACACGCCGTCGTGCTGACGAAACTCTCCCTAGGCCTCAGATGGATCTAGAGTTCGAGGGACATCACCGAGATGAACGTGTGCAGATCGCGGAGGTGTCGTGCATTCGGTAGTTGATCGATTGGATTGCGAAGACGTTCAACTACATCAACCGCGTTACTTAACGCTTCCGCTTTCGGTCTACGAGGGTACGTAGACACACTTTCCCCTCTCGTTGCTATGCATCCCTAGATAGATCTTGCGTGATCGTAGGAATTTTTTTGAAATAATGCGTTCCCCAACAGTAACTCATGTGTTGGTCGCCACCATTTCTCTGTGATCCCAACAACTACATGCAAGGTGCGACTGCCACCGCTGCAACCATCCAGTCGATTGAAGCCATCGTCCATAGTTTGCATCTCATTGTCGAAGTCAACCATCGGATCTGGAGAGAGGAACCCTCTCAAAGATGTTTTGGTGGCACGCAATTGGCAGCGAGGCTGCTGCCACAAGCCAAAGTGGTCACCACAAGGACCAACACTGAAGGCGTAGCACACCACGCTAACTACCACCTCATAGGAGAGAGCCCTAGCCAGGCCCAATGGCCACCATTATCGTAATTAGAGCATGAAAGGCAAATCTATACCACCACCGGTGGCGCCCATAGTGGACCCGTCAATGACCTGATCGTATATGGCCAGGCACCGCTGCCATGCCCTGACTGCAACTGTTGCTATTGCTGGCTAGGTAGCCACCCATACGTCATTTGCCGCAAGGGGAGACAACCACATCACGCTACCTCGACTTCCATATTCCGGGCCGCCGTCGCCCCACACGACACCACCATTGAAAAGACCCCCACCACCGCCCAGTAGTAGGGTCGGCCGCCACCGCGGTACAAGATGGCAACAATAACAGAGGTAGGAGTCATGTCGGTGTTGGCTATGGGGCGCTAGGGTTGGCCCCTGGTGTCATCTAGGGAACGCCGCTAGGGGTACTTGGTGCTACCTTTTTATGATGTTGTTCTTTGTCAATTTTACATATTGTTGATATATATGCACAAATGGCTATAAATCATTGCCGTATGTATGAATGTTTCTGCCATTGCATTGGCACACAAAATTTGACCTACATCATACACAGTTAAAGCGGAAAAAACATGTGCAATGTAGGGGCACAAAGCGCATGATTTGAAGCTAATCAATTGTAGGAGATGTGGTGCAACACACACGATCGGTTTGCCAATGTCATGAAGGATTGGACCCCCATCGCAACGGAGCTTCCGAAAAAGTTGTGTACATCGTGACCCAACATCACACAGAGTTGACACTCAGTTTAGGATGCGATCCTCACATAAGCAATAAGCTGTTTGTGAAGGACATTGGCTAGCCCTGTTTGCGATGAGCGTATCTATAGTAGCACATATTCTTAGAAAGTTAGAACTCCATTTGAATACCCATGCACAAGCATGCTATAGTGCCAAGCAAATTACCGGTTCATGGACAATAACTATTTATTTCCGGGTTTGCTAAAACAGCCGACTAAGAATTAACCAAGTCTCAGCCGACTGCTCAACCGTTGAATCTTTTGCATGCAAATTTGTGCTGGACTGAGCATTTTGTCCCACCGTTTGCAATATGTTGTCATACTTGTTGCAACATCTGTCATTGCTGGTTGTAGCATGTCCTCTCACCATTCACAACATCTTCCTTCCTTGTTCGTAGCACGTGGTCTTGATGTCGCTTGAAGCTACGTCAGTATTTCCCCAAAAAGGAAGGGATGATGCAGCCCAGCGGCAGTAGGTATTTCCTTCAGATGTGAAACCAATGTTATCGAACCAGTAGGAGAACCAAGCAACAAAACGTAAACAACACCTGCACACAAACAACAACTACTCGCAACCCGACGTGTAAAAGGGGTTGTCAATCCCTTTCGGGTAGCGGCGCCCAAGATGGGCAAACGGACGTGAGAGAGTTGTAAATATTAATAGATAGAACGCCAAATAAAATAAATTGCAGCAAGGTATTTTTGTATTTTTTGGTTTAGTAGATCCGAAAATAAAAACAAAGGAAAATAGATCGCAAAGGCAAATAATATGAGAAAGAGACCCGTGGGCCGTAGGTTTCACTAGTGGCTTCTCTTGAGAAAAATAGAAAATGGTGGGAAAACAAATTACTGTTGGGAAATTGATAGAACTTCAAATACTCATGACGATATCCAGGCAATGATCATTACATAGGCATCACGTCCAAGATTAGTAGACCGACTCCTGCCTGCATCTACTACTATTACTCCACACATCGACCGCTATCCAGCATGCATCTAGTGTATTAAGTTCATGGAGAAACGGAGTAATGCAATAAGAATGATGACATGATGTAGACAAGATCTATCTATGTAGAGATGACCCCATCGTTTTATCCTTGGTAGCAACGATACATACATGTCGGTTCCCTTCTGTCACTGGGATCAAGCACCGTAAGATCGAACCCACTACAAAGCACCTCTTCCCATTGCAAGATAAATAGATCAAGTTGGCCAAACAAAACCAAAATATCGGAGAAGAAATACGAGGCTATAAGCAATCATGCATAAAAGAGATCAAATAAACTCAAATACTTTCATGGATATGAAAAGATAGATCCGATCATAAACTCAAAGTTCATCGGATCCCAACAAACACACCGCAAAAGAGTTACATCATATGGATCTCCAAGAGACCATTGTATTGAGAATCAAATGAGAGAGAGGAAGCCATCTAGCTACTAACTACGGACCCGAAGGTCTAGAAAGAACTACTCACGCATCATCGGAGAGGCACCAATGGAGGTGGTGAACCCCATCTGTGATGGTGTCTAGATTGGATCTGGTGGTTATGGACTCTAGGGCGGCTGGAATTGATTTTCGTCGACTCCCCTAGGGTTTCTGAAATATTGGGATATTTATAGAGCAAAGAGGCGGTCCGGAGGGCACCCGAGGTGGGCACAACCCACAAGGGCACGCTTGGGCCTCCTGGCGCACCCTGGTGGATTGTGCTCTCCTCGAAGCACCCCCAGACGCTGCCTTGGCCCATTAGGTGTCTTCTGGTCCATAAAAAGTCTCCGTAAAGTTTCGTGGCATTTGGACTCCGTTTGGTATTGATGTTCTACGATATAAAAAACATGCAAAAACAACAACTGGCACTTGGCACTATGTCAATAGGTTAGTACCAAAAAATGATATAAAATGACTATAAAATGATTATAAGACATTCGAGATTGATAATATAACAACATGGAACAATCAAAAATTATAGATACATTGGAGACGTATCAGGTCTCACCGGTCGCAACATCCGCCATTGATAGTTGTAGCATGTAGTCACACCGGTTGCAACGTCCGTGTTTTTGCTTGCAAAACTGCTTGCAACATTTGTCGTCGACGTTTTTAGTATCTAACTATGTCGCTCGTAGCACACAATTACGTCGATGTCACTCAACTGAGTTCTAGCCACACTCATTCTTTTCCTCCGTTTCTTGTACATCGATGACACGAAGACACCTTAAGATGCTGCATGTGGTTAAGAGTTAAGTAGAAGGCATCCAGTGTCTCATTATCAAAGTCTTCTAGCTATTTGTAGATCCCAAGAAAGGCCTCGAATGAAACTAGGAGGCAACTAATTAATCAAGATTCTTCCATGGAGGAAGGTCTCACGTCAAATAAACTAAGAAGGCCTAGCTAAAGAGGGCAAGAAAGGATCCAAGTCTCGTTTCTTTGTAGGTGAAAAATTTAGCCACCATATTGCATGTCACGGGGAAAGGCCTTGGAAGGAACCAGGAGATAGCTAGTTAATCAAGATTCTTGCATTGAATGGATCAAGATCTCTTGTCAAATAAACTAGAGACACCTAAAGAGGGACAGAGAGTCCCCAAGTCTCGGTTCTTGTACAAATAAAAAGCCTTATAAATTACCCTGAGGATGCATTCATCTCACCATAACTCACTAAGGAAGCTCAGTTAGTCACCATGGATAGGACTAGATTAGCAACGCTTAGCCTCCTCGTAGTTCTCCTAAGCATTGGCTTGACGAGCGTGGGTCCAGCAAAGGCCAATGCCGAGGGAAGTGGTGAGGGAGAGGGGAAGGATGGCGTATTCGTGAATAGCGGAGGTGGGAGTTCATGGAGTAGCACCGGGTCCGTCGAGAAAGGCCCCGACAGAGGGTCCACATGCAATCGTTGGAGGTGGTGGAGCCGGCGGTGATGGTGGACCAAACAGTGGAAGTGGATATTGCCGTGGATCCGGTAAAAGCTCAGGATCTACCGAGAAGAGTTATCTTTATCATGGATACGTTGCGGCAGGCGGCAATGGCGGAGGTGGCAGTGGCGGACAAGCCAGAGGTAACCCAAGATCCAACAGCAATGGGACCGGTGTTGGCTCTGGCTCTGGTACTAGTTCCGGCACAAGCTATCAGATCAGTTCTTGGGAAGCGAATGCCAATGGTAATGGTGGTGGCCAAGGCAATGGTCAGAATGGCGGGAGCGGTGGCAGCAAAGGTGGTGGATCTGGATACGGTGATGCAAAGCCTTGAAACCAACTGCAATTAGTCAATCTCAGATGTCGGTTCCCCTATTACAAGTTATAAGGTCAGTCCTCTTTTATTTCTACCATTTTAATCTTTAATGTTTTAATTAGTAAGAATCAATAAAGGGGTTATTTTGGTTGAGAAAGTATTTTTGGTGAAACAATGAGCAGAGTGTCCTTGCTATATGGTCGGTTGGTGTGCGCTTCTGTCCTCTTTGTTGGATCACCAAATGTATTCAAGGTTGTATTTCTACCATTTTTTGCGGGGATATTTCTATCATATTTGATGATTTGTTGTTTCCGATTTTGACTCTGGCACAAGCATGTCCTCCTTGTGGGACAGGGAGTAATTCTATGTGTGTGTGTTGTATGCTTCAGTGCTATATTTGCATCATAATTTGATATTTATTAATCCAAGCTTGTCGAATTTGCTTTCTCAATGTTTAGTGGACAGAGGATGTAAAGAGGGTTCAGTGTGCAACCGAGATACCTTTTCCGGGTTTAGGGTTGTGAATAAATTGGTCATGACTCATTACCCATGGAAGTGATGTGATGGAAGGCTGATAAAATTTGTTTGTATTGAAATCGTACAGAGAATGTCGTACGTGTAGCAAGGTTCTTTTCGATTTGATTTTAATCTAGAGTTAGCTAGTTCAGAGTATGAACTTCAGAGCAGACCTTGCTATATATCGATCTGAAATGATCAAGCACGCATCACACTCACTTATAATGCACATGTGTATCGTTCAGTCGATTACTTTCTCAAATTTGTTTTTGTTTGAAATGGAAGTTATCATGCATTCATTAAGATGAAAAGAGTTGCTCAGTTAATTAGGGAAAATCGAGCGAAAACCAGATTTCCCAGTTGATTATGGAAAACCGAGAAAAAACCATCACAACTGCTGAGCGGCACACACATGAAACCCCACGCACACCACTTCAATTAGAACCTCGTCGAGACAGCGGGCAAGCGTCATCGTCATCACTCCTCCCCTAGAGGCGTCGTCGCCATACCTAAACCTTGAGCAAATGACTCCGACTTCACCATAAGCGGTCGTCGACCCAACACACACTGCAAAGTCCAGGTGAAGATGTATGAAGATCCGCGCCAAAACTCAGCCACCTGCGACCAGATAGCGCAGCTCTGACTCTGATGGAGCCATGAAGGACAAAACCAGGAATGGCTGGCGCCGCAGAAGATCGCCGAACAGATCTCCTACAGCCAGTCATCGTATACCACAGAGGCTCCGCCACCGCAGCTTCAACTTCTCGGCATCAAACAAACCGATGTAATTTCGCGAACACGCCGAAAAAGAGCCGACTACCTCAACCAGTGTCGCGTTGCCGACATCACTCCCATCACCATCGTTGCCACAAAAGCCTGAATACCACAATCGCCGCCATTCACCTATCCCGCTTGCCGATGTCGAGCTCCGAAACGAAGCCCCCAAGAGAGAAGACCGACACCAAGGCGCCGCCATCGTCCGATCACACAAGATCAAGGGTTTCCCCTGGAGAGGCCGTGATGGCCGGATCCGTGTAGGAGGGGTGCGGAAGAAATGCAACAATGCCTCCAAGAAGGTCGACTACGGCCTGCCACCATTGTTGGTCACGACACAAGGCCGAGACAGGGTTCTCACCCAATCTCCCTCACCACCCCGGTTGCACATCATCCCGCACTGGCGCCGACAAGCCCACCAATCACTGTCACACCATCTGAGCTGCCCATCGATGAAGAAGCATCGAGATCCGCTGCAACCAACCGCACCATGCGGAGACCACCAACAGCCAACCTCCACCACAAGGCGCCAGGTCCATCCACAGTCGTACGAACATAGAATCACTGGACGCAGCGCGAGCCACTGTTTCCTGCCGAGTACCATGCCGAGAGCAGACCAAAGAGTGCCGCCCGAGGCCAAGAACCACCATGGTTCCGAGCAGTGGCCAAGCTGGTTCTGAGCCGTGGCCAAGCATCAGATGCACCTACATGCCCGACGCACGCCACCGCGGTTTCCGAAGACCAGATCTGCCACATCCATAGCCAGAGGCGCCCTTCATTGCCAACTTGGGCCTCCACTCAACACCAGAACCGCAACACCCAAGCCCCTTGTGCGCCAGCGTCGTACCCCCGTGGCCGCTCGCCCAGAACATCAAAACTATGTAGGCGAACTATAGCGGGTTTATGTGATGGTTTCATGCTGCGGCGTTCTAGGTTGCAAGCATGGGCTCGAACATGTCAGTTGTTTTTGTTGATGTGTTCTTCTCATGTTACAGTAAGACAATGGATTTTACTGGTAATGTTCTGACCCCAAGTGTTGGAAGGTTGTAGTGGTGTTGTATTGGGTGTGTTCTCCAGTCTGCCTTCGTGGTCTCGCGGACCCATTATTTGGGAGTAGTCCACATGGTTCGAAAATTTTGTGATGCTTTTCACCTGAGTTCCATAAATAAACTGAGAACTTCTCTTCTTCTTAATTAATTGATGAGACAAATATTTTGGCTTCACTTTAGAAAAATAAATAATGAAAGAATCATCATTTCATATGATACAACAACTACACAATGTAAAACATGGTACTTACACCAGAGATTATAAGGAAAATCGAGAGATGCCGGTAAACGTGCTATGGTTAGACAACCCAACAAAATCTTACTTTTTTAAAAGACACCAAAAGAGCATCTTCTTCCTTCGATAGTACCCCGCCTGTTGGAGACTTCCAAGTAGGTGTGGGGGTGGGGGGTCGCAAGCCATATGCGCCATTGACAACAGCGGAGAGGGCGGCGATAGTGGGTGAAAGAGTGTTCAACGGTAATAAAAAGTCGACATTATTGTCTAATATGCTTTGAGGATTCTAAATGATATATTAGACATGGTTGATATTAATCTACAAGAATGTATATGTCCCAATAAAATGCACATGCAATTAACTAGGTTGCCAAAAAAATAGTGCAAAGAGTATGTAAATACACTTTAGCTATATTTAAGTCAACCAAAAATTAATTTTGGGTCAGTAAATTTTGGGCCAATGATTTCTTCTTTAAGATTTGTCTACCTTTTTTCTAGGTTGGTCTGTGTGTTGTTTTGGGCAGTTTTTTTACTGACCACATATTTGGGTTAGTAAATTCTTTAATGGCCCGAAACCCATTCCAATGTGACATAGCCTTCCTCTTTCTGCTTTGTTTTTTCTGTTTTTCTATTTTATGCATTTTCCCCTTGTATTTACTAGTTGATCTTTATTTTCTTTGTGGGTATTTTTAGGATGTTAGGTGAGCATAAATATATACATACAAATACTATATAATATGTGCCGAAATTTCAATATTATATGATTATTCTTTGCCTATTACAGAAAGTGCAATTTCGTTGCAAAATTGTGTGCAAGTTATTTTTTCATTTCTTTCTTCTTAAAGGGATTTACCAACGCCACTAATTCATTATTTATTACAAAACTTCATTATTTTGAATCTGTTTTAGTTTTTAGTTCATTCCCATTCTATTTTAAGAGTAAATACCAATGCCAATAATCATCCGTACTTCGGTATTGTTTTTTTGAGAAAAATCACTTTTATATGATTATTTTTGCATATTTCAAAAATCCACAATTGTTATGTATAGTTTGTGCAAATTTAGTCATTGTTTCCTTTAGATTTTTTTCATTTTCTTTCTTCTTAAATTGTAATATCAATGCCACTAATTCGTTCTTATTTAGAAAATTTAAATATTTTTAGTTTGTTTCATTTTTCATTTTATTTCTTCTTATAGGGTAATACCAATTTAACTAATTTTCATTACATCTCAGTAAACATCTCTTTTGTGATATTTCACTATTATATTCTTATTCTTGCATATTGTAGAAAAACATTTTTTTGTGTACATACTGTGCAAATTTTATCATTATTTTATTTTATTGTTTTCACTTTCTTTCTCATTAAAATGGTAATATAAATACCACTAATTCATTACTTCTTAGAAAATATATTTTTTTGTGTGTAAGTATAAATGCACATACTAAATAATATGTGTGTAAATTATAGTAGAATGCGAAAATTGCACTATCATATGCTTATTATTTGTATATTTCAGAAATATTAATTTCTGTGCAAAGTTGTGTGCAAGTTTTTATTTTTTATATCTTCTTAAAGGATTTCATTCTTTCTTAAAAAAACTACACTATTTTATTTTCTTTTAGTTTTTATTTTATTTTTCTAAAAGGGTAATACCAATGCCACAAATTCACACTTTTTTAGAAAAAAATCATTCTGTTATTTAATATTAGATTTTATTCCATTTTCTTGTTTTGTTTTACTTTCCATTTTGTTTTCTTTTGTAAGGGTAATACCAATGTCACTAATCCATTAGGCGTACATAGTGCCGAAATCTCTCACACAAGGTGGGTCTGGGGAAGGGAATTTCTAGACGACCTTACCCTTGCATAATATTCTGCAAGGAAGAAAACATCTTTTTTGCATAAATTTCACTATTAAGTGCTTATTTTTTGCATATTATAATAAAACATTTTATGTGTAAATTGTGGGAATTTGTTTTAATATTTTATTTTCTTTCTTCTTAAATATGAATGCCACTAATACATTCCTGCCTAGGAATTTTTTTCCTTAAATTCCACTCCTATATGTGTATTCTTGCACAAATGCGCAATTTTGTGTAAATTGTGTGCAATTTTTATTATTTTGTGCATTAACTATTTCGTTTTCAATTAGAAAATTTCTTTTTTTTTCTTTTTTTCCTGTTCATCAACGGGTTGTTGTTTTGTGCTGGCCCAAGATGTTGTGGGCTTCTGTTGGTTTTGTACGGAAAAAGGCTTAAGTTGTGCTATAACACTGAAATTGACCGAAGCATGCTTTGGTTCGGTCGATTTGTTAGAAATCGATTGACCCAAATCCTAAAATCAGGCAACTACCCCGTAGCTAGTCCCGTATAAAAAAAACCTCCAGTTTCGGCAAAGATAATATTCTCTCCGTTTCAAATTACTCGTCACAAAAAATGGATGTATCTAGAACTAAAATACATTTAGATACATCCATACTTGCGACAAATAATTCGGAACGGAGGGAGCAGAAGCGCAGTGACTAGGGGCATCAGAGCAAGAGAAGCGTTAATAGGAAAGTTGTCATGTGATTTTCTAGAGGTTCAGATTTCTGAATCAGACTTGTTGGAACCTTATGTCAGATTAGTCTAAAAGTTTTCATTGAATATTTGGAAGACTAGAACACGAGAAATTATGATGTGTTGATCTTTTTTTCTTTTCTAGAATCCACGATCCATGTTTTTGATAGCCAATATGTCTGAGGGCTCATCTTTTAAAATTTTGGAACACAGACCAATTGTGAAATACCCACCACATTGGTTTCTAGTTCCGACACATGTTCAAAGAGTAAAGTGTGAATATCCATGAATAAAGCAAAAGTGTTTCTAGAGATTCCGAAATACCGGAGAAAATTGAAATATTCGATATGTGAATATGGTGCATATACACATTCCCTCGTATTTATTGAAATGAGAGCACCTCCAAATCCTCCAAGCAAGGAATGGGAGTCCGTTCTCCTCTAATCATGTGGATCATTCGCATTTCGCAACAAACAGAAGCACGATGGCCTACCTGCAGGATGCGGTATTTTGCCTTCAAGAGAACGCGTCAGCGGTGTGTAGTGTACCAGTCACTACAGAACACTTGTAATAAAATGGGTGATCTTTTTTCTCAGTTCTCACATATACTGCAGTATTCAACATTCGTCAGTTTATTTATTATCTGATCAAAGATTGGCACGCCGGCACTCCATCATTCGCTCTGTCTAAATGTGCAAAGGAAACAAGGACGGGGACGAGCTCTACACGCGGCGCCGCCGCAGGCCTCCACAGTTTTCTTTTTTGAGGTCGCGTGTTCTGAGCGCTGTCTGCATTCGGCGTTCATCGGCTTTGGTCCAACCGTTAAATCTTGTTTGAAGGGCCGAGGCCTAGTTTGGTGCGGAGGCCCACACCGTGTTGCTGCTGCTCTGGGTTGGGCTGCATGGAAAAAAAAATACCTGGGAATACTACAAAGGAATAAAAAACCCTGGGCCGACGCATTGAAAAGATGTTTGTGCGGTGAGGGTGGATCGAACACGCGACCTTCAGATCTTCAGTCTGACGCTCTCCCAACTGAGCTATCCCCGCTGTTGATATAAATAATTAAATATACACTTCAAAAATACAGAAGAGTAAAAACGCCTTGGGGCCGAGGGATTCCAAAAATTATTTTGCGGTGAGCGTGGATCGAACACGCGACCTTCAGATCTTCAGTCTGACGCTCTCCCAACTGAGCTATCCCCGCTAATACAATTTCAGGTAATTAAAACTTATTGGTGATTAGTACTACCTCCGTTCGGAAATATTTGTCATCAAAATGAATAAAAGAGGATGTGTTTAGATGTAGAAAACAACATCAACTGACTTATGCATCCGTTTTAGTTATTGGGAAGCTTCTACACCTTTTGGGCGTTTTTTCCTTCTTTTTTTCGTTTTCTGTTTTTTCAGGTCGTGGTATTTTCCTGTTTATTTTTTCTGTTTAGTTTTAGTTTTATTTTTATTTTTTTTCTTAATTTTCATTTTTTTCGAATTTGTGAATGTGTTTCAGATTTGCAAACTTTTTCAAACTCATGAACTATTCAATAATTCGTGAACTTCTTTTTCAAACCCATGAACTATTCTCAAATTCGTGAAGTTTTCCAATATTTTTGAACTTTTTCCAAAATTATGAACTTTTCCCTGAATTTTTTTGAATATTTTTCAGATTCATGAACTTTTTTCCAAATTCGTGGAACTTTTTCCATACTTATGTGATCTTTCTTTAAAAATGTGATTTTTTAAATTTCATGAACTTTTTTAGAAAGAAAGGTCAACGGTCTCATATTCAAAGGACAACCGGTGGCCCAGTCAACCGATCTAACGTATCGCGGGTGGTGGGGAGCGACCGCGCAAGCGAGCGTTTGCATTTCCTGGGCGACCCAAAGCGGTGGGTACAACTGGAATCGACTAGCATAGAAGAGACAATCTTTTTATGATCTTGTCGTTTTTTGCTTTTCATGTGGCTCATTGGGACATTTGTATGGTGTGACTCCCGCGGAGCGCGATAGTCATCCTTGTCTTTTGTTCAGGCAAAATATACGGTGGCTCATCGTTAGGTGCGGATGGGGCAAAAACCAGAGGAGTCACAGAGAGCCTTTCGGTGCATATAGCGTCCAAGTAAAATATAAGGTGGCCCAGCAATAGGCGTAGTTGGGTGAATAACTAAAGGAGTTAGGGAGAGACTTTCGGCGCATATAGCTAACTGAAGATGGTGTGCCGAATGAAGTAGAGGATGGAGAAGAGGCTACATCATCGATCAAGTCAGGGCAGGGGGTGGTTCGAGATGTTGTGTATAAGTTCAATGTCCGAGGTGGCTAGCTGGTCGAGGAGATATTGGAAATGGAGGAAGAGGAAGGAACAACAACCAAGTATACCGATGAGTGGATACGAATGCAAAGGGAGGTGTTGCTACTTCTCAACTGATGTTGGTACACTAGTAGTACCTACAAAAGAAAAGGAACAATGAAGATGAGTGTCTAATGAGATGGGAGATAATAGAGACTCGAAGAAAAGGTGTGCACCATCGCCGAGAACAATTAACGAATTTCTAGGGTTTGAACTGTCGTGGGCTTGGGAACCCAAAGACACTTTGAGAGTTCCATAAGATAATTTGAGGTTGGAGGCACCCACCCTTTGTGTGGATGAAGGTCGAGGGTAATGGAGTTGCAGATTTGAGAAAACTTGTTTGGCTTTTAGTGGATGTCTGCATCTAAGTAGTGATGGATAAGTGGTAGTTTAGGCTTATTATGGATAAAAGATGTTGATGTTACCCTAAATAATTTATTTGATTGGCATATTGATGCAAATGTCTAGAATGCTGGCGGTGACCAGAAAAATTGGCGGTTCACTAGCAGCAAAAAAAATTACTTTGAAAATCATTCTCACCATCTTCTTCCTTCGATAGTACCACGGCTGCTGGAGATTGAAAAATTGCACTGAACCGACAAAAAATGAAAGAAAAAGGAACTTATACTTAGCACATAGCACCATGTAAATAGACCAAAAAGAGCAAGGAGTGTTGCTAGATCAATAAAAAGAATCACATCACCGAGATTGCATGGAGAAAATGTCACCTGCTTGCCCAATGATCACTACACACCTTGCAGAACTAGGAGAGTCACGTCCAGCTTCAAAGGGAATCTCGCCTTCGTGGTCACAATCACGACACCGAGAGCCGCCGATGGCACCAGAGGGCAGTGATCCACCGATGCGGTTGGAATTTTGAGGATGATGATGCCATTGCTGGGGAACGTAGTAATTTCAAAAAATTTCCTACGCACACGCAAGATCATGGTGATGCATAGCAACGAGGGGAGAGTGTGATCTACGTACCCTTGTAGACCGACAGCGGAAGCGTTATATTAACGCGGTTGATGTAGTCGTACGTCTTCACGATCCGACCGATCCAAGCACCAAAACTACGACACCTCCGAGTTTCAGCACACGTTCAGCTCGATGACGATCCCCGGACTCCGATCCAGCAAAGTGTCGGGGAAGAGTTCCGTCAGCACGATGGCGTGGTGACGATCTTGATGTTCAACTGTCGCAGGGCTTCGCCTAAGCACCACTACAATATTATCGAGGATTATGGTGGAAGGGGGCACCGCACACGGCTAAGAAAACGATCACGTGGATCAACTTGTGTGTCTAGGGGTGCCCCCTGCCTCCGTATATAAAGGAGCCAAGGGGGGTGCGGCCGGCCCTATTAGGAGGCGCGCAGGAGGAGTCCTACTCCTACCGGGAGTAGGACCCCCTCCCTTTCCTTGCCCAAGTAGGAGAGGGGGGAGGAAGGGAGAGAGGAGAGGAAGGAAAGGGGGGGCGCCGCCCCTTCCTCCTTGTCCAATTCGGACTAGGGGGAGAGGGGGCCCGCGGCCTACCCTGGCAGCCCCTCCTCTTCTCCACTTTAGGCCCATGAGGCCCATTAACCCCCCAGGGGGTTCCGGTAACCCCCCGGTACTCCGGTTTTATCCGAAACTTCCCCGGAACACTTCCGGTGTCCGAATATAGCCGTCCAATATATAAATCTTTATGTCTCGACCATTTCGAGACTCCTCGTTATGTCCGCGATCATATCCGGGACTCCGAACCAACTTCGGTACATCAAAACTCATAAACTCATAATATAACTGTCATCGAAACCTTAAGCGTGCGGACCCTACGGGTTCGAGAACAATGTAGACATGACCGAGACATGTCTCCGGTCAATAACCAATAGCGGAACCTGGATGCTCATATTGGCTCCCACATATTCTACGAAGATCTTTATCGGTCAGACCGCATAACAAGATACGTTGTTCCCTTTGTCATCGGTATGTTACTTGCCCGAGATTCGATCGTCGGTATATCAATACCTAGTTCAATCTCGTTACCGGCAAGTCTCTTTACTCGTTCCGTAATACATCATCTCGCAACTAACTCATTTAGTTGCATTGCTTGCAAGGCTTAGGTGATGTGCATTACCGAGAGGGCCCAGAGATACCTCTCTGACAATCGGAGTGACAAATCCTAATCTCAAAATACGCCAACCCAACATGTACCTTTGGAGACACCTGTAGAGCTCCTTTATAATCACCCAGTTACATTGTGACGTTTGGTAGCACACAAAGTGTTCCTCCGGTAAACGGGAGTTGCATAATCTCATAGTCATAGGAAAATGTATAAGTCATGAAGAAAGCAATAGCAACATACTAAACGATCGAGTGCTAAGCTAACGGAATGGGTCAAGTCAATCACATCATTCTCCTAATGATGTGATCCCGTTAATCAAATAACAACTCTTTGTCTATGGTTAGGAAACATAACCATCTTTGATTAACGAGCTAGTCAAGTAGAGGCATACTAGTGACACTCTGTTTGTCTATGCATTCACACATGTATTATGTTTCCGGTTAATACAATTCTAGCATGAATAATAAACATTTATCATGAAATAAGGAAATAAATAATAACTTTATTATTGCCTCTAGGGCATATTTCCTTCAGTCTCCCACTTGCACTAGAGTCAATAATCTAGATTACACAGTAATGATTCTAACACCCATGGAGCTTTGGTGATGATCATGTTTTGTTCGTGGAAGAGGCTTAGTCAATGGGTCTGCAACATTCAGATCCGTATGTATCTTGCAAATCTCTATGTCTCCCACCTGGACTAGATCCCGGATGGAATTGAAGCGTCTCTTGATGTGCTTGGTTCTCTTGTGAAATCTGGATTCCTTTGCCAAGGCAATTGCACCAGTATTGTCACAAAAGATTTTCATTGGACCCGATGCACTAGGTATGACACCTAGATCGGATATGAACTCCTTCATCCAGACTCCTTCGTTTGCTGCTTCCGAAGCAGCTATGTACTCCGCTTCACATGTAGATCCCGCCACAACGCTTTGTTTAGAACTGCACCAACTGACAGCTCCACCGTTTAATGTAAATACGTATCCGGTTTGCGATTTATAATCGTCCGGATCAGTGTCAAAGCTTGCATCAACATAACCATTTATGATGAGCTCTTTTTCACCTCCATATATGAGAAACATATCCTTAGTCCTTTTCAGGTATTTCAGGATGTTCTTGACCGCTGTCCAGTGATCCACTCCTGGATTACTTTGGTACCTCCCTGCTAGACTTATAGCAAGACACACATCAGGTCTGGTACACAGCATTGCATACATGATAGAGCCTATGGCTGAAGCATAGGGAACATCTTTCATTTTCTCTCTATCTTCTGCATTGGTCAGGCATTGAGTCTTACTCAATCTCACACCTTGTAACACAGGCAAGAATCCTTTCTTTGCTTGATCCATTTTGAACTTTTTCAAAACTTTGTCAAGGTATGTGCTTTGTGAAAGTCCAATTAAGCGTCTTGATCTATCTCTATAGATCTTAATGCCTAATATGTAAGCAGCTTCACCGAGGTCTTTCATTGAAAAACTCTTATTCAAGTATCCCTTTATGCTATCCAGAAATTCTATATCATTTCCGATTAGTAATATGTCATCTACATATAATATCAGAAATGCTACAGAGCTCCCACTCACTTTCTTGTAAATACAGGCTTCTCCAAAAGTCTGTACAAAACCAAATGCTTTGATCACACTATCAAAGCGTTTATTCCAACTCCGAGAGGCTTGCACCAGTCCATAAATGGATCGCTGGAGCTTGCACACTTTGTTAGCTCCCTTTGGATCGACAAAACCTTCCGGCTGCATCATATACAACTCTTCTTCCAGAAATCCATTCAGGAATGCAGTTTTGACATCCATTTGCCAAATTTCATAATCATAAAATGCGGCAATTGCTAACATGATTCGGACAGACTTAAGCATCGCTACGGGTGAGAAGGTCTCATCGTAGTCAATCCCTTGAACTTGTCGAAAACCTTTTTGCGACAAGTCGAGCTTTGTAGATAGTAACATTACTGTCAGCGTCAGTCTTCTTCTTGAAGATCCATTTATTCTCAATTGCTTGCCGATCATTGGGCAAGTCAACCAAAGTCCATACTTTGTTTTCATACATGGATCCCATCTCAGATTTCATGGCTTCGAGCCATTTTGCGGAATCTGGGCTCACCATCGCTTCTTCATAGTTCGTAGGTTCATCATGATCTAGTAGCATGACTTCCAGAACAGGATTACCGTACCACTCTATTGCGGATCTTACTCTGGTTGATCTACGAGGTTCAGTAGTAACTTGTTCTGAAGTTTCATGATCATTATCATTAGCTTCCTCACTAATTGGTGTAGGTGTCACAGAAACCTGTTTCTGCGATGTACTACTTTCCAATAAGGGAGCAGGTACAGTTACCTCATCAAGTTCTACTTTCCTCCCACTCACTTCTTTCGAGAGAAACTCCTTCTCCAGAAAGGATCCATTCTTAGCGACAAATGTCTTGCCTTCGGATCTGTGATAGAAGGTGTACCCAACATTCTCTTTTGGGTATCCTATGAAGACACATTTCTCCGATTTGGGTTCGAGCTTATCAGGTTGAAGTTTCTTCACATAAGCATCGCAGCCCCAAACTTTTAGAAACGACAACTTTGGTTTCTTGCCAAACCACAGTTCATAAAGCGTTGTCTCAACGGATTTTGATGGTGCCCTATTTAACGTGAATGCGGCTGTCTCTAGAGCATAACCCCAAAACGATAGCGGTAAATCTGTAAGAGACATCATAGATCGGACCATATCAAGTAAAGTACGATTACGACATTCGGACACACCATTACGCTCTGGTGTTCCAGGTGGCGTGAGTTGCGAAACTATTCCGCATTGTTTCAAATGTAGACCAAACTCGTAACTCAAATATTCTCCTCCACGATCAGATCGTAGAAACTTTATTTTCTTGTTATGATGATTTTCAACTTCACTCTGAAATTCTTTGAACTTTTCAAATGTTTCAGACTTATGTTTCATTAAGTAGATATACCCATATCTGCTTAAATCATCTGTGAAGGTGAGAAAATAACGATATCCGCCACGAGCTTCAACATTCATTGGACCACATACATCTGTATGTATGATTTCTAACAAATCTGTTGCTCTCTCCATAGTACCGGAGAATGGTGTTTTAGTCATCTTGCCCATGAGGCACGGTTCATAAGTACCAAGTGATTCACAATCAAGTGGTTCCAAAAGTCCATCAGTATGGAGTTTCTTCATGCGTTTTACACCGATATGACCTAAACGACAATGCCACAAATAAGTTGCACTATCATTATCAACTCTGCATCTTTTGGCTTCAACATTATGAATATGTGCATCACTACTATCGAGATTCATCAAAAATAGACCACTCTTCAAGGGTGCATGACCATAAAAGATATTACTCATATAAATAGAACAACCATTATGCTCTGATTTAAATGAATAATCGTCTCGCATCAAACAAGATCCAGATATAATGTTTATGCTCAACGCTGGCACCAAATAACAATTATTTAGGTCTAATACTAATCCCGATGGTAGATGTAGAGGTAGCGTGCCGACCGCGATCACATCGACTTTGGAACCATTTCCCACGCGCATCGTCACCTCGTCCTTCGCCAGTGTTCGCTTAATCCGTAGTCCCTGTTTCGAGTTGCAAATATTAGCAACAGAACCAGTATCAAATACCCAGGTGCTACTGCGAGCTCTAGTAAGGTACACATCAATAACATGTATATCACATATACCTTTGTTCACCTTGCCATCCTTCTTATTCGCCAAATACTTCGGCCAGTTCCGCTTCCAGTGACTAGTCTGCTTGCAGTAGAAGCACTCAGTTTCAGGCTTAGGTCCAGATTTGGGTTTCTTCTCTTGAGTAGCAACTTGCTTGCTGTTCTTTTTGAAGTTCCCCTTCTTCTTCCCTTTGCCCCTTTTCTTGAAACCAGTGATCTTGTTGACCATCAACACTTGATGCTCCTTTTTGATTTCTACCTCCGCAACTTTTAGCATTGCGAAGAGATCGAGAACAGTATTATTCATCCCTTGCATATTATAGTTCATCACGAAGCTCTTGTAGCTAGGTGGCAGTGATTGGAGAATTCTGTCAATGACGCAATCATCTGGAAGATTAACTCCCAATTGAATCAAGTGATTATTATACCCAGACATTTTGAGTATATGCTCACTGACAGAACTGTTCTCCTCCATCTTGCAGCTATAGAACTTATTAGAGACTTCATATCTCTCAATCCGGGCATTTGCTTGAAATATTAACTTCAACTCCTGGAACATCTCATATGCTCCATGACGTTCAAAACGTTGTTGAAGTCCCGATTCTAAGCCGTAAAGCATGGCACACTGAACTATCGAGTAGTCATCAGCTTTGCTCTGCCAGACGTTCATAACATCTGGTGTTGCTCCAGCAGCAGGCCTGGCACCCAGCGGTGCTTCCAGGACATAATTCTTCTGTGCAGCAATGAGGATAATCCTCAAGTTACGGACCCAGTCCGTGTAATTGCTACCATCATCTTTCAACTTTGCTTTCTCAAGGAACGCATTAAAATTCAATGGAACAACAACACGTGCCATCTATCTACAATCAAACATAAACAAGCAAGATACTATTAGGTACTAAGTTCATGATAAATTTAAGTTCAATTAATCATATTACTTAAGAACTCCCACTTAGAAAGACATCCCTCTAATCTTCTAAGTGATTACGTGATCCAAATCAACTAAACCATAACCGATCATCACGTGAAATGGAGTAGTTTTCAATGGTGAACATCGATATGTTGATCATATCTACTATATGATTCACGCTCGACCTTTCGGT
Organism: Triticum urartu; assembly: GCF_003073215.2. Lineage (NCBI taxonomy): Eukaryota > Viridiplantae > Streptophyta > Magnoliopsida > Poales > Poaceae > Triticum > Triticum urartu. The sequence continues at coordinate 553,285,137 of NC_053025.1, read as the reverse complement.
CTCAGTGTTCCGAGGCCATATCTGCATATGCTAGGCTCGTCAAGTTTAACCTGAGTATTCTGCGTGTGCAAAACTGGCTTGCAGCCGTTGTAGATGGACGTAGAGCTTATCACACCCGATCATCACGTGGTGTCTGGGCACGACGAACTTTGGCAACGGTGCATACTCAGGGAGAACACTTTTATCTTGAAATTTAGTGAGAGATCATCTTATAATGCTACCGTCAATCAAAGCAAGATAAGATGCATAAAAGATAAACATCACATGCAATCAATATAAGTGATATGATATGTCCATCATCTTCTTGTACTTGTGATCTCCATCTCCGAAGTACCGTCATGATCACCATCGTCACCGGCACGACACCTTGATCACCATCGTAGCATCGTTGTCGTCTCGCCAATCTTATGCTTCCACGACTATCGCTACCGCTTAGTGATAAAGTAAAGCATTACAGGGCGATTGCATTGCATACAATAAAGCGACAACCATATGGCTCCTGCTAGTTGCCGATAACTCGGTTACAAAACATGATCATCTCATACAATAAAATTTAGTATCATGTCTTGACCATATCACATCACAACATGCCCTGCAAAAACAAGTTAGACGTCCTCTACTTTGTTGTTGCAAGTTTTACGTGGCTGCTACGGGCTTAAGCAAGAACCAATCTTACCTACGCATCAAAACCACAACGATAGTTTGTCAAGTTGGTGCTGTTTTAACCTTCGCAAGGACCGGGCGTAGCCGCACTCGGTTCAACTAAAGTTGGATAAACTGACACCCGCTAGCCACCTTTGTGCAAAGCACGTCGGGAGAACCGGTCTCGCATAAGCGTACGCGTAATGTCGGTCCGGGCCGCTTCGTCCAACAATACCGCCGAACCAAAGTATGACATGCTGGTAAGCAGTATGACTTATATCGCCCACAACTCACTTGTGTTCTACTCGTGCATATAACATCAACACATAAAAACTGGCTCGGATGCCACTGTTGGGGAACGTAGTAATTTCAAAAAAATTCCTACGCACACGCAAGATCATGGTGATGCATAGCAACGAGGGGAGAGTGTGATCTACGTACCCTTGTAGACCGACAGCGGAAGCGTTATATTAACGCGGTTGATGTAGTCGTACGTCTTCATGATCCGACCGATCCAAGCAGCGAAACTACGTCACCTCCGAGTTTTAGCACACGTTCAGCTCGATGACGATCCCCGGACTCCGATCCAGCAAAGTGTTGGGGAAGAGTTCCGTCAGCACGATGGCGTGGTGACGATCTTGATGTTCAACTGTCGCAGGGCTTCGCCTAAGCACCACTACAATATTATCGAGGATTATGGTGGAAGGGGGCACCGCACACGGCTAAGAAAACGATCACGTGGATCAACTTGTGTGTCTAGGGGTGCCTCCTGCCTCCGTATATAAAGGAGCCAAGGGGGGGTGCGGCCGGCCCTAGTAGGAGGCGCGCAGGAGGAGTCCTACTCCTACCTGGAGTAGGACTCCCCTCCCTTTCCTTGTCCAAGTAGGAGAGGGGGAAGGAAGGGAGAGAGGAGAGGAAGGAAAGGGGGGGGGGCACCGCCCCTCCCTCCTTGTCCAATTCGGACTAGGGGGTGAGGGGGCGCGCGGCCTGCCCTGGCAGCCCCTCCTCTTCTCCACTTTAGGCCCATGAGGCCCATTAACCCCCCGGAGGGTTCCGGTAACCCCCCGGTACTCCGGTTTTATCCGAAACTTCCCCGGAACACTTCCGGTGTCCGAATATAGCCGTCCAATATATCAATCTTTATGTCTCGACCATTTCGAGACTCCTCGTTATGTCTGCGATCATATCCGGGACTCCGAACCAACTTCGGTACATCAAAACTCATAAACTCATAATATAACTGTCATCGAAACCTTAAGCGTGCGGACCCTACGGGTTCGAGAACAATGTAGACATGACCGAGACATGTCTCCGGTCAATAACCAATAGCGGAACCTGGATGCTCATATTGGCTCCCACATATTCTACGAAGATCTTTATCGGTCAGACCGCATAACAAGATACGTTGTTCCCTTTGTCATCGGTATGTTACTTGCCCGAGATTCGATCGTCGGTATATCAATACCTAGTTCAATCTCATTACCGGCAAGTCTCTTTACTCTTTCCGTAATACATCATCTCGCAACTAACTCATTTAGTTGCATTGCTTGCAAGGCTTATGTGATGTGCATTACCGAGAGGGCCCAGAGATACCTCTCCGACAATCGGAGTGACAAATCCTAATCTCGAAATACGCCAACCCAACATTTACCTTTGGAGACACCTGTAGAGCTCCTTTATAATCACCCAGTTACGTTGTGACGTTTGGTAGCACACAAAGTGTTCCTCCGGTAAACGGGAGTTGCATAATCTCATAGTCATAGGAACATGTATAAGTCATGAAGAAAGCAATAGCAACATACTAAACGATCGAGTGCTAAGCTAACGGAATGGGTCAAGTCAATCACATCATTCTCCTAATGATGTGATCCCGTTAATCAAATAACAACTCTTTGTCTATGGTTAGGAAACATAACCATCTTTGATTAACGAGCTAGTCAAGTAGAGGCATACTAGTGACACTCTGTTTGTCTATGCATTCACACATGTATTATGTTTCCGGTTAATACAATTCTAGCATGAATAATAAACATTTATCATGAAATAAGGAAATAAATAATAACTTTATTATTGCCTCTAGGGCATATTTCCTTCAGCCATAAGTCGAGAACTAGAGTGTCGTCCATGGAGCCAACGTGACGAAACAAATCGGGGTGCTCGCGATGGCATGTGCCACCAGACTTGTAATCAAGGACTCATGCAACGAAGTTGTCGCGGTCGAGCCATTCTCTCACAAAGCAATAAGTCCACAAGGACGAGGACCAACATGAGGTGCCAATGGTGCAACGGGGCTAGACATATCATGCATGGAAAGACGAACCACATACAAGAGAGGTCGGATATTGATAGAGAGGGGGAAAGGGTGCGGTGCTTGAGTGTGGGATTTATATGGGGAGAGAGAGAGTATGCGTGCGTGTTCGTTAGAGACATAGGGCGACATGCTACTACTTCTTGAGCTTGCATTGGCTTTTCTCTTGAAGAGGAAAGGGTGACGCAACAAAGTAGAGATAAGTATTTCCCTCAGTTAAGAACCAAGGTATCGATCTTGTAGGTGATACAAGCAAGTCCCCAATCTGTGCACATGCACAAACGATCAAACACTTGCACCCAACACGATAAAGGGGTTGTCAATCCATTCACGGTCAGTTGCAAAGGTGAGATCTGATAGAGATAGATATAAAAGATTACTAAAACATAAAACAAAATAAAAGTAAATAAATTATAGCGAGATATTTTTTGGTTTTTTGGTTTATAAATCTGAAAATATATGATGGAAAATAGACCTAGGGGCCATAGGTTTCACTAGAGGCTTCTCTCTTGAAGGCAAATAATACGGTGGGTGAACAAATTACTATCGAGCAATTGATAGAAAAGCGCAAAGTTATGATGATATCCAAGGCAATGATTATGAATATAGGCATCACGTCCGTGTCAAGTAGACCGACTCCTGCCTGCATCTACTACTATTACTCCACACATCGACCGCTATCCATCATGCATCTAGAGTATTAAGTTCATAAGAACGGAGTAACGCCTTAAGCAAGATGACATGATGTAGAGGGATAAACTCAAGCAATATGATGAAAACCCCATCTTTTTACCCTTGATGGCAACAATACAAATACGTGCCTCATTATCCCTACTTTGTCATTGGGTGAGGACACCACAAGATTGAATACAAAACTAAGCACCTCTCCCATTGCAAGAAAAACCAATCTAGCTGGACAAACCAAACCGATAATTCGAAGAGAAAGAAAAAGATATCAAATCAATGCATATAAGAATTCAAAGAATATTCAAATAATATTCATAGATAAGCTGATCATAAATCCACAATTCATTGGATCTCGACAAACACACCGCAAAAGAAGATTACATTGGATAGATCTCCAAGAACATCAAGGATAACATGGTATTGAGGATCAAAGAGAGAGAAGAAGCCATCTAGCTACTTGCTATGGACCCGTAGGTCTGTGGTAAACTACTCACGCTTCATCGAAAGGGCAATAGAGTTGATGTAGAAGCCCTCTGTGATCGAATCCCCCTCAGACAGGGTGCCAGAAAAGGTCCTAAGATGGGATCTCACGGGCACAGAAGGTTACAACAGCAGAAAAGTATTTTGGTGGATGCTTCTGTTCATTTGGGAATATTTGGGAATTTATAGGCCAAAGATTATGGTTGGAGGGGTCCTGTGGGGCCCACAAGCCAGGGCCTAGAGTCCGTCCTGAGGGCTTGTGGAGCCCTCGGGACTCTTCTAACTTCGTCTCCAAGTCCTACGTGTGTCTTCTGGTCCAAAAAAAATCATAGTAAAGTTTTATACCGTTTGGACTCCGTTTGATATTCCTTTTCCATTAAATTCAAAAACAAGGAAAAAACATAAACTGGCACTAGGCTCTGGGTTAATAAGTTAGTGCCAAAAATAATATAAAATAGCATATTAATGCATATAAAACATCCAAAACAGATAATATAATAGCATGGAACAATCAAAAATTATAGATACGTTGGAGACATATCAAGCATCCCCAAGCTTAATTTATGCTCGTCCTTGAGTAGGTAAATGATAAAAACAGAATTTTTGATGTGGAATGCTACCTAACATATTTATCCAAGTAATTTTCTTTATTGTGGCATGAATATTCAGATCCATAAGATTCAAAACAAAAGTTTAATGTTGACATAATAAAAACAATAATACTTCAAGCATACTAATAAAGCAATCATGTCTTCTCAAAATAACATGACCAAAGAAAGTTATCCCTACAAAATCATATAGTCTGGCTATGCTCCATCTTCATCACACAAAGTATTAAATCATGCACAACCCCGATGACAAGCCAAGCAATTGTTTCATACTTTTGATGTTCTCAAACTTTTTCAACCTTCACGCAATATATGAGCGTGAGCCATGGATACAGCACTATAGGTGGAATAGAATATGGTGGTTGTGGAGAAGACAAAAAGAAGGAGATAGTATCACATCAACTAGGCGTATCAATGGGCTATGGAGATGCCCATCAATAGATATCAATGCGACTGAGTAGGGATTGCCATGCAACAGATGCACTAGAGCTATAAGTTTATGAAATCTGAAAAAGAAACTAAGTGGGTGTGCATCCAACTCGCTTGCTCATGAAGACCAAGGGAAATTTGAGGAAGTTCATCATTGGAATATACAAGCCAAGTTCTATAATGAAAAATTCCATGAAAGTGACAACATAGGAGACTCTCTATCATGAAGATCATGGTGCTACTTTGAAGCACAAGTGTGGAAAAAGGATAGTAGCATTGCCCCTTCTCTCTTTTCTCTCATTTTTTTCTTTTTTTGGTGGGCTTCTTTGGCCTCTTATTTTTGTAAAGTCTGGAGACTCATCCCAACTTGTGAGGGAATCATAGCTTTCATCATCCTTTCCTCACTTGGGAAAATGCTCTAATAATGATGACCATCACACTTTTATTTACTTACAACTCAAAAATTACAACTCGATACTTAGAACAAAATATGACTCTATATGAATGCCTCCGGTGGAGTACCGGGATGTGCAATGATATAGCGTAGCAAATGCCATCAAAAAATGGACAAGCCATGAAAACATCGTACTAGCTCTCTTACGATCATGCGAAGCAATATGACAATGATGGTGCGTGTCATAATAAATGGAAATGTGGAAGTTGCATGGCAATATATCTCAGAATGGATAAGGAAATGCCATAATAGGTAGGTATGGTGGCTGTTTTGAGGAAGGGTAAAGGGTGGGTTTAATGCACCCGTGAAAGTTGTGCGATACTAGAGAGGCTTGCAATGGTGGAAGGGTGAGAGTGCATATAATCCATGGACTCAACATTAGTCATAAAGAACTATAATACTTATTGCAAAAAATTATTAGTTATCGAAACAAAGTACTACGCGCATGCTCCTAGGGGGATAGATTGGTAGGAAAAGATCATCGCTCGTCCCCGACCGCCACTCATAAGAAAGACAATCAATAAATAAATCATGCTCCGACTTCATCACATAACGGTTTACCATATGTGCATGCTACGGGAATCACAAACTTTAATACAAGTATTTCTACCAATCCACAATTACTCACTAGCATGACTCTAATATCACCATCTTTATATCTCAAAACAATCATAAGGAATCAAACTTCTCATAGTATTCATTACACTTTATATGAAAGTTTTTATTATATCCCTCTTGGATGCCCATCATATTAGGACTAAATTCATAACCAAAGCAAATTACCATGCTGTTTAGAGAGACTCGCAATAATATAGGTGAAGCATGATAGTTCAACAATTTCTATAAAATAAAGCCACCACCGTGCTCTAAAAAGATATAAGTGAAGAACTAGAGCATATTGCCTAGCTCAAAAGATATAAGTGAAGCACATAGAGTATTCTAATAAATTCATGATTCATGTTTGTCCCTCTCAAAAGGTGTGTATATCAAGGATGATTGTGCAAAATAAAAATAAAAGACTCATATCATACAAGACGCTCCAAGCAAAACACATATCATTTGGTGAATAAAAATATAGCCTCAACTAAATTTACCAATGGATTGAAGACAAAAGGGGATGCCTTCCGAGGCATCCCCAAGCTTAGGCTCTTGGTTTCCAGTTTTTTCCTTGTTTTTGAGTTTCGCAGAAAAGGAATATCAAACGGAGTCCAATTGAGCTGAAACTTTTTGACGATTGTTTTTGGACCAAAATAAGCCCATGGAGTACCGGAGTTGGGCCAGAAGAGTCCCGAGTCATCCACAAGGGTGGAGGGCGCCCCCACCCCCCTAGGTCGTGCTCTCCGACCTTGTGGTTGACTCGTGGACCCCCCTGACTTGTTCTCGACACCAACACCTCTTATATATCCCCAAACCTCCATAACATAACCTAGATCGAGAGTTCCGCTGCCGCAAGCCTCTGTAGCCACCAAAAACCAATCGGGACCATGTTCCGGCACCGCACCGGAGGGGGAAATCATCACCGGTGGCCACCTTCATCATCCTGGCACTCTCCATGACGAGGAGGGAGTGGTTCACCCTCGGGGCTGAGGGTATGTACCAATAGCTATGTTTTTGATCTCTCTCTCTCTCTCTCGTGCTCTTGATTTGGCACGATCTTGATGTACCGTGAGCTTTGCTATTATAGTTGGATCTTATAATGTTTCTCCCCCTCCACCTTGTAATGGATTGAGTTTTCCCTTTGAAGTTGTCTTATCGGATTGAGTCTTTAAGGATTTGAGGACACTTGATGTATGTCTTACATGTGCTTATTTGTGGTGACAATGGGATATTCACGTCGTCTACTTGATGTATGTTTAGGTGATCAACTTGCGGGTTCTGTGACCTTGTGAACTTATGCATAGGGGTTGGCACACGTTTTCGTCTTGACTCTCCGGTAGAAACTTTGGGGCACTCTTTGAAGTTCTTTGTGTTGGTTTGAATAGATGAATATGAGATTGTGTGATGCATATCGTATAATCAAACCCGCGGATACTTGTGGTGACATTGGAGTATGTAGGTGACATTAGGGTTTTGGTTGATGTGTGTCTTAAGGTGTTATTTTAGTACGAACTCTAGGGCTGTTTGTGACACTTATAGGAATAGCCCAATAGATCGATCAGAAAGAATAAATTTAAGGTGGTTTCGTACCCTGCAATAATCTCTTTGTTTGTTCTCCACTATTAGTGACTTTGGAGTGACTCTTTGTTGCAGTTGAGGGATTTTTATATGATCTAATTATGTTATCATTGTTGAGAGAACTTGCACTAGTGAAAGTATGAAGCCCAAGCCTTGTTTCCAAGCATTGCAATACCGTTTTCGCTCACTTTTACCATTAGTTACCTTGATGTTTTTATATTTTTAGATTACATAAACCTATATCTACCATCCATATTGCACTTGTATCACCATCTCTTCGCCGAACTAGTGCACCTATACAATTTACCATTGTATTGGGTGTGTTGGGGACACAAGAGACTCTTTGTTATTTGGTTGCAGGGTTATTTGAGAGAGACCATCTTCATCCCACGCCTCCCACGAATTGGTAAACCTTAGGTCATCCACTTGAGGGAAATTTGCTGCTTTCCTACAAAACTCTGCACTTGGAGGCCCAACAACGTTTACAAGGATAAAGTTGCATAGTAGACATCAAGCTCTTTTCTGGCGCCATTGCCGGGGAGGTTAGCGCTTGAAGGTATATCTTTAGATCTTGCAATCGAATCTTTTAGTTTCTTGTTTTATCACTAGTTTAGTTTATAAAAAAATTACAAAAAAAAGGAATTGAGGTTGCCTCATATGCTTCATCTTTTTAATGTCTTTCGTGAAAATAAGTATTTCGATAATTGTGCCAAAGTGTTAAAAGAAGAATGCATTAAAATGTTTGGCACTAAATATTTTGAATGATGAGCATGATTGCAATGTTGTTAGTATTAATTCTTTGAATATCCATGATGCTAATGATATTCAAAGCCACAAGCTTGGGGATGCTATGTTTGATGAAAATGATATTTTTTGTCCCCCAAGTTTTTATGAGCTAATTTATTATTATGATAGCATGCCTCCTATTTATGATGATTATATTGATGAAAGTTGGTTTGGAAGAGTGTCAACTCTAGGTAATGATCCCACTATTTTGGAGGGTGTTGAATCTTATAATATTTATGAAAGTGGATTTGGAGAGGTCATGACTTTATTTAGTGATGAATCCACTATTTCGGAAGAGGTTCAAGTTGATTATGAGAACAAAGTTGCTATCTATGATGATTATTGTGATGACATGTATGCTATAAAGAATAATGAAAACCATGAAACTTGTCACCATGATTTTAGTTTTCAATTGGATTATGCCTCCCATGATAGTTATTTTGTTGAATTTGCTCCCACTATTATGAATGAGGAGATTTTTCTTATGTGGAGAGTAGTAAAATCTCTATGCTTGTGGATCATGAAAAGAATGCTTTATGTGATGGTTATATTGTTGAATTCATTCATGATGCTACTGAAAATTATTATGAGGGAGGAACGTATGCTTCTACGTATCTCAATAATATCAAGTTTCCTCCCTACATGTTGAAAATCTTGAAGTTATGGTCGTTTTACCTTCCTATGCAAGTTGATTCTTGTTCGCATAAGTTGTTTGCTCACAAAATCCCTATGCATAGGAAGTGGGTTAGACTTAAATGTGCTAGTCATATGCTTCATGATGCTCCCGTTATGTTTCAATTCTTATCTTTTATGTGAGCATCATTGAAATCATCATGCCTATCTAGAAAGGCATTAAAGAAATGCGCTTGTTGGGAGACAACCCAACATTTATACCTACTATTTTTGTGTGTTCACATGATTATGCTATTGTAGTAATCATGTTTTATAGCTTTTGTTATAATAAAGTGCCAAGTAAGACCTTTGGGATGATCTATGGTGATAGTTGATTTGATCTTGCTGAAAAACGGAAACTTTTGCGCCCACGAGATTAGTTTCATTTTAATAGAAGCGCAATAAAATACTGATTCTTTTTGCAGAGGATTAATAAACAAATTGCATAGGACTTCCTAATTTCTTAGGATTTTTGGAGTTATAGAAGTATTCAAGAGTTACAGATTACTACAGACTGTTATGTTTTTGACAGATTCCGTTTTCGATGCATAGTTTGCTTGTTTTTAGTTCCTATGGATTATATTGCTTAATATAAATTGTAGAAATTATGTGGTACAGTAGGCATCATGTGAGAAAAAATATGAATCTTTTCTTGACAGTACCTAAGTGGTGATTTGCTTTCTTATACTAACAGAGCTTATGAGTTTTCTGTTGAGTTTTGTGTTGTGAAGTTTTCAAGTTTTGGGTAAAGTTTTGATGGACTACAGAATAAGGAGTGGTAAGAGCCTAAGCTTGGGGATTCCCAAGGCACCCCGAGGTAATATTCAAGGACAACCAAGTTCCTAAGCTTGGGGATGCCCTGGATGGCATCCCCTCTTTCATCTTCATTCATTGTTTTTAAGTACTAGGGAAACCGTGATATGAGAGGAATTAAGGAGACACAAAAGCTCAGGCTTGGGGATGCCCAAGGAATCCCTAGTTAATATTGCAAAGAGTCTCAAGCATCTAAGCTTGGGATGCCCCGGTTGGCATCCCACCTTTCTTCTTCAACAATGATCGGTCAGTTTGGTTGAACCTAAGTTTCTGCTTCTTCACATGATATGTGCTATCCTTGCAATACCATCTTATTTTGTTTTGCTTCTTGTTTGAATAAAGTACTTAAGATCTGAAATTTTATTTATGAGAAGGAGTCTTCACATAGTTACATAATTATTCAACTACTCATTGATCTTCACTTATATCTTTTGGAGTAGTTTGTCATTTGCTCTAGTGCTTCACTTATATCTTTTTAGAGAACGGTGGGAGTTTTATTTTGAAGAAATTGTTGAACTCTCATGCTTCACTTATATCATTTTGAGAGTCTCTAACAACATGGTAATTTGCTTTGGTTATGAATTTAGTCCTAATATGATGGGCATCTAAGAGGGATATAATAAAAACTTTCATATAAAGTGCATTGAATACTATGACAAGTTTGATTCCTTATGATTGTTTTGAGATATGAAGATGGTGATACTAGAGTCATGCTAGTGAGTAATTATGGATTGTAGAAATACTTGTGTTAAAGTTTGTGATTCCCGTAGCATGCACGTATGGTGAACCGTTATGTGATGAAGTCAGAGCATGATTTATTTATTGATTGCCTTCCTTATGAGTGGCGGTCGGGGACGAGCGATGGTCTTTTCCTACCAATCTATCCCCATAGGAGCATGCGCGTAGTACTTTGTTTCGATGACTACTAGATTTTTGCAATAAGTATGTGAGTTCATGACTAATGTTGAGTGCATGGATTATACACACTCTCACCCTTCCACCATTGCTAGCCTCTCTAGTACCGCGCAACTTTCGCCGGTGCCATACACGCACCATATATCTTCCTCAAAATAGCCACCATACCTACCTATTATGGCATTTCCATAGCCATTCCGAGATATATTGCCATGCAACATTCCACCGTTCCGTTTATTATGACATGTTCCATCATTGTCATATTGCTTTGCATGATCATGTAGTTGACATCATATTTGTGGCAAAGCCACCGTTCATAATTATTTCATACATGTCACTCTTGATTCATTGCACACCCTGGTACACCGCCGGAGGCATTCATATAGAGTCATATTTTGTTCTAAGTATCGAGTTATAATTCTTGAGTTGTAAGTAAATGAAAGTGTGATGATTTTCATTATTAGAGCATTGTCCCATGTGAGGAAAGGATGATGGAGACTATGATTCCCCCACAAGTCGGGATGAGACTCCGGACGAAAAATAAAATAAAAATATAAAAAGAGGCCCAAAAAAGAGAAGGCCCAAAAAAACAAAAAAAATGAGAGAAAAGAGAGAAGGGGCAATGCTACTATCCTTTTACCACACTTGTGCTTCAAAGTAGCACCATGATCTTCATGATAGAGAGTCTCCTATGTTGTCACTTTCATATACTAGCGGGAATTTTCATTATAGAACTTGGCTTGTATATTCCAATGATGGGCTTCCTCAAATTGCCCAAGGTCTTCGTGAGCAAGCAAGTTGGATGCACACCCACTTAGTTTTCTTTTTGAGCTTTCATAAACTTATAGCTCTAGTGCATCCATTGCATGGAAATCCCTACTCACTCACATTGATATCTATTGATGGGCATCTCCATAGCCCATTGATACACCTAGTTGATGTGAGACTATCTTCTTCTTTTTTGTCTTCTCCACAACCACCTTCTAACCCACCTAGTGTTATGTCCATGGCTCACGCTCATGTATTGCGTGAAAGTTGAAAAAGTTTGAGAACATCAAAAGCATGAAACATTTGCTTGGCTTGTCATCGGGGTTGTGCATGATTTGAATATTTTGTGTGATGAAGATGGAGCATAGCCAGTCTATATGATTTTGTAGGGATAACTTTCTTTGGCCATGTTATTTTGAGAAGACATGATTGCTTTATTAGTATGCTTGAAGTATTATTGTTTTTATGTCAATATTAAACTTTTGTTTTGAATCTTATGGATCTGAATATTCTTGCCACAATGAAGAAAATTACATGGATAAATATGTTAGGTAGCATTCCACATCAAAAATTCCGTTTTTATCATTTACCTACTCGAGGACGAGCAGGAATTAAGCTTGGGGGTGCTTGATACGTCTCCAACGTATCTATAATTTTTGATTGTTCCATGCTATTATATTATCCATCTTGGATGTTTTATATGCTATTTTATATGAATTTTTGTACTAACCTATTAACCTAGAGCCCATTGCCAGTTTCTGTTTTTTCCTTGTTTTTGAGTTCCGCAAAAAGGAATATCAAACGGAGTCCAATTGAGCTAAAACTTTTCGACAATTGTTTTTGGACCAAAAGAGGCCCACAGAGTACCAGAGTTGGGCCAGAAGAGTCCCGGGTCATCCACATGGGTGGAGGGCTCCCCACCCCCTAGGGCACGCCCTCAGACCTTGTGGTTGACTCGTGGACCCCCTCTGACTTGTTCTCGACGCCAACACCTCTTATATATCCCCAAACCTCCATAACAGAACCTATATCGGGAGTTCCGCCGCCGCAAGCCTCTGTAGCCACCAAAAACCAATCGGGACGCTGTTTAGGCACCCTGCCGAAGGGGGAAATCATCACTGGTGGCCATCTTCATCATCCCGATGCTCTCCATGACGAGGAGGGAGTAGTTCACCCTCAGGGCTAAGGGTATGTATCAGTAGCTATGTGTTTGATCTCTCTCTCTCTCTCTCGTGTTCTTGATTTGGCACGATCTTGATGTACCGTGAGCTTTGCTATTATAGTTGGATCTTATAATGTTTCTGCCCCTCTACCTTCTTCTAATGGATTGAGTTTTCCCTTTGAAGTTATCTCATCGGATTGAGTCTTTAAGGATTTGAGAACACTTGATGTATGTCTCTGCATGTGTCTATGGCGAGCAATGGGATAACATTGATGTGATCTAGCTTCTCGTGTGTGTTTTAATACGAGGATGGTCTACCATTTAAATCTCAAGAATACATGGTTTTCTATGAATCTATATGAGAGTCGAGAGATATGTTCCTGGATTGGGTCATATGTGCTCGGGTTGTATTTGGTCAATGGTTTTATTCTCACTTAGTGATGTCGAGCGTCGAGAAACTCGGTGGAATTATTCAACGTTGATTACATCCTACTTGTGTATATTCAGTGAGTTCTTTGGTGATCACTTGGTGAATGTACGCGGATATAATGGATTGCGATATTCGCTGATATTTGATTCTATGACTAGGCAGTGTTGGACATAGTATTTGTCTCTGACCTATTCCTGTGGCACAGTGGCTCGGCAACCTTTGGTTCAGGTGAGCGGTTCTCGCTCTTGAACGCAGTTTGCATATGTGATGTTCATGGCTCTACTAATAAGTAGACTTTTAGAGTGGAAGCTCGTTCGTGATGTGCTGAATTATAGACATTTTTCGTCCAGTCCCGCCGACGACCATCGCCGATTCAATTGGTGGTCTTGAAAATGGACAAGACTCCATGGCTGAACGTATTGGTGACTGCTAAGTCTACAATTGGTTACAGCTATGATTGCGCATTGACTCGTGATGTTTAATAGTCTGTGTGAAATCATACTATTATAGTCTGGAACTATTCGTAGCTGCGGTCCACTGTGTGTGTGGTGTGTGCACTGTCGCTCATGGAGGTGTGGCCTTATTGATCTCGATCGGGATAGCACCACTAACTGATTGTATCTAATAAGTAGATGAGATGGCGGGATTTGTTACTTATATGGATACAATAAATCCTAGTGTCTCGCTTCGTTTCTCCTTTGGTAAAAGTCTTTCGACCTATATGTGATATGCAGAGATCGTACGTTTCTGTAGCGACAGTGTGAATGGTGATATATATCTAAGAAATATTCTTATCTCTGATCTAGTCATCTGTTTTAGGAGGGAGTCCATATGCCTTTAGTGGGTGAGTCAGTTACGTGAACCTTGGGCCACCTTGATAATGCAAAGACATGTGTTGATCAGGTATTTCACGCTTCATCTCCGCTTGAACATCATATCCTTGTTACCCCATTGCTGTTTTTAATTTTTAGTTCAGTAATACGCCTATACTCGGTGGTTGTACCCACTGCCAACGTCTGTATATTCTGGCACTATATTTGTGGTAATTCTTATGTGTTCATTGTGCGATCTATATGTCTTCTTATCCTGAATAGTTTTCACCCGCTATCTATCTATTATCTTGTGTATTGGGGGCTGTATGTCTGCGTGTGACTACAAGGAGACCTCCTTGTGTCTATCGTGTCAGGTTTCTCAGACTATTAGAGTAGTTGTGTGGTGTCGACGGCGTCGCAATCTATCGTACTATGCATGCACGATTGAGTACCGTGACATCCGTGCATTTCGACATTTAGTGGGTGGGGGAAAGAAATTTGTGCCTTGTAACTACTCGCTCCGTACTACTATGCACGGTTTGGTGGGATGCGCATGTTTTCGAAACTTTCAACCTGAAAAGCTCGACCAAATCGGGAAACACCAATAGCGTCATTTCATAGATCCCTAACGCACCATTTGAGCGGATTCTTCCATATTTTTTTTTTTCTCTCTCCGTCATCATGATTGTTAGCTCCGCCGCTCAAAGGTAGACGTAACAGTGTGTGTATAACTCAAAGATCCGATATCTGGAAACTAAAAAGACACGGGGCCTCAATCTCTACAGACAGCTCCAAAAGCAACTAAGGGGATCTAGTTTGTCGTTTTGTTAATGATTATATATTCTCTGCCCTCAAAGATAAATTTACAAGGTGATGCCTTTCTTGGAGAAAGGATATGTCTCTGCGAAGGGAGGTAAGGAGAGATTGACAAGTCGTCGTTGGGAAATACGCGACCGTGAAAGCTTTTTATGAGGGGACAACACTGACCGCCATGCTCGTATGTCCTTGATTTACCTTTGGGGTGCTTGGGATCAAGTTAATCTTTGCCCTCCTCTTTATTCAAATAGTTCCATCAGTCTTTTCCCAACTTTTGAAACTTACACAAGCAAACCTCAACAAAAATCTGAGATTCGTTAGTATAGAAATCAATCAACCCTTTAGTACATTGGATCATCGCTTGTTGATGACTCATGGCTATATTATTATAATTGGATTCGGACTCAAGAAATAGTACTTGATTTCCTCTGTATGGCGCCCAATTTCACTGGATTTGCACATCCCGTACTATGAAGGAAGTTATATTATGCTCTAAGATGAGATTTATTCACTGGTATCTCGCAGACGTCCCGTACCTGAACAATTCAGCAGAATAGTGTGCTCCAAAAGAGACAACAGTTCAGCCGCTGCTGCACATGCTGGATGTCGAAGTGAGACCTTCTATCTTCAAAAATCGTGGCAAACTCCTAGGTTGTTCATCTGCTGAGAATCATGGTGTGTTAGACAATCTCTGTTGTCCGTTCGTCACGATTCCCGGGATTATGGATGCGACAAGACATCAGTGATTATTATCCTGGTATATGTGATAGAAAGATGGCAGAGTGCTCTCCTAGGGGGCATGTACCGGATCTTCTATTTTCTGAGCGCAACCTACGGCATTTGCATAATCTCGTAAGCTACCAGATGGTACTTGAGTGATTAGTGCATTAATAGGTAATCAAACTAATAGTAATAATCGAGACTCTTCGACCTCGACTTAGACCCAGGCCGTTCTACAGTTGAATACGGCGTCAGCCGACTTAGTACACATTAAATGGAATCCTACAGCAGAAAGAGGCAGACATTGCGTTGTTCCCCACAAACGCTTTGTCCTGTTAAAGCTTTTAGCCGTAATGGCCTTGCGTTATGTGTTGTACCAATCGGTCACATTCAAGCAAAATCGCAATTCGAACCATGAGGTCGTGC
The DNA here is from genome assembly GCF_003073215.2 of Triticum urartu. Taxonomy (NCBI): domain Eukaryota; kingdom Viridiplantae; phylum Streptophyta; class Magnoliopsida; order Poales; family Poaceae; genus Triticum; species Triticum urartu. Next base: position 553,269,034 of record NC_053025.1, on the reverse strand, counting down.
AATATGTAGCATGCGTCGGGAACCTATACGCCTGACTAAGGTAGGTCTGTAATATATATCGTTATCACGTTTCAATATGGCTATGTGACTACGATGCGAGATTTTTTCTATCAACGCAACATTATTGAAGCAGCGGAACTGAAATGCGCTGAAGATAAAGTTTAGCGCAAGAACAAGTAGCGAATATCATCTGAACGTAATCGAGAGTTAGCGGGTTTGACTTCTCACTTACGCTACATGAAAATCTCTGTTGACAATTATAGCAATTTTCTCTTCATATTATTCATTATGGTGCAACTCATAAATTCGAATTACGTTCAAAACGATACCTCATTACCTTATAATCGCGTGTTTCCTATAAAGGCATGATGTTTGCTATCACTGAGTTCCGCCAGCGGTAGACCTGCAAGGGTTTAGTTCATACTTTCCAAGTAAGATGTCGGTGGACAATGTAGTGAATCGCATGACATCGCTCAACGCTCATATCTTTCCTGTTAACATGAGCCGGCTTGTTCTAAGACTATCTCCCTGGAGGATTGTGAAACGCAGATGTACGTGCTCTTCTCGCATATGTCCCATAGAAACTGTCGCGCAATAGTTTGGTGATTTACCAGACTTATGGATGTAGATCGCCTAAAGTTTGATCACTAAGTGTCAGATAAGAACCGCACTTGGTGTCAATAGTCATCTGTTGAGCATTTCTCAATTCACCTACTAATGTATGAGTGCCTCCCTATACTTTCTTATGTCTGGAGTCAATAAGAATTTGGCTATAGAAGTCTTATCTAGGACATAAGTATCATCAGAGTACGCTACTAGAATAAGATATTGTTTTCATGCAATGAACTGGAACCTTTGGAGAAGGTCTAGCTTGAGATATAAATATGCGGCAACTACCCCAGCTGTATGCGGTGTTTAGTAGACATTAAGACTTCATAAGTCTGGCTCAATTAATTGGTCTTTCACAAGCATTCATAACTTGTTAGGATTTTGAGATAATGCTTAATAAAATAGGATCATCTTGCAAAAGATCAGATTGCCTTTGACTCTTTCTTAACGGAAGGTAGTATCTCTACAAGTGAGGCGTGGCGTGCTGCTTAGGTGTGACCCGACGACTATAGGGGTCAACCGTTGTCCAGTTTAGATTACTTTAAGAGGTCAACCCCAACGATCGATTGAGCGTCAGAATGCCCCTAATGCATCATGGGCGCAGTAGAGTGTTTCGCAAACACCCTAGGTTGTTGCAAGCGCTGAATTGTATGTACAATATTGGTAGGGTGGGATCCTTTGATCCCTGTAGACGAGCACGTCAGAATAGGTACGGAATTAATTGCGGTAGCAGCTCAATAGCATCCTTTTTTGGCAAGGCAGCTAAACCAGTTTCTTCTATAAGCAATGTTTGGTGCACCGGAATTATCTTAGTCTCTTCACCATAACTGCTTGATTTTGTTCACTACTTTTGATTGTTATGTGGGTGGAATCGCGTGCTATAGGTGGGTTGTTCTCTACTTCAAAACCTCTACTTTATGATGAACCCTCAAGATCCGCAAATATTTGGAAATAGTATTAGAGGTCTACATGCATTACACTTTTGGATCCACTCGGGCGCCCTTCCGAAGTGTAGACTAATGGTAGACTTTGTCACTCTCTGCAACCCATCATCATAATAACTACTCTACAATGCATTTCCTTAGGCCAATATGGTGAAGTGTCATGTAGTCGTGTTCACATGACACCACTAGGGAATCACAACATACATACTATAATATCGAACACATATCAAGTTCACATGATTACTTGCAACATGATTTCTCCCGTGACCTCAAGAACAAAAGTAACTACTCACAAGTGATAAACATGTTCATGATCAGAGGGTATTAAATAGCATAATGGATCTGAACATATAATCTTCCACCAAATAAACCATATAGTAATCAACTACAAGATGTAATCAACACTACTAGTCACCCACAAGTACCAATCTGAGGTTTCGGTACAAAGATTGAACAAAAGAGATGAACTAGGGTTTGAGAGGAGATGTGGTGAAGATGTTGATTGGAGATTGCCCCCAAAGATGAGAGTGTTGGTGATGATGATGATGATGATTTCCCCCTCCGGGAGGGAAGTTCCCCCGGCGGAATCGCTCCGCTGGAGGGCAAAAGTGCTCCTGCCCAAGTTCCGCCTCGAGAGGCGGCGCTCTCCCGAAAGTCCTCCTTATTTTTTCTAGGTCAAAATGACTTATATACCAGAAGATGGGCACCAGAGGTGGGCCGAGGAGGCACAACCCACCAGGGCGCGCTTGGGCTCCCTGGCGCGCCCAGGTGGGTTGTGCCCACCTGGTGGCCCCCCTCTGGTAGTTATTTGCTCCAATAATTCTTTAATATTCCATAAAAATTCCTCGTGAAGTTTCAGCTCATTTGGAGTTGTGCAGAATAGGTGCTGACGTAGCTTTTTCCAGGTCCAGATTTCCAGCTGGCGGAATTCTCGCTCTTTGTGTGTAGCTTGCATATTTTGATGGGGGCTCACAATCACAAAAGATTTCCAAGATAGTGTATTTGCATGTGAATCTTCTCTTCCCTTATTAATTCTTTCATGAATTGCATCATTAACCAATGCTATGTTTGTCAATCTCCAATAAAATTTTCTACTAATACTTTTCCTTATGTGATGTCATTACTTACCATAAGATTAGCATATGATCTTTTTCATTTATTTCCTTTCTTTTTTGTTGAACATGAAAGTAAAGAAAACAAAACTCCAACTAAACTTTATTATATATCTTGCATACGATTACAAATATAGATCACTAAGCAAACTCTCGAAAAGAAAGGATCGAACTAAACTTTTATTCATCTAAAGCAAAAGATAACTATGGGTCGAACTAAGGTAAATAAAGGCAAAAGATAGTGGAGGTGATACGATACCGGGGCACCTCCCCCAAGCTTGGCAAAAGCCAAGGGGAGTGCCATACCCGATACTCAATTTTCTTTTGGTGATGAAGAAGGAGGTGGTGGTGATAAAGTGGTAGCGATCTTGTCCTTCATGATCACGAGATTCTCCAATCTACGGATTACGCTCCGGAGGGCGATGATGTGCTTTTGCAACAGAATATTTTCACGAGTGAGATATTTATTTTGCACACGAACGTTTCGATGATCCGAAAGGCATCAATCTCCGTGGGGGTGAGACGATCATAGTAAGGTCTAAGGATATCTTCTTCTTCCTCGTGAAGGAAATATGCCCTAGAGGCAATAATAAAGTTGTTATTTACATTTCCTTATATCATGATAAATGTTTATTATTCATGCTAGAATTTTATTAACCAGAAACTTAGTACATGTGTGAATACATAGACAAACAGAGTGTCCCTAGTATGCCTCTACTAGACTAGCTCATTAATCAAAGATGGTTAAGTTTCCTGACCATAGACATGTGTTGTCATTTGATGAATGGGATCACATCATTAGAGAATGATGTGATGGACAAGATCCATCCGTTAGCTTATCATAATGATCGTTTCGTTTTATTGCTATTGCTTTCTTCATGACTTATACATGTTCCTCTGACTATGAGATTATGAAACTTCCGAATACCGGAGGAACACCTTGTGTGCTATCAAATGACACAACGTAACTGGGTGATTATAAAGATGCTCTACAAGTGTCTCTGATGGTGTTTGTTGAGTTGGCATAGATCGAGATTAGGATTTGTCACTCCGTGTATCGGAGAGGTATCTCTGGGCCCTCTCGGTAATGCACATCACTATGAGCCTTGCAAGCAATGTGACTAATGAGTTAGTTACATGATGATGTATTACGGAATGAGTAAAGAGACTTGCCGGTAATGAGATTGAACTAGGTATGATGATACTGATGATCGATTCTTGGGCAAGTAACATACCGATGACAAAGGGAACAACATATGTTGTTATGTGGTTTGACCGATAAAGATCTTCGTAGAATATGTAGGAGCCAATATGAGCATCCAGGTTCTGCTATTGGTTATTGACCGGAGATGTGTCTCGGTCATGTCTACATAGTTCTCGAACCCATAGGGTCCGCACGCTTAACGTTCGATGATGATTTGTATTATTAGTTGTGTGATTTGATGACCGAAGTTTGTTCGGAGTTCCGGATGAGATCACGTACATGACGAGGAGTCTCGAAATGATCGAGAGGTAAAGATCATATATTGGAAGGTTACATTTTGGACACCAGAATGGTTTCGGGAAGTTTCGGAGTATCGGGGGTTACCGGACCCCCCAGGAAGTTAATGGGCCTTCATGGGCCTTAGTGGAAAAGAGAGAAGGGTCGCAAGGGAGGCCGTGCACCCCCCCATGGCCAGTCCAAATTGGACTAGGGAGGGGGTGTCGCCCCCTTCTTTCCTTCTCCCTTCCTCCTCCTTCCCTCTTTCCCTCTCTTGGAAAGGAAGGGGACTCCAACTAGGATTGGGAATCCTAGTTGGACTCCCCTATGGCGCGAGCCCCCCTATGGCCGGCCTCCTCTCCTCCCCCTTTTATATACGGAGGCGGGGGGGGGGGGGGGCCCCCCAAAACACAACAAACATCTCTTAGCCGTGTGCGGTGCACCCCTCCATAGTTTACCACCTCAGTCATATCGTCATAGTGCTTAGGCGAAGCCCTGCGCCGGTAGCTTCATCATCACCGTCGCCATGCCATCATGCTGACGGAACTCTCCCTCGTCCTCAACTGGATCAAGAGATCGAGGGACGTCATCGTGCTGAATGTGTGCTGAACACGAAGGTGTCGTACGTTCGGTGCTAGGATCGGTTGGATCATGAAGACGTTTGACTACATCAACCGCGTTACTAAACGCTTCCGCTTTTGGTCTATGAGGGTACGTAGACACACTCTCCCCTTTCGTTGCTATGCATCTCCTAGATAGATATTGTGTGATTGTAGGAATTTTTTTGAAATTGCATGCTACATTCCCCAACAATGGCATCTGAGCCAGGTCTATGCATAGATGTTATATGCACGAATAGAACACAAAGAGTTGTGGGCGATCATAGTCATACTACTTACCACCAACGTCTTACTTTGATTCGGCGGTATTGTTGGATGAAGTGGCCCGGACCGACATTACATGACCGCGTTCATGAGACTGGTTCTACCGACGTGCTTCGCACATAGTTGGCTGGCGTGTGTCTGTTTCTCCAACTTTAGTTGAATCGAGTTTGACTACGGTCGGTCCTTGTTGAATGTTAAAACAACACACTTGATGAAAAATGGTTGTGGTTTTGATGCGCAGGTAAGAACGGTTCTTGCTAGAAGCCCGTAGCAGCCACGTAAAACTTGCAACAACAAAGTAGGGGACGTCTAACTTCTTTTTGCAGGGCATGTTGTGATGTGATATGGTCAAGACGTGATGAGATATAAATTGTTGTATGAGATGATCATCTTCTATAAAAGTTATCGGCAACTCGCAGGAGCCTTATGGTTGTCCCTTTATTGTATGAAATGCAATCGCCACGTAATTGCTTTACTTTATCACTAAGCGGTAGCGATAGTCATAGAAGCAATAGTTGGCGAGACGACAACGACGCTATGTTGGAGATCAAGGTGTCAAGCCGGTGACGATGGAGATCATGACGGTGCTTTGGAGATGGAGATCAAAGGCACAAGGTGATGATGGCCATATCATGTCACATATTTTTATTGCATGTGATGTTTATCCTTTATGCATCTTATTTTGCTTAGATGGGGGTAGCTGAAGGAAATATGCCCTAGAGGCAATAATAAAGTTGTTATTTATATTTCCTTATATCATGATAAATGTTTACTATTCATGCTAGAATTGTATTAACCGAAAACTTAGTACATGTGTGAATACATAGACAAACAGAGTGTCCCTAGTATGCCTCTACTTGACTAGCTCGTTAATCAAAGATGGTTAAGTTTCCTAACCATAGACATGTGTTGTCATTTGATGAACAGGATCACATCATTAGAGAATGATGTGATGGACATGACCCATCCGTTATCTTAGCATAAATGATCGTTTAGTTTTATTGCTGTTGCTTTCATCATGACTTATACATGTTCCTCTGACTATGAGATTATGCAACTCCCGAATACCGAAGGAACACCTTGCGTGCTATCAAACGTCACAACGTAACTGGGTGATTATAAAGATGCTCTACAGGTGTCTCCGATGGTGTTTGTTGAGTTGGCATAGATCGAGATTAGGATTTGTCACTCTGTGTATCGGAGAGGTATCTCTGGGCCCTCTCGGTAATGCACATCACCATAAGCCTTGCAAGCAATGTGACTAATGAGTTAGCTGCGGGATGATGCATTGTAGAACAAGTAAAGAGACTTACCGGTAACGAGATTGAACTAGGTATGATGATACCGACGATCGAATCTCGGGCAAGTAACATACTGATGACAAAGGGAACAACGTATGTTGTTATGCGGTTTGACCGATAAAGATCTTCATAGAATATCTAGGAGCCAATATGAGCATCCATGTTCCGCTATTAGTTATTGACCGGAGATGTGTCTCGGTCATGTCTACATAGTTCTCGAACCCGTAGGGTCCGCACGCTTAACGTTCGATGACGATTTGTATTATGAGTTATGTGATTTGATGTATCGAAGTTTGTTCAGAGTCCCAGATGAGATCACGGACATGACGAGGAGTCTCTAAATGGTCTAGAGTAAAGATTCATATATTGGAAGGCTAAATTCGGACACCGGAAGTGTTCCGGGTGATACCGGGTCACTGGAGGGGGTTCCGGGCAACCCCTAGCAAAGATATGGGCTTAATGGGCCAAGTAAGGGAACACACCAGCCCACAAGGGGCTGGTGCGCCCCCTATAGGGACAACCACGTGGGGAGAAATGAAAAGGAGAGGAGAAAAAGGAAAGTATGAAGTAGGACTCCTACTTCCTTCCCCCCTCCTTCCTTTCCCCCTTGTCCAAATATGGTAAGGGGGGCCGAATTGGACTAGGGGCCCAAGTAGGATTCCTCCTACTTGGGCGCGCCCTAGGCTGCTACTACCTCTTGAGCATGCGTTGGTTTTCCCTTGAAGAGGAAAGGGTGATGCAGCAAAGTAGCGTAAGTATTTCCCTCAGTTTTTGAGAACCAAGGTATCAATCCAGTAGGAGATTACACGCAAGTCGCCTATGCCGGGGTACTGATCCACGGGCACCTATGGGACCGGCGGACCGGGTCCCTTTCGGTTCGGCAGGGGCGGAGATCGTGCAAAGAGCAAATCGAGGCGATACACGCGAGCGATTTACCCAGGTTCGGGCCGCACGGATGCGTAAAACCCTACTCCTGCTTTGTGGTTTGTATTGATTTCTTGCTTGGGAGCGCGGAGTGCTACAGTACACTTCCGCAGCTAACGAGACCGAGCGTGAGTGTCTTTCGGACCCCCCTCTACGTTGCACACGGGCCTCCTTTTATATGCTCAAGGGGTCACCGACAGGTGGCAACGGAGGCAAAGGGTAAAAATGGAAAGGTGCTGCGGTAGGTACAGCTACCTGCTACAGTGTATCATACCTAACCCTGACGGCAGGGGACAAGGGCAGTAAATGCCTGTCTGTGTCGCCTGGACAGTGCAAAAAGGGACCGCCAGGGACGCCACTGTTCGCCACGATGGCGATCTTGTCAGCGCCGCTTGCCACCGCATGCCGCTAGCTGCACAACCTCCCGCCACGTACGCCTGGAAGGGCCCTAGGGCGACGCGTTGGTGGGTGTGCTAGAGCGCGGGCCCAGAGAGGTGGCTTGCCGCGGCAAGTGCCTTGCCGCTGTCGTTGTCTTGTCGCGTCCGGGAGCTTGTCGCTCACCGGGCCTTGCCGTGATGCGTGGTGCACCGCGGCAAGTTCCTTGAAATGCCTTGGGTGGCCTTCCCGGCAAGCTCCTCTTGCCGGGGTCTTGGGATGCTTTTGTTAGCCTTCCCGGCAAGCTCCTCTTGCCGGGGTCTTGTCTTCTTGGCTTGGACACTTTGTTCTTGAATGGCTCCAAAGGAACCCCGGAGGACCTTGGCGGTCACCCGGCAAGCCTTGCCGCGGGATGCTGCGACTGCCCGTGCACAAGTTCGGGATACTAGGGTACCCCTACTCTAGTACACCGACAGGAGCCCCCGGGCCTGGGCCATACATGGTGCCGAGCGCTGTTGGGCCAGGCCCAAAACAGGGCATGGGTACGCGTGGCCTAGGTTACGCCGTATCTCACTCCGTATCCACCGCGCCCTCCCCGAACGGCACGCGTTGAATGCGGCGTCGTGGGAGAGGTCGTGGGTGGTTTCTTTATTCGGAAATGCGGACCGTCCGCCCCCTCCCCCTTTATAAGCAGGAGAAACAGGGGCAGTTCGCCCACTCGCCCGTTGCCGTTCCAATCTCAGAAATCTCCGCCGCTCCCTCGCCTTCCCAAAGCTGAGAGAGAGAGAGCAGCGCTCCGCCCCCACATCGCCACCAGCACCACCAACGCCGTCGACCTCCTCCACTGCTTCCGCCATGGCTCCAAAAGCCGACAAGGGGAAGGCCGTGAAGTCGACCGAGGTGCAGCGGCTCGCGGCGCTGCGCAAGGAGCGGGTCGTCTTCCCCCCCAAGCTTGGAGCGAAGGAGCTGAGGGAGAACTACTACCTTTTCTGGTCGGCGGAGACGCGAGCGCATCCGCGCACGAAGGTACTCCCCGCCGCCGCTTGGAAGAAGGCCCCAAATGGATACCCTTTCTTTGCTCTATTCTTCTACTGCGGGCTCTGCCCGCCTTTCTCTGAGTTCTTCTGCGACATCATGAATACCTACGGATTCCACCTCCTTGACTTCACCCCCAATGCCGTCCTGACCATGGTAGTTTTCGCACATCTCTGCGAAAACTTTGTCGGAGTCCTTCCGAACGTAGCCCTCTTTCGCCACTTCTTCATACCCCGAGTAGAGAGAGGAGAGCCTCTATCCGGCGGAACCGCCTGGATCTCAAGGGCCGGCAAGAAGGAAACGTATCTGGAGGGAGAATTCCGCGGCAAGTGGGAGGAGTGGAGGGCAAATTGGTGCTGGATTGACGAGGAGAGCCCGCAGCCATTCACTACCCGGCGCCGAACCCCGGTAGCACGCGGCAGCGATTGGAGCGACGTGGCCCCGGAAGATGACAGGCTGAAGATTGCCGTCACCAGGATCCTGCGCCTCAGGCTTGCCGGGCTTACTGTTGGCGCTGTTGGCGCAGACTTCCTTCGCCGCCGCATCGCCCCCCTGCAGGAACGGGGGAGGCCCACTTGGGAGTTCAAGAACGCGGCAGACATCATGAGGCTGCGGCCGGGCCTCAATTACAACTTCACAGTCCTGGAGCTCAACACGATGCTTCAGGAGCTCTTCAAGTATGACCCCCAACATCCCGAGGTTTTTAGGTTGCCGGGGGGCGTCGTTCCGCTGTGCAACAATTCCTCGCTCGACCGCATTTGCGCAATGATGCCGGAGTGCGACTCGCATGGAATTGTGCCAACTTGGCAGGAGCCTGCAGACGACGTCGTGCAGCAGTTCTTCGACGACTTGGTGGAAGTGCCGATCCACTCCGACGAGAAGGACAGCCTCACCCGCGACACCACCGATGCGGAGATGGCACTCATCGCCACTAGGCTGGAAGAGGCGGCGGCAGCCGCAGCCGCGGGCGAGTTCGGATTCACTGTGGAGGAGGCAGATGCAGCAGAAGCGGCAAGCCGTGCCGAGCGAGGGGAGCCTGCCGGCAAGAAGGAGCTTGCCGGGCGTGACGCCGAGCCGAGCGAGCCCGCCAAGGACACGAGAGGCTCGTTGGAAATCAACTCCTCTTCCACCTCGTCTTCAGACAGCCCACCACAAGCAGAGCCTCCATCCCCACCAAGAAGGCGTCTCCGCAAGGCCGGTGACGTGGCGGAGCGGCAAGCGGGTCAACAGTCGCCACGCCGCGTGACACGCTCTACCGCGGCAAACACCGTTGTCGCGGGAGCGCCTCATGCTGCAGCGGCAACTGGAGCGGAGTCTAGCCGGACCACCGCTTCAGTTCCTACCGCTGCTCACGCCGTGCCGACAGCCGGAGCGGGATCATCTTAGGCCACCGCCACTGCTCCCGCCAAGCGGCCAAGGGAAGCTACCCCTCCACCTCCTCGCGCCGGACTTTGACTTCTCCGCGTTCAGCTCCGACGAGGAAGAAGAAGAAGAGTAAGCTTCTCTTGCTGTACTTGTAGTTCTTCAATTCTTGCTGTTTTTCTTGTATCTGACTTGCCTTTCTCTGAACTTGTTCCTCTTTAGGACTCTGGCCCAGAGAGCGGCAAAGAGAGCCAAGGTCCCGGTGATCGTCATCGAGGACGAGCCTACTGCGACAGCAGGTGGCGCGCCCGAGACAACCTTGCCGGACCCGGCGACTTTTCTCCAGGGCAGCCCCCAGCCTAAGTGTATGATTTGCTTTCCGCTGCGAGGCGCGCATGGGTACTTGTCTTTGCTGATATCTGCTTGTTGACTTGTGTAGGAGCCGAGCAGCCCCACCAGGAGCCAAGGGAGAATCCCCCGACAAGGGAGAATTCTCCAGCAAGGGAGGGCTTCCCGGTAAGGGAGAAGTCTCCGGCAAGGGAGGGTTCTCCGGCAAGGAACAACACCAGCGGCCCCCCGACGGCGGAGACCACTACTGCAGAACCTGGTGCAGGTACTCCTCTTGCTTCAAAACTTCCCTTGGGTTCTTCTTCTTTCGATCTTCTTTGGTTTTTGCTGGATTTTGCTTGACTCTTCTCCCCTTGCCGGCTGTCAGACCCATCTGCTGCGGAGCGGATGGAGACCGAGGTCGCCGCCGAAGATGTAGCCGGCGCTGGTGATGCCGCTGGCGCAGAGGCCGCCAAGGCTGCCGCCGCAGCAACCGGTGAAGGGTCTGGTGATCGCACTGACGGCCCTGAGGCCGCAGGAGCGCCAGGCGCTACACCGACCACCGACCCGTCCGCCGAAGCCGCAGCGCCAAGCTCCGAGGAGCCCCAGCCGGGCATCTACTTGAAGGCCGGCGAAGGCATCTTCATCAACCTCCCCTGGGCGTCAAGCTCCAGGGCGCCGGTCGAGGGGGGGATCTTCGACGGAGAAGTGCTTGCCTCCGCGGGGTTGACGGTGGTTGACGCGCCAAGCAGTAGCAGCAACGAGCCCGAAGAAGAACGGCTGCTGCGGAAGCTGATGTCGCTCTACCGCGCGCGGCAAGCCAAGCTGGAGTCCCGCGAGGCGCTTGTCGCGAAGGCGGGAGCAGACATTGAGAAGCGCGCGGAAGAGCTCGGGGGTTTCCACCGGGAAGCCCTCCGATCCCTGGCGGAGGAGCGGGAGCAGCTCGCTGAAGCGCAGAAGGCCTTCCTCCTCGAGAAGGCCGAAGTCGAAGAGCGGCAGCGACTTGCCGCTGTGAAGCTAGCCGCGGAGGAGGGCGAGCTGGCGCAGCGGAAGGTCAATCTCGACGCCCACGAGGAGGAGCTTGCCGCGCGTGAGGAGAAACTTGGCGGAGCCCTCAAGCAGGCAGAGGACGCTGCCGCCGTCGCCGAGGCCGCCAAGAAGGAGTTGGAGACGAAGGTGGCGCGGCTAGAAGCCGATCTTGCCGAGAAGGGCAAAGAGCTCAGCGCCGCCAAGGTCTCCAACGTGGATCTTGAGTTGAAGCTAACCACTTTGACCAAGACTCTGGACAGCGCCAAGAAGCGGGAGGCGGCCTTGAAGGAGGATATCAAGGCCGACAAGGCGCTGCTGGAGAGTGCTGCCACCGCCCAGAACGCTTTCAGGGAGACTGTGACGCACTGGACGGAGAGTCTTGTGAATGCCGCCACAGATATCGACAAGGAGCTGGCGCAGCTGGGGATGGAGGATCTCGGGTATCCCTCCAACGAGAACCTCCAACCCAGCGCCAAGCTCGTCTTGTTCTTCAAGGGCGTGGCGACGGCCCTCCAGCGGCTCCGGGAGAGGATCCTGAAGCAGCTGGCTGACGGGTCGCGCAAGATCTGCGCGGGAGCTCTTCAGAAAGTGTTGATGAAGGTGGCCTTCCGCAATCCGGGCCTCCGCCTCACCAACGTCCTCAGGACCTTGCCACCGGATGCTGATCTGGAGGAGCTCAAGGCCCTTGTCGCACCCATTGTGGACAAGGTGAGCGGGATCAAGAGGGTCGAAGGCGATCGCGTAGATTAGGCTGCCCATTTCTTCTTTCCTTGTCGCTGTTTATTATGTTATGAAAACAATCTGTTAGAGCTGCGACAAGCTATCTTTGTAATATAAATTTTATTCTGGGTAATGATTGCAATGTTATTCCCTTTACTTGATTCCTTCCTTTGTATGTTTTTGCCCTACGCTTTTAGGGAACTTGTCGGTGCAGGCACCTGAGCCGCGAGCGCTGAGTGCGGGACGTCAGCAGCCTGCTGGCGGTGCCGCTACCGACAAGAAACCTTGTCGCAACTAGTTGCAGCTCACTTAAGTTGCTGAGCGGACTCGAAACAAAGTAAGGGCGCTAGCGGCTCACTTAAGTTGTTGAGCGGACTCAAAACAAAGTAAGGGCGCTAGCAGCTCACTTAAGTTGTTGAGCGGACTCGAAACAAAGTAAGGGCGCAACTAGCTACGAGTTGGTTCCTCCGCGCACAGGTTTTCCATACAAAGTGCGGTCGTTCAAGGGAGATAACTTAAAATTTTTAAAAATCTGATTGCTCAAACTTTGGCAACTTAGCTTTTCCTTTGTTTGCTTCCCGGCAAGGCGAAACTTTCTTGAACGGCGCCTCAAACTTTGGCAACTTAGCTTTTCTGTTGTTTGCTTCCCGGCAAGGCAAAACTTTCTTGAAAGGCGCCTGGTCCATACCATCGTCTTCTCCTTTCCTCCCCGGTAAACTTGTGGGCGAGGGAACCTTTCTTTCCTTGAGAGAAAAGAAAGAAGAGAAAATAAAGATATGGAGCCTTATGGCTCGTTGTTGCTTACCGGGGTTTAGGTGCTGCACAAAGTGTCAGATCATATATGCCAAAAAATAAGAAGCATGAAATTGACAAAATGTGCGGAGCACATGAGCTTTACTTATGCACGGGGTCTGCGCCCAGCTTTGTACAAAGGATTACATGCAACAGCGGCAAGACTTGTACAAAAGGTGGTTGCCGGAACAGGTTCCGACAACCGCGCCTTATGGGTAAAACTTACGAAGATGCTCAATGTTCCAGGAGTTTCTCACCAGAATGCCATCTTCGGTCTCAAGGCGGACATCGCCAGGCCTAGTGACTCGTTTCACCCGGTAAGGGCCTTCCCACTTCGGTGTCAACTTGTTGGAGTTCTTGGCGGACTGAACTCGCCGAAGAACAAGGTCGCCTTCCTCGAGACTTCTGGCGTTAACTTTGCGGCCATGGTAGCGGCGCAAAGCTTGCTGGTAGTGAGCAGCTCGCACAGCAGCCTGAAGACGGTCTTCCTCAAGGAGCAGCGCGTCACCTTGTCGCAGCTGCTCTTGCTCAAGCTCATCATAAGCGAGCACTCGAGGTGACCCGTATACGAGTTCCGTGGGGATAACTGCCTCTGCTCCATAGACTAGAGCGAAAGGTGTCTCGCCAGTGGCTCGATTTGGCGTCGTTCTGATCGACCAAAGAACCACCGGCAGCTCCTCGATCCAGTTTCTTCTGCACTTGTGCAGCCTGTCGAAAGTTCTGGTCTTGAGCCCGCGCAGCACTTCAGCATTTTCCCTCTCCGCTTGACCGTTGCTTCTCGGGTGAGCAACAGAAGCGAAGAAGACCTTGGCGCCAAGATCTTGGACGTACTGCATGAAGGTGCGGCTCGTGAATTGTGTACCGTTGTCGGTGATTATCCTGTTAGGGATCCCGAAGCGGCAAACAATCGACCTGAAGAACTTGACTGCTGACTGTGCTATCACCTTCCTCACTGGTTCCACTTCCGGCCACTTTGTGAACTTGTCGATTGCAACGTACAAGTACTCAAAGCCCCCGACAGCTCGGGGAAAGGGGCCGAGGATATCGAGCCCCCAGACCGAAAATGGCCAGGATAAAGGGATCGTCTGGAGAGCTTGAGCTGGTTGGTGTATCTGCTTGGAATGGAACTTGCACGCTTCACACTTGGTTACTTGTGCAGTTGCATCCTGGAGGGCTGTTGGCTAGAAGAAACCTTGCCGGAATGCTTTGCCGACAAGTGCTCTTGCGCCAATGTGGTGACCACATATGCCTCCATGTATCTCTGCCAACAGCGTTTGTCCGTCTTCCCGGTGAATACACTTCAATTTCACTCCGTTGAGTCTTGTTCTGTACAGTGTCTTGTCGACAAACTGGTACATACTTGACTGCCGGGCTACTCTTTCCGCTTCTTCTTGCTCTTCGGGAAGTTCTCCTGTCTGAAGGAAACGGATAATCTGCTGCGCCCATGCTGGAGCTTGTGGCTCGACAACAAGGACTAAAGGCAAATCTGCCGCTGTGGGAATATCCGCTTCTACGGCAAGAACCTGCGGTCCTGCCGGAGCTTGACGTTCCCCGGCAAGCTTGCCGGAGCAAATCTTGCCAGGAGCTTCTGCTTCAATGGAACAAACCCTGGGGTTTGCCGGAGCAGACTGCTCCTCAGCGCTCTTGGTGTTGATCTTGGGGACTGCTGCGGGAACATCCACTTCTACGGCGAGAACTTGCGGCTCTGCCGGAGCGTGACGTTCCCCGGCAAGCTTGCCGGAGCAAAACTTGTCGGGAGCTTCTGCTTCAACGGAACAAACCCTAGGGCTTGCCGGAGCAGACTACTCCTCAGCGCTTTTGGCGTTGATCTTGGGGACCTTCTTGGCGGCGGCTTCGGGAAGCTCCACCGGCAAATAGTCACCAGAAATCAACCTCCTCTTTTTGCTCTGTCTAGTTGATGGCGTTACGGACGGTTGAGTCAGCTTGAGCACAAAGATCCCTGGTTCCACAGGTAACTTAAGTGCCGCGCACTTTGACAGGCCATCGGCAATGGCGTTCTGAGCTCTTGGAACATGTTCCATTTGTAGGCCGTCAAAGTGCTCTTCTAGCTTTCTCACTTCGTCGACGTAAGCTTCCATCAACGGACTCTGATAATTCTTGTTTACTTGGCGGACGACAAGTTGTGAGTCTCCCCTGACAATGAGCTTTTTGATCCCAAGGTCTGCCGTGATCCGGAGACCGGCAAGCAAGCCTTCATACTCTGCAGTATTTTTTGTTGCTTGCTCCTTGGGAAAGTGCATCTGGACTACGTAATTGAGGTGCTCTCCGGTGGGTGCGACAAGCAGCACACCAGCGCCGGCGCCTTACAGCGAAAAGGCACCATCAAAGTACATCAGCCACTCTTTGCTTACTCCCTTGTCGGGGATGCTCGTTTCTGGAATCTTTTCATCTGGTGTTGGCGTCCATTCTGCTATAAATTCTGCCAATGCTCTGCTCTGGATAGTTGAAGTACTTTCAAACTTGAGGCCAAAGCTTGACAGTTCCAGTGCCCACTCAACAATCCTGCCTGTCGCTTCTGGATTCTGCAGTATCCTCTTCAACGGAAAGCGAGTGACAACTGTGATCTCATGTGCTTGGAAATAATGGCGCAGCTTTCCCGAGGCCATGAGAAGGCCGAAAAGCAACTTCTGCACGCCAGAGTACCTTGACCTAGCCCCCTGTAGAAGGGAACTGACAAAGTAAACTGGGCGCTGCACCATTTTCTTCTGTATCTCCTCACGCATCTGCGCAGATCCATCTTTGTCGGGACCAGAGCTTGCCGGGGAAGCCCCCTGCGTGTCGCTAGATGCGCTTGCCGTGGTTGCTGGCTCATCATCTTCCTCCCTCTCTGCTACTAACGCAACACTAACCACTTGATTGGTTGCCGCTATGTACAGCAGCAACTTCTCTTGTGGCTTAGGTGCGACAAGTATTGGAGGGGAGGACAGGTATCTCTTCATGTCTTGCAGCGCAGCCTCCGCTTCCGGAGTCCATCTCATTGGACCTGCCTTTTTCAATAATTTGAAAAATGGCAGGGCGCGCTCAGCAGACCTAGAGATAAACCTGCTGAGAGCAGCCACGCAACCGGCAAGTCTTTGTACATCCTTGACGCGCTTTGGTGCTTCAATCTTCTCAATGGCCTTGATCTTGTCGGGATTGGCTTCAATTCCCCGCTGAGACACGAAGAACCCGAGAAGCTTGCCGGAGGGGACTCCAAACACACACTTCTCGGGGTTGAGCTTGAGGCTGATCTTGCGCAGATTTGCAAAGGTCTCGTCTAAATCTTGGATCAAAGTTGCTCTGTCCTTGCTCTTGACCACTATGTCATCCATGTAGGCCTCCACATTTCTGTGTATTTGTGGCTCAAGAGCAACATGGACTACTCTTGCAAATGTTGAACCAGCATTTTTTAATCCGAAAGGCATCTGTATGAAACAGTACGTGCCACATGGAGTAATAAATGCGGTCTTCTCCTCATCCTCTTCTGCCATGAAGATCTGATGATATCCTGAGTATGCGTCAAGAAATGAAAGCAAATCACATCCGGCTGGGGAGTCAACAATCTGGTCAATGCGCGGCAAAGGAAATGGGTCTTTGGGACAAGCTTTGTTAACATCAGTAAAATCGATACAAAGTCTCCATTTCCCGTTTGCCTTGCGCACGACTACAGGATTGGCCAACCACGTGGGATGGAGCACCCCTCTGACAAGGCCTGCTGCTTCCAACTTCTTGATCTCTTCTGCAATGAATTCTTGGCGCTCCACTGCCTGCTTCCTGACCTTCTGCTTGACGGGCCGCGCATGAGGACAAACGGCAAGGTGGTGCTCAATCACTTTCCTGGGAACACCGGGGATGTCAGACGGTTGCCACGCAAACACGTCGACATTCGCCCGCAGGAAAGCAACGAGCGTGCTTTCCTATTTAGGGTCGAGAGTGGCACTCATGGTGAAGGTACCACCAGTGCCGTCCTCCTTGGCGGACACCTTTTTCGTCTCTGGCGGAGCTGCCATCGTCTTCTTACACTTGCCGGTGGAGCTCGATGGTGCGTCCTTGACGGCAGCGCAGCACTCTGAAGAGGTGCGCTTGCCGGAGTGGGCATCAGAACTCTTGCCGGACTTGGTCTTCTTCCCCCCGGGAGCTTTAGCGGCAAGTGACTCGCGTTCTGCTGCGGCAGCTGCTTCCCGGTAGATCTTGTCGGCGCAGATAAGAGCATCCTTCTTGTCGCCGGGGACAGAGATGACGCTTATCGGGCCTGGCATCTTCAGCATGTTATATGCGTAATGAGAGGCTGCCATGAACTTAGCGAGTGCTGGACGGCCAAGTATCCCATTGTAAGGCAATGGAATATCGGCAACGTCAAATGTGACCCTCTCAGTCCTGAAGTTTAGCTCGCTGCCAAATGTTACCGGCAGCGTGACTTTCCCCTTCGGCTTGCTCCTTCCCGGGTTGATTCCTTGGAATGTGCCGGTCTCTTCGAGCTCGCTGTCAAGGATCTGGAGTTTTTGGAGTACAGCGGAGGAGATCAGGTTCAAGCCGGCCCCGCCGTCAACTAGCATCTTAGTGACCTTGAGGTTGCGGATGGTTGGTGAAACCAACATCGGCAAGCACCCGACCGCAGTTGTGCGATCAGGGTGGTCCTCAATGTCAAAGATGATAGGCGTGCTGGACCATTTCAGAAGCTTGCACGATTCGATAGGTGGTTCTGCTGCATTGACTTCCCGCACCCACTGTTTGAGTTGGCGGTGCGAAGTATGCAGAGAAGCACCACCGTCAACACACAAGACCTCTGTGGCTTTCTGGAACTCCTGCTCACTGGTCTCGACATCATCCATGTCTTCATCGTCGTCTTCATCGTTGTCGTGGCCGCGGGGAGGTCTGTCTCCTTGCCGCTGCTTGGCCTTGCTGCGGCGTCCTCCCCGGCCGGCGCGCTTCTTGCCGGATTCTCCAGCACCTCCTTGGGCCCTCTCCTTGTCGCGTCGCTCGTACTCAGCTTTTTGCTGCTGGACAAGCTGCTCGACCTTTCTGCAGCTCTGGAGGTCATGGCCCTTGGTGCGGTGAATCTTGCAGTACTGCTTGTCGGAGCCGTCCTGCTTGTCGGCGACCGTCACAACCTGGCAGTTGGCGCACGCGGCAATCTCCTTGCCGGAGCTACCAACCTTGGCTTTGTTGGCTCCACCTTCGTTGCCGGACTGCTCAACGACTAGCACCTCTTTGCCTTTCTTCTTCCTGTTCCGCCGCCGGTTTTTCTTTGCCGGGGCAGCATCCTCACTGTCAGATCCTTCTTCTCCGGTCTTCTCTCCGGGGAGTTTCCTTCCTTCCTCAGCGCATGCACACTTGTCGGCCAGGGCATACAGCTCACTGACATCTCTGATCCTGCACATCGCCATCTCCTCCCGCATCCTGCGGTTACGCACGTTCTGATGGAACGCGCTGATGACCGCGGCGGGGTGGACGTCTGGGATGTTGTACTGTACACGGCTGAACCTCTGAATGTACTTGCGCAGGGGTTCTCCTTCCTTCTGGGCGAGAAGATGAAGGTCGCTTTCTTGGCCATGAGGTTTGTGGCCGCCTGTAAAGGCGCCGACAAACTGATGGCATAGGTCTGCCCAGGAGGATATTGAGTTGTTCGGCAAGTGCATGAGCCAGGACCTGACGTTGGGCTTGAGCACCAGCGGGAAGTAGTTGGCAAGGATCTTGCCGTCCCGCCCCCCGGCAGCCTGCACCGCGATGATGTAGATGCTGAGGAACTCCGACGGATGCGTCTTGCCGTCGTACTTCTCTAGTACATCTAGTTTGAAATTCTTCGTGGTGGGCCACTGGACCTGCCGCAGCTCACGGGTGAACGCAGGGCAACCTACCGCGTACGGCAAGTCGCCTGGTTCCCCTGGCGCATGCATGTCGACCGATGCGCAGCGCAGCCTTGTCCTTGGACCTGGCAGCACCATGAGCTCCCTCGTCGACGCGCGTTCTTCCGCCGGCGCCTGCCCCATCAGCCGTTTGCTCCGGCGATGGTGGGTTCGGCGCGGACGGGGCAGCCGCCTCCGAAACCTTCTTCTTCGGTGGCATGTTGATGAAGATGATGAAGATCTAGCTCGCGAGAACGCCGGATCTGGTTTACACAACTTTGACGCCCCCTACCTGGCGCGCCAAAGATGCCGGGGTACTGATCCACGGGCACCTATGGGACCGGCGGACCGGGTCCCTTTCGGTTCGGCGGGGGCGGAGATCGTGCAAAGAGCAAATCGAGGCGATACACGCGAGCGATTTACCCAGGTTCGGGCCGCACGGATGCGTAAAACCCTACTCCTGCTTTGTGGTTTGTATTGATTTCTTGCTCGGGAGCGCGGAGTGCTACAGTACACTTCCGCAGCTAACGAGACCGAGCGTGAGTGTCTTTCGGACCCCCCTCTACGTTGCACACGGGCCTCCTTTTATATGCTCAAGGGGTCACCGACAGGTGGCAACGGAGGCAAAGGGTAAAAATGGAAAGGTGCTGCGGTAGGTACAACTACCTGCTACAGTGTATCATACCTAACCCTGACGGCAGGGGACAAGGGCAGTAAATGCCCGTCTGTGTCGCCTGGACAGTGCAAAAAGGGACCGCCAGGGACGCCACCATTCGCCACGATGGCGATCTTGTCAGCGCCGCTTGCCACCGCATGCCGCTAGCTGCACAGCCTCCCGCCACGTACGCTTGGAAGGGCCCCAGGGCGACACGTTGGTGGGTGTGCTGGAGCGCAGGCCCAGAGAGGTGGCTTGCCGCTGTCGTTGTCTTGTCGCGTTCGGGAGCTTGTCGCTCACCGGGCCTTGCCGTGACGCGTGGTGCGCCGCGGCAAGTTCCTTGAAATGCCTTGGGTGGCCTTCCCGGCAAGCTCCTCTTGCCGGGGTCTTGGGATGCTTTTGTTAGCCTTCCCGGCAAGCTCCTCTTGCCGGGGTCTTGTCTTCTTGGCTTGGACACTTTGTTCTTGAAAGGCTCCAAAGGAACCCCGGAGGACCTTGGCGGTCACCCGGCAAGCCTTGCCGCGGGATGCTGCGACTGCCCGTGCACAAGTTCAGGATACTAGGGTACCCCTACTCTAGTACACCGACAGCCTAGTACCTGCACAAACAATCAAGAACCTTGCAACCAACGCGATAAAGGGGTTGTCAATCCCTTCACGACCACTTGCAAAATTGTGATCTGATAAAGATAATAACATAAATATTTTTTGGTATTTTTGTTGTATAGATTGAAAAGTAAAGATTGCAAAATAGTAAACGAGATGCGATAATAAAAGAGATGCAATATGATAAGAAAGAGACCCGGGGGCCACAGGTTTCACTAGTGGCTTCTCTCATGTTAGCATGTATTACGGCGGGTGAAAAAATTACTACCAAGAAATTTATAGAAAAGTGCATAGTTATGAGAATATCTAGGCATGATCATGAACATAGGCATCACGTCCGTGTCAAGTAGAACAAAACGATTCTGCATCTACTACTATTACTCCACACAACGACCGCTATCCAGCATGCATCTAGAGTATTAAGTTCATAAGAATAGAGAAACACATTAGGCAAGATGACATGATGTAGAGGGATAAACTCAAGCAATACGATATAAACCCCATCTTTTTATCCTCGATGACAACGGTACAATACGTGCCTTGCTGCCCCTACTATCACTAGCAAAGGACACCGCAAGATTGAACCCAAAGCTAAGCACTTCTCCCATTGCAAGAAAGATCAATCTAGTAGGCCAAACTAAACTGATAATTCGAAGAGACTTGCAAAGATATCAAATCATGCATATAAGAATTCAGAGAAGAACCAAATATTGTTCATAGATAAACTTGATCATAAATCCACAATTCATTGGATCTCGGCAAATACACCACAAAAGAATATTACAACGAATAGATCTCCAAGAACATCGAGGAAAACTTTGTATTGAGAACCAAAGAGAGAGAAGAAGCCATCTAGCTAATAACAATGGACCCGAAGGTCTGTGGTAAACTACTCACATATCATCGGAGAGGCTATGGTGTTGATGTAGAAGCCCTCCGTGATCGATCCCCCCTTCGGCAGATCGCCGGAAAAGGCCCCATATGGGATCTCACGGGTACAGAAGGTTGCAGCGGTGGAAAAGTGGTTTCGTGGCTCCCCTGGATGTTTTTAGGGTATAAGAGTATATATAGGCGAAAGAAGTACGCCGGTGGAGCTACGAGGAGCCCACGAGGGTGGGGGGCGCACCCTCCTGCCTCGTGGCCGCCTCGTTGCGTCTCTGACTTCCACTCCAATTCTCTTGGGTTGCGTTTGTTCCAAGAAAGATCCTCGTGAAGGTTTTGTTCCGTTTGGATTCCGTTCGATATTCCTTTTCTGCAAAACACTGAAATAGGCAAAAACAGAAACTGGCACTGGGCCTCCGGTTAATAGGTTAGTCCCAAAAATAATATAAAAGAGCATATTAAAGCCCGTTAAACATCCAAAACAGATAATATAATAGCATGGAACAATAAAAAATTATAGATATGTTGGAGACGTATCAGCATCCCCAAGCTTAATTCCTGCTCGTCCTCGAGTAGGTAAATGATAAAAACAGTATTTTTGATGTGGAATGCTTCCTAACATAATTTTCAATGTAATTTTCTTTATTGTGGCATGAATATTCAGATCCGAAAGATTCAAGACAAAATTTTAATATTGACATAAAAATAATAATACTTAAAGCATACTAGCCAAGTAATTATGTCTTCTCAAAATAACATAGCCAAAGAAAGCTCATCCCTACAAAATCATATAGTTTGGCCATGGTTCATTTTCGTCAAACAAAATGCTCCCATCATGCACAACCCCGATGAAAAGCCAAGCAATTGTTTCATACTTTAGTATTCTCAAACTTTTTCAACTTTCACGCAATACACGAGCGTGAGCCATGGACATAGCACTATAGGTGGAACAGAATATGATGATGGAGGTTGTGTGGAGAAGACAAAAAAAGAGAAAGTCTCACATCGACGAGGCTAATCGACGGGCTATGGAGATTCCTATCAATTGATGTCAATGCGAGGAGTAGGGATTGCCATGCAACGGATGCACTAGAGCTATAAATTTATGAAAGCTCAACAAAAGAAACTAAGTGGGTGTGCATCCATCTTGCTTGCTCACGAAGACCTAGGGCATTTTGAGGAAGCCCATTGTTGGAATATACAAGCCAAGTTCTACAATGAAAATTCCCACTAGTATATGAAAGTGACAAAATAAGCGACTCTCTATCATGAAGATCATGGTGCTACTTTGAAGCACAAGTGTGGAAAAAGGATAGTAACATTGTCCCTTCTCTCTTTTTCTCTCATTTTTTTGGGCCTTCTCTTTTTTTATTTGGCCTTTCTCCATTTTTTTATTTCCTCGCATGGGACAATGCTCTAATAATGATGATCATCACACTTCTATTTATTTACAACTCCAAAATTACAACTCGATACTAGACCAAAATATGACTCTATATGAATGCCTCTGGCGGTGTACTGGGATGTGCAATGATTCAAGAGTGACATGTATAAAAAATTATGAGCGGTGGCTTTGCCACAAATACGATGTCAACTACATAATCATGCAAGGCAATATGACAATGATGAAGCGTGTCATAATAAATGGAACGGTGGAAAGTTGCATGGCAATATATATCTCGGAATGGCTATGGAAATGCCATAATAGGTAGGTATGGTGGCTATTTTGAGGAAGATATAAGGAGGCTTATGTGTGATAGAGCGTATCATATCACGGGGTTTGGATGCACCGGCGAAGTTTGCACCAACTCTCGAGGTGAGAAAGGGCAATGCACGGTACCGAAGAGGCTAGCAATGATGGAAGGGTGAGAGTGTGTATAATCCATTGACTCAACATTAGTCATAAAGATCTCACATACTTATTTCAAAAATCTACAAGTCATCAAAACCAAGCACTATGCGCATGATCCTAGGGGGATAGATTGGTAGGAAAAGACCATCGCTCGTCCCCGGCCGCCACTCATAAGGAGGACAATCAAAGAAACACCTCATGTTTCAAATTTGTTACACAACAGTTACCATACGTGCATGCTACGAGACTTGCAAACCTCAACACAAGTATTTCTCAAATTCACAAATACTCAACTAGCATGACTCTAATATCACCATCTTCATATCTCAAAACAATCATCAAGTATCAAACTTCTCATAGTATTCAATGCACTCTATATGAAAGTTTTTATTATACCCATCTTGGATGCCTATCTTATTAGGACTAATTTCATAACCAAAGCAAATTACCATGCTGTTCTAAAATACCCTCAAAATAATATAAGTGAATCATGAGAGATCAATAATTTCTATAAAATAAAACTATCACCATGCTCTAAAAAGATATAAGTGAAGCACTAGAGCAAAATTATCTAGCTCAAAAGATATAAGTGAAGCACATAGAGTAGTCTAATAAATTCCGATTCATGTGTGTCTCTCCCAAAAGGTGTGTACAGAAAGGATGATTGTGGTAAACTAAAAATGAAAGACTCAAATCATACAAGACGCTCCAAGCAAAACACATATCATGCGGTGAATAAAAATATAGCCTCAAGTAAAGTTACCGATAGATGAAGACGAAAGAGGGGATGCCTTCCGAGGCATCCCCAAGCTTAGGCTTTTGGTTGTCCTTGAATTTTACCTTGGGGTGCCTTGGGCATACCCTAGCTTAGGCTCTTGCCACTCCTTATTCCAAAATCATCAAATCTTTACCCGAAAACTTGAAAACTTCACAACACAAAACTCAACAGGAAATCTCATGAGCTCCGTTAGTATAAGAAAACAAACCACCACTTTAAGGTATTGTAATGAACTCATTCTTTATTTATATTGGTGTTAAACCTAATGTACTCCAACTTCTCTATGGTTCATACCCCCTGTCGTGGTGGGCGCACAACAGATGCCATGGGATGGCTAAAGAGAGGAGGAGGCTCGAGGGAACTGGTGGGATCTGGAGGTGAGGTTGGCATGAGCGAGCGCGGGTCGCAGGACATACCCAGGTTCGGGGCCCTCCGGAGAGATAACACCCCTAGTCCTGTCGAGTATGGTTTATGTATTACAGTACAAAGTTGCTCCTCGAGCTGTGTCAGGGAGGATGAAAGGCAAGCTGAGGCTTGGGCTTCTCTCTCCCGGTATGTGGGTGTTCTACTACTGTGTTTCTCACCCCCCGTGCATGGAGGCCTCCTGGGGGGGTTTTATAGGCCAACCCCCCAGGGGTACAATGGTAATGTTACAGGGCCACGGGGCCGGGTTGTCAGTGTTTGGGGACCCGGTGCTGGGACCCGCCGGGTACCAGGTCTCGCCGGATTCGCCGGGCGTGGGGCCCACCAGGTACAGTGGCACTGTTGGCCGTCTTGTCGATCGTCAGGGCGTGGCCGAGTCGAGTCGGCTATAGTGGCGCTCCGTCAGGTCGCCGCTTGCTGGCGTCATGGGTGACGACGGGTGCACTGTTTCCATGCCGAGCTTGGTCAGCAGCTAGGTGGGGGCACTGTTGCCTCGTCCGGCTGACCAAAGGCATGGGCATGATACTGTGGCTTTGGTCATTAGTTGGTGGCGACTCATCCCATCGTACGGCTGGGATGGGGCGGCCGCTGACCCTTGGCCGGGTTGGAGTACACGCCAAGGGGTGTCGGCTTGTTGGGTAAGTCTTGGTGCGCCGGGCTCGGCCGCTCTGGGTTAGCTTGTTGGAGAAGTCTTGCGGATTAGGACGGGTTGAGGGGGCTTGGTTGAGTCAAGCAACTCGGCCGAGCGCGAGCTGCCTTGAGGGGCGATGCCGGCCCTGTTGTTTTTTCAAGGGATCTAGGTTCCGTTGCCTGCCCGGGGTCCATCCCCTCGACAGTAGTCCCCGAAGCTGTGAAGGTCCACCGTCTTCGGGTGGAAGGGCCTTCGCAGTTTCCCCCTTGATGGAGGTGAATCTTGAGGCCGCCGGGTCCGGCAACACCCACTGTGCGGCCCTTCCGGAAGCCGGATCGCGTCATCTTGATAGTGGCGGGAAACCGAGGACTCAGCCGAATCTTGGAGGCAATCTTTCGGGCCTCGCGCGGGCGCCACGTGGCGTCCGTGAGCCAGAGGGGCCGGACAGGCCACGTGCGCGATACGACAGAGCAATGCACAGTGGCCCGGGGCCGTGCACCCATGGCCCATGCGCGCGGATTTATTGCAGCGTCCGCGAGTTGGTTTCCATTCTTGAGGAAATTACTGCGCGTGTACATGCGCAGTTATTGCGGGGAAGTGGGGGAGGCGAGCGCAAACGATCCCACTTCCCCATGTTTTGAACCATGGCTTATAAATTGGGGCGAGGAGGGGGCGGCGGAAACCATTCGCACCCGCGCCCTCGTGCCATCATGTTCCTTCTTCTGCTGCTTGCAAACGTCGCGCGCTACAACACCCGCTGCCTCGAGCAGAGCCTTGCGGTCGCCTTCTTATTCTCTTCTTGCTTCTTCGTCGATGGCGCTGCCGTCGGGCTCGTGGACGGGCTCGACCGGCACCCTCGAGGACATCGCCCAGCTCCGCGCCACCAGGCGCTTGTCAGTCTCAAAACCGGCGGATCTCGGGTAGGGGGTCCCGAACTATGCGTCTAGGATCGATGGTAACAGGAAACGGGGGACACGATGTTTACCCAGGTTCGGGCCCTCTCTATGGAGGTAATACCCTACTTCCTGCTTAATTGATCTTGATGAATATGAGTATTACAATAGTTGATCTACCACGAGATCGTGATGGCTAAACCCTAGAAGCCTAGCATGTATGACTATGGTAGTGAGTATATACTTTCCGGACTAACAGCTCCGGTTTATATGGACACCGGGGGGGTGGGATCTAGGGTTACATAGAGTCGGTTACATAAGAAGGAATCTTCATAGTCGGTCGCCAAGCTTGCCTTCCACGCCAAGGAGAGTCCAATCAGGACACAGGTACAGTCTTTGGCCTTCATGTCTTCAAAGCCCATCAGTCCGGCCCATGGATAACAGGCCGGACGCCCGAGGACCCCTTAGTCCAGGACTCCCTCAGCGCCTGCCATCGGAGACGGAGGTCGCCGCGTGCCCGCCGCGGGGCGAGCGGGAGTCGCGGCCCGAGGGCATGGAGCGGGTCATCTTCCTCCCGCACTTCAAGCGCGGGTTCGGGCTTCCCGCGAGCGTCTTCTTCTACGACTTCTTGGAGTTCTTCGGGCTCCAGCCTCATCATCTGGGCGCCGGCGCCATTGTGTAGCTGTCTGGCTTCGTAACCCTCTGCGAGGGGTACCTGGGGGTCGAACCTTCGATCGACCTCTGGGTTTGCTTCTTTTCCTTGAAGCAGCAGGGGCCGAGGGCCGGGGAGATGTCGGAGTGCGGGGCCGCCATCATCTTGAAGCGGTTGGGCGCTGACTGCCCGAAGATGCCGCTGGAGGACTCTGCCAAGAAATGGCAGAACTCTTTCTTCTACGTCCGCAACCTTGGCGCGGACCGCATCAACCTGCCTCCCTTCGTCAACTTGCCGCCGAAGGAGAAGCAGAAATGGGGATACTACCCCAAACGTCCGTCGCAGGAGGTGCTCAACCTGTGCGAGCGGGTATCGGTGATGAAGGAGCGGGAGGGGCTCACCGACACCGACCTCATCGCTGCCTTCATTGTTCGCCAGGTCTCGCTGCAGCAGCAGCGCAACCATCTCATCGGGGAGATGATCGGCCTCCAGGATCCCAACCGCATGGCGAGCACGCGGCTGGGCGCGGACCTGGTCGCGCGCTGGGTCAACAACATCTCCAAGGCGACTGGAAGTTCGGGAAGGCCCCATATAGTCGCGTGAACCCGGCACCCGTGGTGAGTCCTTGTTCTCCATTCTTCGCTGGCGCTTATCTTCTTGTCCGTCCCGACGCAACGCGGGAAGTGCTTCTGAATGCCATCCGACATCCTTATGACCGAGCGCGGGCGCAGGTGGTGCGCGGCTGCCTCGGAGGAGCCCGAGGCCCACGACGGAGGGGAGGAGGCGGCACCCGATGCGGGCGCGTGGCGCCAAGCTGGTAAGCCTTGAGCACTTTTGTGTTTTCTTTTTAATCGCCGGGTTGCCGGGTCGAGACGCCGACATGGGCCGTTGATGCAGTGGCGCCGAGTGGAGGAGGTGGCGGTGTGGTTGGGGCCGGGTTGCCTCGGGGAGCGCCGGCGGCGAGGCGGCCGCACGGGAAGGACAACGTTGCGCCGCGAGCCTCGGCCGCAAAGCACGCAGCGGACCCGGCCGGGCCGTGGAAGCCGGCTGCTAAGAGGAGGCGCGCCACGCCGCAGGAGAGGGCGACGAGACCCGCCGTCCCGGTGGTGCCAGGATAAGCTTTTCTTCTAACTCGGACCGAGTCATTGGGCAGCTTTGCTTGTCTTGTATTTACTTCATCTTGCGTTTCAGGTCACCGATCTCGCTGGCGATGGCGGCGGCGGACGTGGAGTCCGCCGAGGGCGTCGCGTTCCGTAGGAGCCAGTCCGGCACCGTCGACCGGGACGAGGAGGAGGAGGGGCGGGCGGATCCGAACCTTGGTCTGGACCCATGCGACGCCGAAGGCCTGGCCTGGCGGGACCGAAACCGGGCCGAGGCAAAGCTGGAGGTGGCGTCGACCTAGGATTGGGTTAGGGCCGCGGCAGCGTGGGCGGGAGCCGGCAAGGAACCGGTGTGGCCGGATATGCCGGCGGGGATGGTGGTGGTGGAGACGGCCTTTCTGCCATCGTCAGAGGGGGAGCGTGGCCACGGTGGCCGCGTCGACGCGATGGACCTCGACCGGGAGGTCGCGGTTGCCAGGGACGGCATCGCGCCACAGACCGACGTGGTCGAGCGGGCGAGAGCCGGTGGAAGCGGCGGAGGCGCCGTCTTGGGGGAGGCGTCACGGACGACGCTGGCGGGAGCGGCCCAGGCACCGGCGAGCGGGATGCCGCTGGTGGTGGAGCCGCGGGCCAGTCGGCCCACGAAGCCGGCGTCGGAAAACGCCATGGTGCTCAAGCCCAGGGGGCGCCAGGCTGCCAGGTCGCAGCCGACGCGGAGCGGAACCGGCGAGGTCTTCTTCGGGCCCCCGACCCAGGAGGAGGCGGCGATGAACGCCGTGACCCGGCGCCTGCGAGGGCGTGCGGACCGGATCCAGGCCTTCGCCCAGGCCAAGGTCGAGGCGACGCAGGACCTGGAGCGCGCCGTGCTTGTGAGTTCCTTTTGCATTCTTCTTTCCCTTCTATAGCTTTTACTTTGTGGTGGCACGCCAGCGCACCCACTGGGTGTAGCCCCCGAGATTCGGGCCAACTGCGCAGCAGTTGGGTCGAATCTTATCTTGATGTCTTCTATTGATCACTTCTTTTTGCAGCAACTGGACGCCTACCGGGTTAGTGTCTTCAACCGGCTCCTTGAGACGCACCGTCAAGCGCAGCAACTGGACGCCTACCGCCACCAGCAAATGCGTCATGCCACCTCAGGCGGTCTTGAAGGCCCCCACCATGTCGAGTCCCTAGACCGCGAAGGGCTAGACGATCGGGATGGTCCGGCGTGCTGACGTAGGCTGGTGGCTGCGCTTGCTGAAGCACTGGCATCCCTTGCACATGTTGACGAGTGACTCCGCGTCTTCGAGGGCCGTGGGCCAGTAGAAACCATGGCGGAAGGCCTTGGCTACCAGGGACCGCGAGGCAGCGTGGTGCCCACACTCACCTTGGTGTATGTCGAGGAGGATCTTAATACCCTTGTCCTGCTCGACGCAGCGTTGGAACACGACGGTGGAGCTGCGCTTGACGAGCTCGTTGTTGATGACACTAACCCGGTAGGCGTCCAGTTGCTGCGCTTGACGGTGCGTCTCAAGGAGCCGGTTGAAGACACTAACCCGGTAGGCGTCCAGTTGCTACAAAAAGAAGTGATCAATACAAGACATCAAGATAAGATTCGACCCAACTGCTGCGCTTGGCCCGAATCTCGGACCTACACCTAGTGGGTGCGCTAGTGCACCCCACGAAGTAAAAGCAATAAAAGGCAAAGAATAATGCACAAGGAACTCACAAGCACGGCGCACTCCAGGTCATGCGTCGCCTTGACCTCGGCCTGGGCGAAGGCCTGGATCCGGTCTGTTGGAAATATGCCCTAGAGGCAATAATAAAATGATTATTATATTTCCTTGTTCATGATAATTGTCTATTATTCATGCTATAATTGTATTGTCCGGAAATCGTAATACATGTGTGAATACATAGACCACAATGTGTCCCTAGTGAGCCTCTAGTTGACTAGCTCGTTGATCAACAGATAGTCATGGTTTCCTGGCTATGGACATGGGGATGTCATTGATAACGGGATCACATCATTAGGAGAATGATGTGATGGACAAGACCCAAACCTAAGCATAGTACAAAGATCGTGTAGTTCGTTTGCTGTAGCTTTTCTGGATGTCAAGTATCATTTCCTTAGACCATGAGATTGTGCAACTCCCGGATACCGTAGGAGTGCCTTGGGTGTGCCAAACGTCACAACGTAACTGGGTGACTATAAAGGTACATTATAGGTATCTCCGAATGTCTGTTGGGTTGGCACGAATTGAGACTGGGATTTGTCACTCCGTATGACGGAGAGGTATCTCTGGGCCCACTCGGTAATGCATCATCATAATGAGCTCAATGTGATCAAGTGGTTGATCACGGGATCATGCATTACGGTACGAGTAAAGTGACTTGCCGGTAACGAGACTGAACAAGGTATTGGGATACCGACGATCGAGTCTCGGGCAAGTAACGTACCGATTGACAAAGGGAATTGAGTACGGGATTGATTAGGTCCTCGACATCGTGGTTCATCCGATGAGATCATCGAGGAGCATGTGGGAGCCAACATGGGTATCCAGATCCCGCTGTTGGTTATTGACCAGAGAGTCGTCTCGGTCATGTCTGCTTGTCTCCCGAACCCATAGGGTCTACACACTTAAGGTTCGGTGACGCTAGGGTTGTATACATATGAGTATGCAGTAATCCGAAAGTTGTTCGGAGTCCCGGATGAGATCCTGGATGTCACGAGGAGTTCCGGAATTGTCCGGAGGTGAAGAATTATATATAGGAAGTGTAGTTTCGGCCATCGGGAAAGTTTCGGGGTCACCAGTATTGTACCGGGACCACCGGATGGGTCCCGGGGGTCCACCGGGTGGGGCCACCCAACCCGGAGGGCCCCATGGGATGAAGTGGGGAGGGGAACCAGCCCATAGTGGGCTGGTGCGCCCCCCTTGGTCCCCCCATGCGCCTAGGGTTTGGAACCCTAGGGGAGGGGGCGCCTCCACTTGCCTTGGGGGGGGGGTACTCCACCCCTTGGCCGCCACCCCCCTAGGAGATCCCATCTCCTAGGGCCGGCGCACCCCCTAGGGGGCCTATATAAAGGGGGGGGAGGGAGGGCAGCACCACCTCAAGCCTTGGCGCCTCCCTCTCCCCTGCTACACCTCTCCCTCTCGCAGAAGCTCGGCAAAGCCCTGCTGCGATCACTGTTGCATCCACCACCACGCCGTCGTGCTGCTGGATCTTCATCAACCTCTCCTCCCCCCTTGCTGGATCAAGAAGGAGGAGACGTCATCCGCTCCGTACGTGTGTTGAACGCGGAGGTGTCGTCCGTTCGGCACTTGGTCATCGGTGATTTGGATCACGGCGAGTACGACTCCATCATCCCCGTTCTCTTGAAAGCTTCCGCTCGCGATCTACAAGGGTATGTAGATGCGCTCTCCTCTCGTTGCTAGTTGACTCCATAGATTGATCTTGGTGAAACGTAGGAAATATTTTTGTTTTCTGCAACGTTCCCCAACAGTGGCATCATGAGCTAGGTCTATGCGTAGTTACTATGCACGAGTAGAACACAAAGTAGTTGTGGGCATCGATATTGTCAATTTGCTTGCCGTTACTAGTCTTATCTTGATTCGGCGGCATCGTGGGATGAAGCGGCCCGGACCAACCTTACATGTACGCTTACGTGAGACCGGTTCCACCGACTGACATGCACTAGTTGCATAAGGTGGCTGGCGGGTGTCTGCCTCTCCCACTTTAGTCGGATCGGATTTGATGAACAGGGTCCTTATGAAGGGTAAATAGAAATTGGCAATTCACGTTGTGGTTTTGGCGTAGGTAAGAAACGTTCTTGCTAGAAACCTATAGCAGCCACGTAAAAACTTGCAACAACAATTAGAGGACGTCTAACTTGTTTTTGAAGCAAGTTTGTGATGTGATATGGCCAAAAGTTGTGATGAATGATGAATGATATATGTGATGTATGAGATTGATCATGTTCTTGTAATAGGGATCACGACTTGCATGTCGATGAGTATGACAACCGGCAGGTGCCATAGGAGTTGTCTTTATTTATTTATGACATGCGTGTCAACATAAACGTCATGTAATTACTTTACTTTATTGCTAAAGCGTTAGCCATAGTAGTAGAAGTAATAGTTGGCGAGCAACTTCATGGAGATCATGGTGTCATGCCGGTGACAAGATGATCATGGAGCCCCAAGATGGAGATCAAAGGAGCTATATGATATTGGCCATATCATGTCACTATTATTTGATTGCATGTGATGTTTATCATGTTTTTGCATCTTGTTTACTTAGAATGACGGTAGTAAATAAGATGATCCCTCATAATAATTTCAAGAAAGTGTTCCCCCTAACTGTGTGCCGTTGCAATAGTTCGTTGTTTCAAAGCACCACGTGATGATCGGGTGTGATAGATTCCAATGTTCACATACAACGGGTGTAAGACAGATTTACACACGCAATACACTTAGGTTGACTTGACGAGCCTAGCATGTACAGACATGGCCTCGGAACACAGAAGACCGAAAGGTCGAGCATGAGTCGTATAGAAGATACGATCAACATGAAGATGTTCACCGATGTTGACTTGTCCGTCTCACGTGATGATCGAACACGGCCTAGTCAACTCGGATCATGTTATACTTAGATGACTGGAGGGATGTCTATCTTAGTGGGAGTTCATTGAATAATTTGATTAGATGAACTTAATTATCATGAACTTAGTCTAAAATCTTTACAATATGTCTTGTAGATCAAATGGCCAACGTTATCCTCAACTTCAACGCGTTCCTAGAGAAAACCAAGCTGAAAGACGATGGCAGCAACTATACGGACTGGGTCCAGAACCTGAGGATCATCCTCATTGCTGCCAAGAAAGATTATGTCCTAGAAGCACCGCTAGGTGACGCACCCGTCCCACAGAACCAAGACGTTATGAACGCTTGGCAGAGACGTGCTGATGATTACTTCCTCGTTCAGTGCGGCATGCTTTACAGCTTAGAACCGGGGCTCCAAAAGCGTTTTGAGCGACACGGAGCATATGAGATGTTCGAAGAGCTGAAAATGGTTTTCCAAGCTCATGCCCGGGTCGAGAGATATGAAGTCTCCGACAAGTTCTTCAGCTGTAAGATGGAGGAAAATAGTTCTGTCAGTGAGCACATACTCAAAATGTCTGGGTTGCATAACCGCTTGACTCAGCTGGGAGTTAATCTCCCGGATGACGCGGTCATTGACATAATCCTTCAGTCACTTCCACCAAGCTACAAGAGCTTTGTGATGAACTTCAATATGCAGGGGATGGAAAAGACCATTCCTGAAGTATTTGCAATGCTGAAATCAGCAGAGGTAGAAGTCAAAAAGGAACATCAAGTGTTGATGGTGAATAAAACCACCAAGTTCAAGAAAGGCAAGGGTAAGAAGAACTTCAAGAAGGACGGTAAGGGAGTTGCCGCGCCCGGTAAGCAAGCTGCCGGGAAGAAGCCAAAGAATGGACCCAAGCCCAAGACTGAGTGCTTTTATTGCAAGGGAAGTGGTCACTGGAAGCGGAACTGCCCCAAATACTTAGCGGACGGGAAGGCCGGCATCACAAAAGGTATATGTGATATACATGTAATTGATGTGTACCTTACCAGTACTCGTAGTAGCTCCTGGGTATTTGATACCGGTGCGGTTGCTCACATTTGTAACTCAAAGTAGGAGCTGCAGAATAAGCGGATACTGGCGAAGGACGAGGTGACGATGCGCGTCGGGAATGGTTCCAAGGTCGATGTGATCGCCGTCGGCATGCTACCTCTACATTTACCTACGGGATTAGTTTTAAACCTCAATAATTGTTATTTAGTGCCAGCTTTGAGCATGAACATTGTATCAGGATCTCGTTTAATACGAGATGGCTACTCATTTAAATCCGAGAATAATGGTTGTTCTATTTATATGAGAGATATGTTTTATGGTCATGCTTCGATGGTGACTGGTTTATTCTTAATGAATCTCGAGCGTAATGCTACACATATTCATAGTGTAAATACCAAAAGATGTAAGGTTGATAATGATAGTCCCACATACTTGTGGCACTGCCGCCTTGGTCACATAGGTGTCAAACGCATGAAGAAGCTCCATGTAGATGGACTTTTAGAGTCTCTTGATTATGAATCATTTGACACGTGCGAACCATGCCTCATGGGTAAAATGACCAAGACTCCATTCTCAGGAACAATGGAGCGAGCAAACAACTTATTGGAAATCATACATACTGATGTGTGCGGTTCAATGAGTGTTGAGGCTCGCGGTGGCTATCGTTATGTTCTCACCCTCACTGATGACTTGAGTAGATATGGGTATGTCTACTTAATGAAACACAAGTCTGAGACCTTTGAAAAGTTCAAGGAATTTCAGAGTGAGGTTGAGAATCAACGTGACAGGAAAATCAAGTTCTTGCGATCAGATCGTGGGGGAGAATACTTGAGTCATGAATTTGGCACACACTTAAGAAAATGTGGAATAGTTTCACAACTCACGCCGCCTGGAACACCTCAGCGTAATGGTGTGTCCGAATGTCGTAATCGCACTCTATTAGATATGGTGCGATCTATTGATGTCTCTTACCGATTTACCGCTATCATTTTGGGGCTATGCTTTAGAGACTGCCGCATTCACTTTAAATAGGGCTCCGTCGAAATCCGTTGAGACGACACCGTATGAATTATGGTTTGGGAAGAAACCTAAGCTGTCGTTTCTAAAAGTTTGGGGATGCGATGCTTATGTCAAGAAACTTCAACCTGAAAAGCTCGAACCCAAGTCGGAAAAATGCGTCTTCATAGGATACCCTAAAGAAACTGTTGGGATACCTTCTACCTCAGATCCGAAGGCAAGATCTTTGTTGCCAAGAATGGGTCCTTTCTAGAGAAGGAGTTTCTCTCGAAAGAAATAAGTGGGAGGAAGGTAGAACTTGATGAAGTATTACCTCTTGAACTGGTAAGTGGCGCAGCTCAAGAAAATGTTCCTGAGGTGCCTGCACCGACTAGAGAGGAAGTTGATGATGATGATCATGAAACTTCAGATCAAGTTGCTACTGAACTTCGTAGGTCCACAAGGACACGTTCTGCACCAGAGTGGTATGGCAACCCTGTCTTGGAAATCATGTTGTTAGACACGGTGAACCTTCGAACTATGAAGAAGCGATGGCGGGCCCGTATTCTGACAAATGGCTGGAAGCCATGAAATCCGAGATAGGATCCATGTATGAAAACGAAGTATGGACTTTGACTGACTTGCCCGTTGATCGGCGAGCCATAGAAAATAAATGGATCTTTAAGAAGAAGACAAACGCGGATGGTAATGTGACCATCTATAAAGCTCGGCTTGTCGCTAAGGGTTATCGACAAGTTCAAGGGGTTGACTATGATGAGACTTTCTCACCCATAGCGAAGCTGAAGTCCGTCCGAATCATGTTAGCAATTGCCGCATTCTATGATTATGAGATATGGCAAATGGACATCAAAACGGCATTCCTTAATGGTTTCCTTAAGGAAGAATTGTATATGATGCATCCGGAAGGTTTTGTCGATCCTAAGAATGCTGACAAGGTGTGCAAGCTCCAACGCTCGATTTATGGGCTGGTGCAAGCATCTCGGAGTTGGAACATTCGCTTTGATGAGATGATCAAAGCGTTTGGGTTTATGCAGACTTATGGAGAAGCCTGCATTTACAAGAAAGTGAGTGGGAGCTCTGTAGCATTTCTCATATTGTATGTGGATGACATACTGTTGATGGGAAATGATATAGAATTCTTGGAAAGCATAAAGGCCTATTTGAACAAGTGTTTTTCAATGAAGGACCTTGGAGAAGCTGCTTATATATTAGGCATCAAGATCTATAGAGATAGATCGAGACGCCTCATTGGTCTTTCACAGAGTACGTACCTTGATAAGATTTTGAAGAAGTTCAAAATGGATCAGTCAAAGAAAGGGTTCTTGCCTGTATTGCAAGGTACGAGATTGAGCTTGGCTCAATGCCCGACCACGGCAGAAGATAGAGAAAAGATGAGTGTCGTCCCCTATGCCTCAGCCATAGGGTCTATCATGTATGCTATGCTGTGTACCAGACCTGATGTAAACCTTGCCATGAGTTTGGTAGGAAGGTACCAAAGTAATCCCGGCATGGAACACTGGACAGCGGTCAAAAATATCCTGAAGTACCTGAAAAGGACTAAGGAAATGTTTCTCGTTTATGGAGGTGACGAAGAGCTCGTCGTAAAGGGTTACGTCGATGCTAGCTTCGACACAGATCTGGATGACTCTAAGTCACAAACCGGATACATGTATATTTTGAATGGTGGGGCAGTAAGCTGGTGCAGTTGCAAGCAAAGCGTTGTGGCGGGATCTACATGTGAAGCGGAGTACATGGCAGCCTCGGAGGCAGCACACGAAGCAGTCTGGGTGAAGGAGTTCATTACCGACCTAGGAGTCATACCCAATGCGTCGGGCCCGATGACTCTCTTCTATGACAACACTAGAGCTATTGCCCTTGCCAAGGAGCCCAGGTTTCACAGGAAGACCAGGCATATCAAGCGTCGCTTCAACTCCATTCGTGAAAGTGTTCAAAATGGAGACGTAGAGATTTGTAAAGTACATACGGACCTGAATGTAGCAGATCCGTTGACTAAACCTCTCCCTAGAGCAAAACATGATCAACACCAGAATTCCATGGGTGTTCGATTCAGCACAATGTAACTAGATGATTGACTCTAGTGCAAGTGGGAGACTGTTGGAAATATTCCCTAGAGGCAATAATAAAATGATTATTATATTTCCTTGTTCATGATAATTGTCTATTATTCATGCTATAATTGTATTATCCAGAAATTGTAATACATGTGTGAATACATAGACCACAATGTGTCCCTAGTGAGCCTCTAGTTGACTAGCTCATTGATCAACAGATAGTCATGGTTTCCTGGCTATGGACATGGGGATGTCATTGATAACGAGATCACATCATTAGGAGAATGATGTGATGGACAAGACCCAAACCTAAGCATAGCACAAAGATCGTGTAGTTCGTTTGCTGTAGCTTTTCTGGATGTCAAGTATCATTTCCTTAGACCATGAGATTGTGCAACTCCCGGATATCGTAGGAGTGCCTTGGGTGCACCAAACGTCACAACATAACTGGGTGACTATAAAGGTACATTACAGGTATCTCCGAAAGTGTCTGTTGGGTTGGCACGAATCGAGACTGGGATTTGTCACTCCGTATGGCGGAGAGGTATCTCTGGGCCCACTCGGTAATGCATCATCATAATGAGCACAATGTGATCAAGTGGTTTATCACAGGATCATGCATTACGGTACGAGTAAAGTGACTTGCCGGTAACGAGACTGAACAAGGTATTGGGATACCGACGATCGAGTCTCGGGCAAGTAACGTACCGATTGACAAAGGGAATTGAGTACGGGATTGATTAGGTCCTCGACATCGTGGTTCATCCGATGAGATCATCGAGGAGCATGTGGGAGCCAACATGGGTATCCAGATCCCGCTGTTGGTTATTGACCAGAGAGTCGTCTCGGTCATGTCTGCTTGTCTCCCGAACCCGTAGGGTCTACACACTTAAGGTTCGGTGACGCTAGGGTTGTATAGATATGAGTATGCAGTAATCCGAAAGTTGTTCGGAGTCCCGGATGAGATCCTGGACGTCACGAGGAGTTCCGGAATTGTCCAGAGGTGAAGAATTATATATACGAAGTGTAGTTTCGGCCATCGGGAAAGTTTCGGAGTCACCGGTATTGTACCGGGACCACCGGATGGGTCCCGGGGGTCCACCGGGTGGGGCCACCCAACCCGGAGGGCCCCATGGCCTGAAGTGGGGAGGGGAACCATCCCATAGTGGGATGGTGCGCCCCCCTTGGCCCCCCCATGCGCCTAGGGTTGGGAACCCTAGGGGAGGGGGCGCCTCCACTTGCCTTGGGGGTTACTCCACCCGTTGGCCGCTGCCCCCCTAGGAGATCCCATCTCCTAGGGCCGGCGCACCCCCTAGGGGGCCTATATAAAGGGGGGGGAAGGGAGGGCAGAACCACCTCAAGCCTTGGCGCCTCCCTCTCCCCTGCTACACCTCTCCCTCTCGCAGAAGCTCGGTGAAGCCCTGCTGCGATCACTGCTGCATCCACCACCATGCCGTCGTGTTGCTGGATCTTCATCAACCTCCCCTCCCCCCTTGATGGATCAAGAAGGAGACGTCATCCGCTCCGTACGTGTGTTGAACGCGGAGGTGTCGGCACTTGGTCATCGGTGATTTGGATCACGGCGAGTACGACTCCATCATCCCCGTTCTCTTGAACGCTTCCGCTCGCGATCTACAAGGGTATGTAGATGCACTATCCTCTCGTTGCTAGTTGACTCCATAGATTGATCTTTGTGAAACATAGGAAATTTTTTTGTTTTCTGCAACGTTCCCCAACACGGTCCGCCCGCCCTCGCAGGCTCCGGGTCACGGCGTTCATCACCGCCTCCTCCTAGGTTGGGGGTCCAAAGAAGACCTCGCCAGTTCCGCTCCGCGCCGGCTGCGACCCGGCAGCCCGGCAGCCCTCGGGCTTGAGCACCATGGCATTTTCTAGCGTCGGCTCTTTGGGCCGACTGGCCCGTGGCTCCACCCCTAGCGGTGTCTCGCTCGCCGGCACCCAGGCCGCTCCAGCCGGCGTCGTCCACGACGCCTCCCCCAAGACGGTGCCTCCGCCGCTTCCGTCGGCTCCCGCCCGATCGACCACATCGGTCCGTGGAGGGATGTCGTCCCTAGCAACCGCGACCTCCCTGTCGAGGTCCATCGTGTCGACGCGGCGACCGTGGCCGCGCTCCCCCTCCGACGATGGCACAAAGGCCGTCTCCACCACCACCGTCCCCGCCAGCATCTCCGGCCACGCTGGTTCCTTGCCGGCTCCCGCCACGCCGCCGCGGTGCTAACCCAAGCCTGGGTCGACGCCGCCTCCAGCCTCGCCTCGGCCCGGTTCCGGTCCCGCCGGGCCAGGCCTTCGACGTCGGACGGGTCCAGACCAAGGTCCGAATCCGCCCGCCCCTCCTCCTCCTCATCCCGCTCGACGGTGCCGGACCGCCTCCTCCGGAACACGACGCCCTCGGCGGACGTCGCGTCCGCCGCCGCCACCGCCAGCGAGATTGGCGACCTGAAACGCAAGATGAAGTAAATACAAGATAAGCAAAGCTGCTCTACGACTCGGACCGAGTTAGAAGAAAAGCTTACCCCGGCACCACTGGGACGGCGGGTCTCGCTGCCCTCTCCTGCTGCGCGGTGCGCCTCCTCTTAGCGGCTGACTTCAACGCCCCGGCCGGGTCTGCTGCGCGCTTCGTAGCCAGGGTTCACGGCGCAACGTTGTCCTTCCTGTGTGACCGCCTCGCCGCCGGTGCTCCCCGAGGCAACCCAACCCCAACCACCCCGCCACCTCCTCCACTCGGCGCCACTGCATCAATGGCCCATGCCCGCGTCTCGACCCGGCAACCCGGCGATTCAAAAGAAAACACAAGAGCGCTCAAGGCTTACCAGCTTGGCGCCACGCGCCCGCGTCGGGTGCCGCCTCCTCCCCTCCGCTGTGGGCCTCGGGCTCCTCCGAGGCAACGCGCACCACCTGCGCCCGCGCCCAGTCTTAAGGATGCCGGATGGCATTCAGAAGCACTTCCCGCGTTGCATCGGGATGGACAAGAAGATAAGCGCCAGCGAAGAATGGAGATCAAGGACTCACCGCGGGTGCCGGGTTCATGCGACTATACAGGGCCTTCCCGAACTCCTAGTCGCCTTGGAGATTGGCCTTGGAGATGTCGTTGACCCGGCGCGCGACCAGGTCCGTGCCCAGCCGCGTGCTCGCTATGCAGTTGGGATCCTGGAGGCCGGTCATCTGACCGATGAGATGGCTGTGATGCTGTAGTGGCGAGACCCGGCGAACGATGAAGGCAGCGATGAGGTCGGTGCCAGTGAGCCCCTCCCGCTCCTTCATCACCGATACCCGCTCGCACAGGTTGAGCTCCTCCTGTGATGGGCATTTGGGGTAGTATCCCTAGTTCTGCTTCTCCTTCAGCGGCAAGTTGACGAAGGGAGGCAGGTTGATGCGGTCCGCGCCAAGGTTGCGGACGTAGAAGAAAGAGTTCTGCCATTTCTTGGCTGAGTCCTCCAGCGGCATCTTCGGGCAGTCAGCGCCCGACCGCTTCGAGATGACGGCGGCCCCGTACTCCGACATCTCCCCGGCCCTCGGCCCCTGCTGCTTCAAGGAAAAGAAGCGTACCCAGAGGTCGATCGAAGTTTCGACCCCCAGGTACCCCTCGCAGAGGGTTACGAAGCCGGACAGCTGCCCAATGGCGCCGACGCCCAGATGATGAGGCTGGAGCCCGAAGAACTCCAGGAAGTCACAGAAGAAGCTGCCCGCGGGAAGCCCGAACCCGTGCTCGAAGTACGGGAGGAAGACGACCCGCTCCATGCCCTCGGGCCGCGGCTCCCGCTCGCCCCGCGGCGGGCACGCGGCGACCTGCGTCTCTGACGGCAGGCGCCTGCTGGCACGGAGCTAGGCGATGTCCTCGAGGGTGACGGTCGAGCGCATCCATGAGCTCGACGGCAGTGCCATCAACAAAGAAGCAAGAAGAGAAGAAGAAGAAGGCGACCGCAAGGCTCTGCTCGAGGCAGCGGGTGTCGCAGCACGCGGCGTTCGCAAGCAGCAGATGAAGGAAGATGATGGCAGGAGGGCGCGGGTTCCAATGGTTTCCTCCGCCCCCTACTCGCCCCAATTTATAAGCCACAGTTAAAAATGTGGGGAAGTGGGATCGTTTGCGCTCGCCTCCCCCACTTCCCCACAATAATTGCGCACATACATGCAAGTAACTGCCCCGAGAATGGCAACCAACTCGCGGACGCCGCAATAAATCCGCGCGCGTGGGCTGTGGGCGCGTGGCCCCGGGCCACTATGCGTTGCCTTGTCTTATCGCGCGCGTGGCCTGTGAGGCCCCTCCGGCTTCCGGACGCCGCGTGGCGCCCGCGCGAGGTCGGAAAGATTGCCTCCAAGAATCAGCGGACTCCTCAGTTTCCCGCCACTATCAAGATGACGCGATCCGGCTTTCGGAAGCCGGCGCACAGTGGGTGTTGCCGGACCCGGCAGCCTCAAGATTCACCTCCATCAAGGGGGAAACTGCGAAGGCCCTTCCACCCAAAGATGGTGGACCTTCACAACTTCG
This sequence comes from Triticum urartu, assembly GCF_003073215.2. Taxonomy (NCBI): domain Eukaryota; kingdom Viridiplantae; phylum Streptophyta; class Magnoliopsida; order Poales; family Poaceae; genus Triticum; species Triticum urartu. Next base: position 553,228,611 of record NC_053025.1, on the reverse strand, counting down.
GGGACTACTATCGGGGGGATGGACCCCGGGCAGGCAACGAAACCCCGATCCCTTGAAAAAACAACGGGGCCGTCATCGCCCCTCAAGACAGCTCGCGCTTGGCCGAGTCGCTCGACTCGGCCAAGCCCCCTCCACCCGGCCTAATCCGCGAGACTTCTCCAACAAGCTAGCCCAGAGCGGCCGAGCCCGGCGCACCAAGACTTACCCAACAAGCCGACACCCCTTGGCGTGTACTCCAACCCGGCCAAGGGTCAGCGGCCGTCCCATCCTAGCCGTACGATGGGACGAGTCGCCACCAACTAATGACCGAAGCCACAGTAACCTGCCCATGCCTTTGGTCAGTCGGACGAGGCAACAGTGCCCCCCACCTACCTGCTGACCAAGCTCGGCATGGAAACAGTGCACCCGTTGTCACCCATGACGCCAGCAAGCGGCGACCTGATGGAGCGCCACAGTAGCCGACTCGACTCGGCCAGGCCCTGACGATCGACAAGAGGGCTAACAGTGCCACCGTACCTGGCGGGCCTCGCGCCCGGCGAACCCGGCGAGACCTGGTACCCGGCGGGTCCCAGCACCAGGTCCCCAGACACTGACAACTCGGCCCCGTGGCCTTGTAACATTGCCATTGTACCCCAGGGGGTTGACCTATAAAACCCCCCAGGAGGCCTCCATGCAAGTGGGGTGAGAAACACAGTAGTAGAACACCCACATACCGGGATAGAGCAGCCCAAGCCTCGGCATGCCTTTCTTCCTCCCCGACACAGCTCGAGGAGCAACTATGTACTGTAACACATAAACCACACTCGGCAGGACTAGGGGTGTTATCTCTCCGGAGTGCCCCGAACCTGGGTATGCCTAGTGTCCCGCGCTTGCTCATGCCAACCTCGCCTCCGGAGCCCACCAGTGCCCTCGAGCCTCCTCCTCTCTTTAGCCATCCCATGGAATCTGACGTGCGCCCACCACGACACCCCCCGATACTAGCCATAGATTCATCAAAATAAGCAAACAACACACGAAAAACGGAATCTGTCAAAAACAGAATAGTCTGTAGCAATCTGGAGGTTTCGAATACTTCTGTAACTCCAAAAATTCTAAAAAATTAGGACGACCTAAATAATTTGTATATTGATCTACTACAGTTGGATTTGATATTTTATCGGTCTATGGTAAAAAAAGTAAATTATTTTCGTGAGTGCATACTTTCTGTTTTTATCAGCAAGATCAAACAACAATCACCCAAAAAGATCCTAAAGGCTTTACTTGGCACAAACACTAATTAAAACATAAAAAACACAATTATAACAGAGGATAGATGATTTATTTATTACTAAACAGGAACAAAAAGTAAAGAACAAAAATAATATTGGGTTGCCTCCCAACAAGCGCTATCGTTTAACGCCCCTAGCTAGGCATAAAAGCAAGAATAGATCTAGGTATTGTCATCTTTGGTATGCAATCCATAAGTGGATCTCATAATAGATTCATAAGTTATTTTAATTTTATTTCTAGGAAAGTGTTCCATGCCTTTCCTTAACAGAAATTGGAATCTAATATTTCTTTCTTTCATGTCGATAATTGCACCAATCGTTCTAAGGGTCTACCAAGAATAATAGGACATGTAGGATTGCAATCTATATCAAGAACAATGAAATCTACGGGCACATGATTCCTATTTGCAACAATAAGAACATCATTACTCCTTCCCATAGGTTTCTTAATGGTGGAATCCGCAAGGTGCAAATTTAAAGAACAATTATCAAATTCACGGAAACCTAACACATCACACAAAGTTTTTGGAATCGTGGAAACACTAGCACCCAAATCACATAAAGCATAGCATTCATGATCTTTGATCTTAATTTTAATAGTAGTTTCCCACACATCATAAAGTTTTGTAGGGATAGAAACTTCTAGTTCAAGATTTTCTTCATAAGATTGCATTAAAGCATCAACGACATGTTTAGTAAAAGCCTTATTTTGATCTTAAGCATGAGGAGAATTTAACACGGATTGCAACAACGAAATACAATCTATCAAAGAGAAATTATCATAATTAAATTTCTTGAAAGCCAAAATAGTGGGTTTATTGCTATGTAAAGTTTTGACCTCTTCAATCCCACTTTTATTAATTTTAGCATCAAGATCTAAAAACTCCGAATCATTGGGACGCCCTTTAACTAAAGTTGGCTCATATCCAGTCCCATCTTGTCGGAGTAAGTGACCACGGGTAGCCTAGCCGGCTCCCCCTGGCCTTTCGGAAAAAATTACGAGCCAATCCGGCTCTTAAGAATCCAAGACATGGGGCCGCCTTCCCCTGGCCGGCTGTCTCCCAGGACGGCTATTGGAAGGCGGCCCGACTTCAGCCCTCATGAAGAAAGCCGCGGGAGGGCCGGCTCCGAGGAGCCGGCTGCGAGAAGGCCGACTCCAAGGAGCCGGCACCCATAAAGCGGTCAAGACCGTACCCCCGAAGTCTGCATCCACATAACGGCGATGTGACGGGGCGTGGCTACAGTGAAGCCTGCGCCCCCGAATCCCGGAGCGCGCCTGGCACAGTGCGCCGTATGGGTGGACATGACCCGTCCGGCGCGGCACTATTGCCACACTGACCCTAATGTCATCCACGACGGGCTACCTATACGGCCCACGGGCGGTGGGCCTCTTCAGGCAGAGAGACACCTGAAGGCGGCCTGGCCTCCCCCAGTCGGCCCGAGACGGAGCCGGCTCTCTCCAGCCGGCTTGCCACCCCCTCGAAGGAGACGCCCCATTAAGGAGGCAAGACGCGGTGAGGCTACAGTGGTCACCCGCCGGACGGCAGCACTATAGCCATGCTTACCTCGGCGAATCCCTCGTCACCAAGATTGAGCAACAGTAACCAGCCACCGACAAGGCCCTGGACAGTGGGGCCTGCCTGTCGACCAGGGAGCCGGCAGCCGGCGGGACCCACCAGCCGGGGGGCCCCAGCAGCCGGCGCAGAAGCCGGAGAGCGAAGACACAGACGGCTGGGCCCCACGCCCAGCCGGATTACCATTGTACCCCCGGGGGGTAGGCCTATATAAACCCCCCGGGACACCCATGCAAAGGGTTGATCCCTGCTAGTTTTAGACACCACGTAGGGAGGAGAAGAGAGCAAGCAGAGCCCTTCTTCCTCCTCTCGCCAAACAGCTCAAGGAGCATCGTGTAGCTACTTGTTCATCTAGTGATCATGCGGAGACCCCGCAGAGCAGCAGTAGGGGTGTTATATCCACGGAGATCCCCGAAGCTGGGTAAGATTCGCCGGCGTGCATGTCTTCGCCTCATCCCGTTTCCAGGCACCGGCGATGTTTTACTGGCTCCCACAATGATAAGCCACCCGCTGGCATATGTCGCACCTACCACCCGACACATCTTCATCAAGATTCACATTGGAAAAAAGATTTAATAGGAGACACATCAATCACTTTTAGATCTACATCTTTATTGTCATGAAAACTAGAAGAACACGCTTTCACAAAGCAATCTTTTTTAGCACGCATCCTAGCGGTTCTTTATTTGCACTCATCAATGGAAATTCTCATGGCCTTGAGAGACTCGTTGATATCATGCTTAGGTGGAATAGATCTAAGTTTCAAAGAATCAACATCAAGAGAAATTATATCCATGTTCCTAGCCAACTCATCAATCTTAAGCAATTTTTCTTCAATGAAAGCATTGAAATTCTTTTGTGAATTCAGAAATTCTTTAACACTAGTCTCAAAATCAGAGGGCATCTTATTAAAATTTGCATAAGAGTTGTTGTAGGAATTACCAAAATTATTAGAGGAATTACTAGGGAACGGTCTAGAATTAAAGTTTCCTCTATAAGCGTTGTTACCAAAATTGTTCCTACCAACAAAATTCACATCCATAGATTCATTATTATTCTTAATCAAAGTGGACAAAGGCATATCATTAGGATCAGAATAAACACTCATATTAGCAAACAATTTCATAAGTTCATCCATCTTTCCACTCAAAATATTAATCTCTTCAATCGCATGAACCTTTTTACTAGTGGATCTTTCAGTATGCTATTGAGAATAATTAACCATAATATTATCTAGGAGTTTAGTAGTTTCTCCTAAAGTGATTTCCATAAAAGTGCCTCCCGCGGCCGAATCTAAAAGCTTTCTAGAAGCAAAATTCAATCCGGCATAAAAAATTTGTGTAATCATCCATAAATTCAAACCATGTGTAGGGCAATTACGTATCATTAATTTCATCCTCTCCCAAGCTTGTGTAACAAGCTCATGATCAAGTTGCTTAAAATTCATAATATCGTTTCTAAGAGAGATGATCTTAGCAGGAGGAAAATACTTAGAGATAAAGCATCTTTGCACGTATTCCATGAATCAATACTATTTTTAGGCAAAGAAGAGAACCAAGTTTTAGCACGATCTCTAAGAGAAAACAGAAATAGCTTCAATTTAACAATATCATTATCCATATATTTCTTCTTTTGCATAGAACACAAATCAACAAAGTTGTTTAGATGGGTAGCGGCATCTTCACTAGGAAGCCAAAAAATTGATCTTTCTTGACAAGATTCAACAAAGCAGCATTAATTTAACAAGATTCAGCATCAGTAATAGGAGCAATCAGAGTGCTAATAAAATCATTGTTGTTGGTATTGGAAAAGTCACATAATTTAGTATTATCTTGAGCCATCATGACAAACAATCAATCCAACACACAATCACACAAGAAGCGAGCGAAAAGAGGTGAACGGAAAAAGGTGCGAATAAAACGGCAAAGGTGAAGTGGGGGAGATAAAAATGAGAGGCAAATGGCAAATAATGTAATGCGAGGGAGAAGAGTTTGTGATGGGTACTTGGTATGTCTTGAGTTGAGCATAGATCTTCCCGGCAATGGCGCCAAAAATCCTTCTTGCTACCTCTTGAGCATGCGTTGGTTTTCCCTTGAAGAGGAAAGGGTGATGCAGCAAAGTAGCATAAGTATTTTCCTCAGTTTTTGAGAACCAAGGTATCAATCCAGTAGGAGATTACACGCAAGTTGCCTAGTACCTGCACAAACAATCAAGAACCTTGCAACCAACGCGATAAACGGGTTGTCAATCCCTTCACGACCACTTGCAAAAGTGAGATCTGATAAAGATAATAAGATAAATATTTTTTTGGTATTTTTGTTGTATAGATTGAAAAGTAAAGATTGCAAAATAGTAAACGAGATGCGATAATAAAAGAGATGCAATATGATAAGAAAGAGACCCGGGGGCCATAGGTTTCACTAGTGGCTTCTCTCATGATAGCATGTATTACGCTGGGTGGACAAATTACCGCCGAGCAATTGATAGAAAAGCGCATAGTTATGAGAATATCTAGGCATGATCATGAACATAGGCATCACGTCCGTGTCAAGTAGACCGAAACGATTCTGCATCTACTACTATTACTCCACACATCGACCGCTATCCAGCATGCATCTAGAGTATTAAGTTCATAAAACAGAGTAATGCATTAGGCAAGATGACATGATGTAGAGGGATAAACTCAAGCAATATGATATAAACCCCATCTTTTTATCCTCGATGGCAACAATACAATACGTGCCTTGCTGCCCCTACTATCACTAGCAAAGGACACCGCAAGATTGAACCCAAAGCTAAGCACTTCTCCCATTGCAAGAAAGATCAATCTAGTAGGCCAAACTAAACCGATAATTCGAAGAGACTTGCAAAGATATCAAATCATGCATATAAGAATTCAGAGAAGAACCAAATATTGTTCATAGATAAACTTGATCATAGATCCACAATTCATCGGTTCTCGGCAAACACACCGCAAAAGAATATTACATCAAATAGATCTCCAAGAACATCAAGGAGAACTTTGTATTGAGAACCAAAGAGAGAGAAGAAGCCATCTAGCTAATAACTATGGACCCGAAGGTCTGTGGTAAACTACTCACACATCATCGGAGAGGCTATGGCATTGATGTAGAAGCCCTCCGTGATCGATTCCCCCTCCGGCAGATCGCCGGAAAAGGCCCCAGATGGGATCTCACGGGTGCAGAAGGTTGAGGCGGTGGAAAAGTGGTTTTGTGGCTCCCCTGGATGTTTTTAGCGTATAAGAGTATATATAGGCAAAAGAAGTACGTCGGTGGAGCTATGAGGGGCCCACGAGGGTGGGGGCGCATCTACCCCCCTGGGCGTGCCCTCCTGCCTCGTGGCCGCCTCGTTGCGTCTCTGACTTCCACTCCAAGTCTCCTGGGTTGCGTTTGTTCTAGGAAAGATCGTCACAAAGGTTTCATTCTGTTTGGATTCCATTTGATATTCCTTTTCTGCGAAACACTGAAATAGGCAAAAAACAAAAACTGGCATTGGGTCTCCGGTTAATAGGTTAGTCCAAAAAATAATATAGAAGAGCATATTAAAGACCATTAAACATCCAAAACATATAATATAATAGCATGGAACAATAAAAAATTATAGATACGTTGGAGATGTATCAACTGCCTCCCTCCCTCTCTCTCCTTTATATATGTGGGGAGGGCACCCCTAGAACACACATCAATTATTCCTAGCCGTGTGCGGCGCCCCCCTCCATAGTTAACACCTTGGTCATATCGTTGTAGTGCTTAGGCGAAGCCCTGCATCGGTAACATTATCATCACCGTCACCACTCCATCATGCTGACAAAACTCTCCCTTGGCCTCAACTAGATCAAGAGTTCCAGAGACGTCGTCGAGCTGAACGTGTGAAGATCGCGGAGGTGACGTGCGTTTGGTACTTGGATCGGTTGGATCGCCAAGACGTTCGACTACATCAACCGTGTTACTAAATGCTTCCGCTTTCGGTCTACGAGGGTACGTGGACACACTCTCCTCGCTCGTTGCTATGCTTCTCCTAGATAGATCTTGCGTGATCGTAGGAAATTTTTGGAATACTACGTTCCCCAACAGTGGCATCAGAGCCAGGTCTATGCGTAGATGTTATGTGCACGAGTAGAACACAAAGAGTTGTGGGCGATAATAGTCATACTGCTTACCACCAACGTCTTACTTTGATTCGGCGGTATTGTTGGATGAAGCGGCCCGGACCGACATTACATGACCACGTTCATTAGACTGGTTCTACTGACATGCTTTGCACACAGGTGGCTGGCGGGTGTCTGTTTCTCCAAGTTTAGTTGAATCGAGTTTGACTACGCCCGGTCCTTGTTGAAGGTTAAAACAACACACTTGACGAAAAATCGTTGTGGTTTTGATGCGTAGGTAAGAACGGTTCTTGCTAGAAGCCCGTAGCAGCCACGTAAAACTTGCAACAACAAAGTAGAGGACGTCTAACTTGTTTTTGCAGGGCATGTTGTGATGTGATATGGTCAAGACGCAATGAGATATAAATTGTTTTATGAGATGATCATGTTTTGTTAAAGTTATCGACAACTGGCAGGAACCTTGCGGTTGTCTCTTTATTGCATAAGATGCAAGCGCCATATAATTGCTTTACATTATCGCATATCATAGCAATAGTTGCGAAAGAAATAGTTGGCGAGACGCCCATGTGACAACATGTTGATAAAGATCAAGATGATGGAGATCATGGTGTCTTGCCAGCGACGACGGAGATCATGATGCTACTTTGGAGATGGAGGTCAAAGGCACAAGATGATGATGGCCATATCATGTCAGATATTTTGATTCCATGTGTTGTTTATCTTTTGTGCATCTTATTTTACTTAGTACGGCGGTAGCATTATAAGACGATCTATCACTAAATTTCAAGGTATAAGTGTTCTCCCTAAGTATGCACCGTTGCTACAGTTCGTCGTGCCGAGACACCACGTGATGATCGGGTGTGATAATCTCTACGTTCACATCCAACGGGTGCAAGCCAGTTTTGCACACATAGAATACTCGGGTTAAACTTGACGAGCCTAGCATATGCAGATATGGTGCCTCAGAACACTGAGACCAAAAGGCTGAGAGTGAATCATATAGTAGATATGATCAACATAGTGATGTTCACCATTGAAAGCTACTCCATCTCACGTGATGATCAGACATGGTTTAGTCAATTTGGATCACGTGATCACTTAGACGAGTAGAGGGATGTCTATCTAAGTGGGAGTTCTTAAGTAATATGATTAATTGAACTTTAATTTATCATGAACTTAGTCATGATAGTATTTTCATATCTATGTTGTAGATCAATAGCTTGCGATGTAGCTCCCCGTTTATTTTGATATGTTCCTAGAGAAAAATGAGTTGAAAGATGATAGTAGCAATGATGCAGACTGGGTCCATGATCTAAGGATTATCCTCATTGCTGCATAGAAGAATTATGTCCTTGATGCATCGCTAGGTGACGGACCTACTGCAGGAGCAGATGCAGATTTTATGAACGTTTGGCAAGCTCGGTATGATGACTACTTGATAGTTTAGTGCGCCATGTTTTACGGCTTAGAACCGGGACTTCAAAAACGTTTTGAATGCCACAGAGCATATAAGATGTTCCAAGACCTGAAATTAGTATTTCAGACTCATGCCCGAGTCGAGAGGTATGAGACCTCTGATAAGTACTTTGCCTACAAGATGGAGGAGAATAGCTCAACCAGTGATCATGTGCTCAAAATGTCTGAGTATTACAATCACTTGAATCAAGTGGGAGTTAATCTTCCTGATAAGATAGCGACTGATAGAGTTCTCTAGTCACTATCACCAAGTTACTGGAACTTCGTAATGAACTATAATATGCAAGGGATGACGAAAATGATTCTCGAGCTCTTCGCGATGATAAAGTCAGCGAAGGTAGAAATAAAGAAAGAGCATCAAGTGTTGATGGTTAACAATACCACTAGTTTCAAGAAAAGGGGCAAATGAAAAGAAAGGGAACTTCAAGAAAGAATGGCAAGAAAGTTGCCACTCCCGTGACGAAACCCAAAGCTAGACCTAAGCCTGAAACTGAGTGCTTGTACTGCAAAGGGAATGGTCACTGGAAGCGGAACTGCTCCCAAATACTTGGTGGATAATAAGGATGGCAAAGTGAACAAAGGTATATTTGATATACATGTTATTGATGTGTATTTTACTAGTGTTTATAGCAACCCCTCGATATATGATACTGGTTCAGTTGCTAAGAGTAGTAACTCGAAACAAGGGTTGCAAAATAAATAGAGACTAGTTAAGGGTGAGGTGACGATGTGTGTTGGAAATGATTCCAAGGATGATAAGATCACCTTCGCACACTCCCTTTACCTTCGGGATTAGTGTTGAACCTAAAATAAATGTTATTTGGAGTTTGCATTGAGCATTAATATGATTGGATCATGTTTATTGCAATACAATTATTCATTTAAGTCAAAGAATAATTGTTCTTCTATTTACATGAATAAAACCTTCTATGGTCATGCACTCAAAATAAATGGTTTATTGAATCTCGATCGTAGTGATACACATATTCATAATATTGATGCCAAAAGATGCAAAGTTGATAATGATAGTGCAACATATTTGTGGCACTGCCGTTTAGGTCATATTGGTGTAAAGCGCATGAAGAAACTCCATGCTGATGTTTGGAATCTCTTGATGCTTGCGAACCATGCCTCATGGGCAAGATGATTAAAACCCCGTTCTCCCAAACAATGGAGAGAGCCACTAACTTATCAGAAATAATACATACCGATGTATGCGGTCCGATGAGTGTTAAGGCTCGCGGCGGGTATCATTATGTTCTGACCTTCATAGATGATTTGAGCAGATATGGGTATATCTACTTGATGAAACACAAGTCTGAAACATTTGAAAAGTTCAAAGAATTTCAGAGTGAAGTAGAGAATCATCGTAACAAGAAAATAAAGTTCCTATGATCTGGTCGCAGAGGCGAATATTTGAGTTATGAGTTTGGCCTTCAATTAAAACAATGTGGAATAGTTTCACAAACTCATGCCACTTGCAACACCACGGCATAATGGTGTGTCCGAACATCATAACCATACTTCATTAGATATGGTGCGATCTATGATGTCTCTTACCGAATTACTACTATCGTTTTGGGGTTATGCATTAGAGACAGCCGCATTCACGTTAAATAGGGCACCATATAAATCCCTTGAGACGACACCATATGAATTGTGGTTTGGCAAGAAACCTAAGTTGTCGTTTCTTAAAGTTTGGGGTTGCGATTCTTATGTGAAAAAGCTTCAACCTAATAATCTCGAACCCAAATCGAAGAAATGTGTCTTCATAGGATACCCAAAGGAAACTGTTGGGTACACCTTCTATCACATATCTGAAGGCAAGTTATCTGTTGCTAAGAATGGATCCTTTCTAGAGAAGGGGTTTCTCTCGAAAGAAGTGAGAGGGAGCAAAGTAGAACTTGATGAGGTAGTTGTACCTTCTCCCGAATTGGAAAATGGTTCATCACATAAATCAGTTCTAGTGATGCCTACACCAATTAGTGAGGAAGTTAATGATGATGATCATGAAACTTTAGATCAAGTTACTAACGAACCTCATAGGTCAACCAGAGTGTGTTACGGACTAGAGTGGTACGGTAATCCTTTTCTGGAAGCCATGTTACTAGACCATGACGAACCAATGAACAATGAGGAAGCGATGATGAGCCCAGATTCCACGAAATGGCTTGAGGCCATGAAATCTAAGATGGGATCCATGTATGAGAACAAAGTATGGGCTTTGATTGGCTTGCCCGATGATTGGCGAGCCATTGAGAATAAATGGATCTTCAAGAGGAAGACGGACGCTGGTAGTTATGTTCCTATCTACAAAGATCGACTTGTCGAAAAGGGTTTTTACAAGTTCAAGATGTTGACTACGATGACATTTTCTCACTCGTATCGATGCTTAAAGTCTGTCCGAATCACGTTAGCAAGTGCCACATTTTATGAAATGTGGCAAATGGATGTCAAAATTACATTCCTTAATGGATATCTTAAAGAAGAATTGTATATGATGCAACCAGAAGGTTTTGTCAATCCTAAAGGTGCTAACAAAATGTGCAAGCTCCAGAGACCCATCTATGGACTGGTGCAAGCATCTCAGAGGTGGAATTTATGCTTTGCTAAGTTGATCAAAGCATATAGTTTTATACAGACTTGTGGTGAAGCCTATATTTACCAGAAAGTGAGTGGGAGCACTACAGCCTTTCTGATAAGTATATTTGAATGGCATATTATTGATCGGAAATAATGTAGAATTTTCTAGAAAGCAAAAAGGAGCATTTGAAAGGAGTTTTTCAAAGAAAGACCTCGCTGAAGCTGCTTACATAAATAGCATCAAGATCTATAGAGGTAGATCAAGGCAATTGATAATTTTTTTAATGAGTACATACCTTGACAAGTTTTTGAAGTAGTTCAAAATGGAACAGTCAAAGGAGTTCTTGCCCGTGTTGCAAGGTATGAAGGTGAGTAAAGACTCAAAACCCGACCACGGCTGAAAATAGAAAGAGAATGAAAAGTCATTCCCTATGCCTCAGTCATAGGTTCTATAAAGTATGCTATGCTGTGTACCATGCCTATTATGTACCTCACCATGAGTTTGGCAAGAAGGTACAATAGTGATCCAGGAGTGGATCACTGGAAAACGGTCAAAATTATCCTTAGTGGAATAAGGAAATGTTTCTCGGTTATGGAGGTGACAAAGAGTTCGTTGTAAAGAGTTACGTTGATGCAAGCTTTGACACCGATCTGGATGACTCTATGTCTCGATCTAGATACATATTGAAAGTGGGAGCATATCTAGAGTAGCTTCGTGCAGAGCATTGTAGACATGGAAATTTGCAAAATACATACGGATCTGAATGTGGTAGACCCATTGACTAAACTTCTCTCACAAGCAAAACATGATCACACCTTAGTACTCTTTGGGTGTTAATCACATGGCGATGTGAACTATATTATCGACTCTAGTAAACCCTTTGGGTATTGGTCACATAGCAATGTGAACTATAGAGTGTTAAATCACATGATGATGTGAACTATTGGTGTTAAATCACATGGCGATGCGAACTAGATTATTGACTCTAGTGCAAGTGCGAGACTAAAGGAAATATGCCCTAGAGGCAATAATAAAGTTGTTATTTATATTTTCTTATATCATGATAAATGTTTATTATTCATGCTAGAATTGTATTAACCAGAAACTTAGTACATGTGTGAATACATAGACAAACAGAGTGTCCCTAGTATGCCTCTACTTGACTAGCTCGTTAATCAAAGATGGTTAAGTTTCCTAACCATAGACATGTGTCGTCATTTGATGAATGGGATCACATCACTAGAGAATGATGTGATGGACATGACTCATCCGTTAGCTTAGCATAAATGATCGTTTAGTTTTGTTGCTATTGCTTTCATCATGACTTATACATGTTCCTCTGACTATGACATTATGCAACTCCTGAACACCGAAGGAACACCTTGTGTGCTATCAAACATCACAACGTAACCGGGTGATTATAAAGATGCTCTACAAGTGTCTCCGATGGTGTTTGTTGAGTTGGCATAGATCGAGATTAAGATTTGTCACTCCGTGTATCGGAGAGGTATCTGGGCCCTCTCGGTAATGCACATCACTATAAGCCTTGCAAGCAATGTGACTAATGAGTTAGTTGCGGGATGATGCATTGCAGAACGAGTAAAGAGACTTGCCGGTAATGAGATTGAACTAGGTATGATGATACCAACGATTGAATCTCGGGCAAGTAACATACCGATGACAAAGGGAACAACGTATGTTGTTATGCGGTTTGACCGATAAAGATCTTCGTAGAATATCTAGGAGCCAATATGAGCATCCAGGTTCCGCTATTGGTTATTAACCGAAGATTTGTCTCGGTCATGTCTACATAGTTCTTGAACCCATAGGGTTCGTGTTGGTGTCAAAACCGGCAGATCTCGAGTAGGGGGTCCCGAACTATGCGTCTAAGGATTGATGGTAACAGGAGACAAGGGACACAATGTTTTTCCCAGGTTCGGGCCCTCTTGATGGAGGTAATATTCTACATCCTGCTTTATTGACTTTGATGAGTACAGGGGTTACAAGAGTTGATCTACCACGAGATCGTAATGGCTAAATCCTAATTGTCTAGCCTATATGATTATGATTGCCTCTACGGAATGAACCCTCCGGTTTTATATAGACACCGGAGAGGGCTAGGTTGTACAGAGTCGGTTTACAGAGAAAGGAATCTTCATATCCGAACGCCAAGCTTGCCATGCACTCAAAGGAGAGTCCCATCTGGACACGGGAGGAAGTCTTCTGTCTTGTATCTTCATGGCCCATCAGTCCGGCCCACGTCACATAGCCCGGACGCCCAAGGACCCCTTAATCCAAGACTCCCTCAGTAGCCCCTGAACCAGGCTTCAATGACGATGTGTCCGGCGTGCAAATCGTCTTCAGCATTGCAAGGCGGGTTCCTCCTCCGAATACTTCAAAGTAGTCCTCGAACACATAAAACGTGTTCGGCTCTGCAAGACGGGCTCCACACATAGCCGCAAAGAGTATAATATTTCACAAGTCCCATCTACCGACAACTTTTTGTAGTGAGACATTACGTCCCCGCCTGGTCATTATTTTGAACCATTTTTTAGCCTCACGCTCCATGTTTCGAGGTGCGGTTTTCATTGGCACGTCTTGTCGAAGCAGAGATCGTGTCCCCTTATCATCGGATCCTCATCAATACGGGCATGGGTAATCCAACCGCGCCGTCCGCATGACCCTTGGGGAATAAGCGAGTTTTAAGGCGAGTGGGGAGGCACTTGATATTCACTTCCTTTATAAGAGGATAAGGATCCACTCTTTCACCCACGCCTTCTTCCTCTCTGCCCATCCGTTCTCGAGCTCCAGGGCCCAAGCTTCCATCCTTTCCGCCTCCAAAAAGCACTCCGGCCATATCCGGATCTGGAACACAGGGCAAGTGGATGGCCTCCTCCGTCACGGAGGGGAACATCGCGGAGCTCTGGGAAGCGGGGTACTTGGCCCAGGGAATCGCCCACCGGCTTCCGGCCAGGGGCGGATCGTCCCCACCCCAAAGCCCAATGAGAGGGTGGTATTCATCCCCCACTTCATCCGCGGGTTACAATTTCCCCTCCACCGCTTTGTCCGCGGACTCATGTTCTACTATGGGCTAGATTTCCATGATCTAGCCCCGAATTCTTTCCTCAACATCTCGGCATTCATTGTCATGTGTGAGGCCTTCCTCCGCATCCCACCCCACTTCGGATTATGGCTAAAGATCTTTAATGTGAAGCCAAAAGTGGTGGATGGTCAACATGCAGAGTGTGGAGGTACCATGGTGAGCAAACTGTCAAATGTCACATGGCCCACTGGCACCTTTGTGGAGACCGTCAAGGGGTGGCAGCAGCAGTGGTTCTATGTCACTAAGCCCCGCAACACCACGTGGGTCGTGGGTCCTGAATTCAAGTCCGGGTCCCCCAATGTGGCTTACCTCCTGGCTAAAAAAGGGCCTGGACTGGTCGTCGTCATACGAGATATCAGCGCTGCAGGCGCGCATCAAGAGCATGGTGGACAAGAACATCAAGCTCGTCAATGTGATCCAGGTGATGCTTTTTCGCCGGATCCTTCCCTGCCAAAGCCGGACTTGCCATTTGTGGGAGTTCGATCCGGCCAAGCACCAGACCTTACGACAGTTCTTCGGTTCCATGCACGAAGGTATCTGGAAGGTGCTTTTCAATGCCAATCAGACGTGGCCGCAGACGTCCGAGGACCGTGGATACGACCTGACCCATCTAGCCAGTCGGGTAAGTTCTTCATACTTCAAGGTGTATCTCTTCCTGTGCATTCAAGGAAGATGTCTAAGTTTCTCCATTTGTCTTTTCAAAGGTGGATAAAGAAGGCGGAGTGGATCCAGTGTCCAACTCCGCTGCCCGAAAACCCAGCTATCCCACTCCTGACAAAAATGTTGGTTCTGGCGCCCTACCAGGCGCGGGAGAAGAAGGCCAAGAAGAAGGTCCAGGAGAAAATAAGCGGCCTCCACCGTAAAGGCACTTCGGACGCAACATCCGAAGACGCCAAAACCCACTCCTCCCCCGCCGAAAACGGCGAGGAGGAGTAGGAAAGCAATTCTCCCCCCGATTGGGGAAGGAAGAAAAGGGCGGCCTCCACGGATCTGGAGGCAGAGGCGGAGGCGTCCAAGAAAGGGAGAGTCTCCCTTGCGGACGATTCCGAATCGGACACCGATAGCAGCCCTGAGTGGCGTCCCAGGAAGAAGCCCCTGGCCAGATCGTAAGTACTCAAAGGCACTTACACACATATATATGCAGCTCCTTTACTTCATGGCTTTAATATGTTGAATCATGCGCTGCAGTCCAGCTCTCGCCCACCTCCTGTGATCCTCATCTTCGCGGAATTCGCTAGATCCAAAGGTGATGGACAGCGGGTCGCTTCCGCCGGCCTCCTCCCCCAAGACTACGGACGACGCCGAAGTGTTGTCCCGAAGGACCCTCCTAGGCCAGGAAGAGGTACAAGAGGCCACCGTGGGGGTGCCAGAGGGTGATACCTTGGTCGCCGGATACATGGGGGAGCAGACCCCCCTGGAGACTAGTGATGGGGGCCATATCCAATTCAGCCCCCAGCCGAATACTATTCCAGAGGCCCGTACGGCTCCAGAATCAGGTAAGCAACCTCTTTCGAAAGAAGGAGGTGCACCTATTTTGCCGGTGACCTCTGTCCATACGGAGGGACCGGATACTCGACTGGTGTCAGTGTCAAAATCGGCGAATCTCGGGTAGGGGGTCCCGAACTGTGCATCGGAGGTTGATGGTAACAGGAGATAGGGACACAATGTTTACTCAGGTTCGGGCCCTCTCTATGGAGGTAATACCCTACTTCCTGCTTGATTGATCTTGATGAATATGAGTATTACAAGAGTTGATCTACCACGAGATCGTAATGGCTAAAGCCCTAGAAGTCTAGCCTATGTGATTATGATTGTCTCTACGGACTAAACCCTCTGGTTTATATAGACACCGAAGGGGACTAGGGTTATACAAAGTCAGTTACATTGAAAGGAATCTTCATATCCGAACGCCAAGCTTTCCATCCACGCCAAGGAGAGTCCCATCCGGACACGAGCGAGAGTCTTCGGTCTTGTATCTTCATAGCCCATCAGTCCAGCCCATGTCCAACAGGACGGACGCCCGAGGACCCCTTAGTCCAGGACTCCCTCAGTAGCCCCTGAACCAGGCTTCAATGATGAGGTGTCCGGTGTGCAGATTGTCTTCCGCATGGCAAGGCGGGTTCCTCTTCCGAATACTCCAACACAGTCTTCGAACACAACGAACGCGTCCAAATCCGCAAAACAAGTAGCACACACCACCATAGCAAGTAATATTTCACGAGTCCAATCCGCTGACAACTTTTTGTAACGTGACATCACGTCCCTGCCCGGTTATTATTTCAAACCATTTTTTTTTCTTTTAACCTCTCGCTTCATGTTTCGAGACGCAGTTTTATTGGCACGTCTTGTCGAAGCAGAGATCGTGTCCCCTTATTATGGGATTCTCATCAATACGGGCATGGGTATCCCAACTATTCTGTTGCTATGATTCCTTAGGAATAGGAAGGTTTTTAGGCCTAGGAGGAGACGTTCGAATTCATTGTCTTTATAAAGGGGTTATGACCTGGCTTTCTTTTTTACGCCGACCCTTTCCTCAACCTCTTCGACCTCGAGTTCCAGCACCCGAGGTTCACCTTAACTGCTTCAAGCTACCCAATCATGTCCGAGCCTAATTCTCAAGGCCGGTGGAAGGCTTCCTCTGTCACAAAGGAGGATATTGCGAAGCTCCGGGCGACACGGTACCTGGACGGGAAGTCCCCCACAGGCTTCCTACTCACGGGCAAGTTATTCCTACTCCCAGATTCGGCGAGAGGGTCGTATTCATCTCCCACTTCCTCTGAGGGCTAGGGTTCACTCTTCACCCCTTTGTTCGAGGGATCATGTTCTATTACAGGCTAGATTTTCACGACCTAGCCTCGGACTCTTTTCTTCTCATCTCGGTGTTCATCGTTGTGTGCGAGGCTTTTCTCCGTATTCCCCCACACTTCGGCTTATGACTTAAGACCTTTAATTTGAAGCTGAAGGTGATCGAAGGGAAGAAAGCGGAGTGTGGTGGCGCCATGGTGATCAAGCTCACCAATGCTCTTTGGTTAAAAGGATCCTTCATAGGATCTTCCAACTTATGGTGGCGGGAGTGGTTTTACATCACTGAACCCCGTGGTACCAAGTGGGCAGCTATACCTACATTCCGATCCGGCCCTCCAATTCAGCTCGCCTCATGGATCAACAAGGGGCTGGACTGGGGATCAATCGATGAAGTGCAGACTCTACAGAGCCGCATCCGGAGCCTCCTTGAGAAGGTCACTGATCTCATCGACATGATTCAAGTAATGTTAGTCCGCCGGGTCCTCCCATGCCAGCGACGGCCCCTCCGCATGTGGGAGTTCAATCTAGAATGACCATGAACCCTTCAACACTTCTTTGGCATGACGCACAAAGGAATGTGGAAGTTATTTTTCGGGACACGAAAACAGTGGCCGGACACTACCGAGGACCTCGGCCTCGACTCCAACCATCCGGATACCTCGGTAAGCATTCAACTTCCGAACATAGCTTAATTAAGTATCCAGTGATAAGGCACTAAGAAAACCATCTTTTTCCAGGGCTGGACGAAGAAGGCAGAGTGAATTAGGTGTTCGGCCCCCCTTCCCGAAGACCTAGCTAGTCCTGTGTTGACAAGGATGCTGGTCCCGGCACCATTCTAGGTGCCAGTGAAAAAGGGCAACAAGGAGAGCAGGAAGGCCAAAGGCAGCCTCCATTCCGAAGGCACACCAAATACTGTGTCCGGGGGGATTAAGATTCCCTCTTCCGAAGATAAAATAGAAAAATAAACAGACATCCTTTCTCCCCATGGTAAGAAAAGGGCCGCCTCCGAAGGTTGGGAGGTAAAGGCTCCTAAGCGAGGTAAGACGCTCCTATCAGGCGGTTCGGGCTTGGAAGACGACGTTGTCACGCAGTTCCTCCACAAGGACGGGCCTTTAGCCGAATCGTAAGTGAACAAGGGTGTTTGAAACATATCCCATTCATTTTCCCGTTACAAGGGTAACATCTAGAATACATGTTTTTGCAGTCTGACACGCAGTTTTCCTCAACAATCCTCTTCGGGGGATCTTCTTTCGAAATGATGGAAAGCGAAAAGCCTCCACAGGATTCCTCGCCCAATAGAGCGGACGACTTCGAGGTGTCGTCCCGGAGGATCTCTCCCAATCAACAAGTAGTGCAAGGGATAATGAAGACAACACCCCAAGGTAAAACTTTGGTCACCCAGGGTCCGGGAAATAACGGTCCCTACGGGGGCCAACAATAAAGGCCCCGGACTATCCGGTTTACAGCCGAAGACGACTCTAGGGTTGGACAAACATATCCCCTCAAAGGGAGTCCATACTCCCACAGCTGCTTCCCGGGATCCGGAGGCGCCGGATACTCTGATGGACATGTTGCGATATTCGTCCGTCTCAGAGGAACATCGCACCTTAATGGGTACGGTGGTTTCGAGGTACGTACTATAATGTAATGTTTTTGATTGTGCTCTATACGCAAAATGCACGTGTGTATGGATAGTAGCCCCTGAGACTCTGGTTGGCGTCTGAAGGAAGGCAATCAGATGATCGAAAAAGATATGCCCAGGAAATAATTGAATTAATTGGAACACGGGCGGTTACATCCACGGTGACTGCTCGTGCTGCAGAGGTTGCAGATCTGGAGCAGAAGCTTAATGTGGCGGATGACGACATCGTGCTTATTAACAGGCGGCTCGACGAGGCGCGAGGTATGTTCCGAGGCGGTGAGTGTATGTATGTATAATAATATGAGAACGAAGCTAATTATTATGTACTGAGATGTGTATAATTGCAGATAGTGCTGCCGCGGTGGAGGCCCTTCGGGCTGAACTTGTCCGAGCCAAGGAGCAAGCCCGGATGAGTAATGTGGCTGCTGACAAGGCAGCTCATGAGTTAAAAGCCGAACAGGCTGCTCGGCGCCAGTGCGAGGAGAGAATGTCTATCATGGCGCGTGAGCTAAAGGAAGCCAATGTCCGGTGCGAATTCCTTGAGGGGGATAACAAAGCCAAAATGGCCGATGTCGATAATGCCGTACAAGAGGCGAGGGAAGCACGATCCGAGTTTAGCGAGGCTCGGGAGGAGATCCGGCAAGATGGGAGATAGTAGCTGGTAAGCCTTTCCTATTATAGACTAAATTGGGCGATCCATAGTATGCCCCGCTTAATCGAATGTGGAGTTCTCCAGACACATTCTTGGACTTGCCGAAGAGCACCTTTGATTCAACGCAATTTTACCAAGCGCAAGAAGGGTATGCAACGGAGAGGCTTTTTTGGACGCAATTCGGTATGCCAAAGCGCCCACTGTTGCTGAACGAACAGATGTCCTAGTGGGCCGAACTCCATAAGATATCCGGTTTTGCCATGAAGGATGTCGTGGTCCGGCTGTGGCCGACTGAGCCAATTCCGAATAGTTATTTCAGTTTGGTGTAGCGCCTTATGGATGTGGTGCCGCGTGTCGATGCCGTGAAGCGATCATCGTGCATTGAAGGTGCATGGATGGCCTTTGCCCGTGTCAAAACGTATTGGGCGAAGATGAATGTCGCCGATGTTGCAGCGAAGAGTCCGCCCGGGGGCAAGGACAAACACCCGCCAGAGCATTATTTTGAAGACATCCTAGAGGGTGCCCGCTTGATAGAGGTTCAGTGCTCAAAGGATATGGTCTTCGAGTGAATTACCAAAATTTTAAAATCAATATTATGATATTTTAAGGCTATGCTTAAAAGTTTTAGCTCCTCTTGTGCGGCCGTTTTTGTATAATCTGAAAGTTTTCTAGTCGTTGGCTTCAGCCCCCTCGCATAAAATACGGGGGTGTTCGAAAAAGCACTTGATCACTCTTGACCCAACGTCTTGGTCCGTGAAGGAGGTGTTGTTGGAAATATGCCCTAGAGGCAATAATAAATTAGTTATTATTATATTATATTTCATTGTTCATGATAATCGTTTATTATCCATGCTAGAATTGTATTGATAGGAAACTCAGATACATGTGTGGATACATAGACAACACCATGTCCCTAGTAAGCCTCTAGTTGAATAGCTCGTTGATCAATAGATGGTTACGGTTTCCTGACCATGGACATTGGATGTCTTTGATAACGGGATCACATCATTAGGAGAATGATGTGATGGACAAGACCCAATCCTAAGCCTAGCACAAAGATCGTGTAGTTCGTATGCTAAAGCTTTTCTAATGTCAAGTATCATTTCCTTAGACCATGAGATTGTGCAACTCCCGGATACCGTAGGAATGCTTTGGGTGTACCAAATGTCACAACGTAACTGGGTGGCTATAAAGGTTCACTACAGGTATCCCCGAAAGTGTCTGTTGGGTTGGCATGAATCGAGACTGGGATTTGTCACTCCGTGTAAACGGAGAGGTATCTCTAGGCCCACTCGGTAGGACATCATCATAATGTGCACAATGTGATCAAGGAGTTGATCACGGGATGATGTGTTACGGAACGAGTAAAGAGACTTTCCGGTAATGAGATTGAACAAGGTATCGGGGTACCGACGATCGAATCTCGGGCAAGTATCGTACCGAGGGACAAAGGGAATTGTATACGGGATTGATTGAATCCTTGACATCGTGGTTCATCCGATGAGATCATCATGGAGCATGTGGGAGCCAACATGGGTATCCAGATCCCGCTATTGGTTATTGACCAGAGAGTTGTCTCGGCCATGTCTGCATGACTCCCGTGCCCGTAGGGTCTACACACTTAAGGTTCGATGACGCTAGGGTTATAGGGAATAGATGTACGTGGTTACCGAATGTTGTTCAGAGTCCTGGATGAGATCCCAGACGTCACGAGGAGTTCCAGAATGGTTCGGAGCTAAAGATTTATATATGGGAAGTCATCATACGGTCACCGGAATAATTCGGGGGTTACCGGTATTGTACCGGGACCACCGGAGGGGTTCCGGGGGTCCACCGGGAGGGTCCACCTGCCCCGGAGGGCCCTATGGGCTGTATGTGGAGAGGGACCAGCCCCTTAGTGGGCTCGGAGCCTCCCCCCTAGGGCCCATGCGCCTAGGGTTTGGGGGAACACTAAAGGGGGGCGCCCCCCTTGCCTTGGGGGGCAAGGCAACCCCCTTGGCCGCCGCCCCCCTCCTCAGATTGGATCTGAGGGGGCCGGCCCCCCTCTACCTTGCCCCTATATATATGTGGGGGTTGGGAGGGCAGCCGCACAAAAGTTCTGGCGCAGCCCTCCCCCTCTCCCAAGTCCTCCTCTTCTCCTACGGTGCTTGGCGAAGCCCTGCAGGATTACCACGCTCCTCCTTCACCACCATGCCGTCGTTTTGCTGCTGGATGGAGTCTTCCCCAACCTCTCCTTCTCCCCTTGCTAGATCAAGGAGTAGGAGACATCACCGGGCTGTACGGGTGTTGAACGCGGAGGTGCCGTCCATTCGGCACTAGGATCATCGATGATTTGGATCATGACGAGTACGACTCCATCAACCCCGTTCACTTGAACGCTTCCGCTTAGCGATCTACAAGGGTATGTAGATGCACTCTCCTTCCCCTCGTTTCTAGATTACTCCATAGATTGATCTTGGTGATGTGTAGAAAATTTTAAATTTTTGCTACGATCCCCAACAGGTGTCAATGCGGCGAACTAGGCAACCGGACTATAGGGCTTTAATACTTTCACTTAGTCATAGGAGTTTGATGATGGGTCTACGATATAGCCCCTGGTATGTACACGGCTATCCGAATACGGTGCGTTACATAGGTGACCGGAAGAACGGTCCTTCATCTAATACGGAAGGAATCACGAAAGATTCTGATAAGTCATCGAGTGGTTGACCAGCCCTCGCCGCATCATGACAGTCAGTTTTCGGCTTTCTCTAATGAGGTGCTCATATGGGTAAACAAGGACACAACCATAGTAGTTCTCCCTTTCTACCCTACCCGATAGAGCGGAACGTAAGGTAGTAAGCACAAGAGCCGGGCAACCCAACTATTGACCAAAGACATGATTCGGAGCTGATGCATATAAGGCCGAACTCGTGACGTCGAAGTGTGCTATAAAGCTGTTTGGACTTGCCGGCAATTTATTTGTTCCCGTATTGAGCCCTTGATTGATGCTTCAATTGCCATTTTATAGATAATAATGCCATGACCCAGGCTATTTGACATGCCGGTGGTCGACGGCTGAGGGAGAAGGCACTTTACAGGCTCTAAATAGAGAGTGCGGTCTACTGAGAGTTACTCGGACCTCCTGTCGCACGTCTGCCCCACCTTGCCTCGGTGAAAGGACTCCTCAATAGGAATATCCTTTGGGTAGGTGAACGAAGCCGAACTCCGACAGATTCCGTGAGATGACTGGTCTTTGAACTACCTGTGATGAAAGATAATAAAAAAGGTTAGAAAAAGAAAAGAAGAGAAGGCTGTGAGAGAGCTTATAGGCCTGTCCGTATTGTGCCTTTGCCGATGACCAGGGTATTCTAAGTACCCAATTATGTACGCGCGGTACAAACTTCGCGGGTATATGGGGCGAACGACGAAGGCCGAACTGCTAATCCAGCTCTGAGATTGATCGGTCCCCGTTAATAGAGGTCGGCGGTTGAAATGGTCGATTAGTAATGCGGCTTGATGAGTCCTCTTGGTACTTCGACTGTGGTCGCCGAACCTTCGGGATGGATATGGCGAAATTTGGGGGGGAGGACGACCCTATGGCGTATGCGTCCTGTAGTGCACGCCTGCGTTCCCCTATAATAGGGATGGCAATTTTATCCATGGATCTGGATACCCGACCCGGTTGGGCAAGGGTATGGAGCACATTTCTGCCCATGGGTCCGTGGCTATGGATACCCACGAATAGCCGGGTTGGGCATGGTTATAGTTTGTGCTCCTTGGATATCCAATGGATACCCGTACGTCATGTGAGGCCATATGCCAGTGATAGTAGAAAGAGTGAATCAATGGGAAGTGGCTGGCAATATGCAACTGGTGCCATAAGCTACATGCTGCAAAATCAACCTCTAGTATGTCACACTTAAGGACTCATCGTATTACTTGTTGCCTACTTGTGCATGTAGCTTATGTTATCATTTTTGAGTGAATGGCAATGAGCTAATTTGATCTTTGGGAAGGCTTCATGCTGACTTTTCTATGCCCATGGAGCTCCATGGGTATGTGGGTATCCAGCGGGTTTGGGCATGGGCACAAGTTGTGCCCATGGATAATTTGGTGGATGGGCAGAGGGTAGGAAGATGGGTCACGGGTTGGATTTGGACCAGCTCCACCCGCCCCAAAACCGACCCATTGCCATCCCTACCCTACAAAGGTATGCGTCACATATACCATGTTTACGGTTTTTTACTTCGGGGGGGGGGGGGGGGGATTGCTTCTGACCCCCAGTATTCGGCTGGCGAGTCTCTTCGTCATCGCTGTTGCTGGGCGGCCCCTTCCCTTTGTGTTCGGAATTAAGCTTGCCGACTTGTTTGAAGACCCAACAACTTCAGTTGGTGTGAGTAGCTGGTTTATCGGGGGTGCCATGAATCTGGCAGGGCCGATCCAATATTTTGTCTAGATTGGATGGTCCGTCTCTATTTGCCTTGAATGGCTTTTTCAGTTGACCAGGTTTGGAGCCTCTGAATCCGGCATTGACCTCCGTGCTTTGTGCTCTTTCATTGTCATTGCGACGTTTGTGTTTATTGCGTCGTGGCTTGCCGTTCCCGTCTCGGCCTTCGGAAGTGCCCGGATCGCTGGCACTGTTGCTTCTACGAGCCAGCCAGCTGTCTTCTCCCGCGCAAAAGCGGGTCATTAGAGCGGTAAGGGCTGCCATGGATTTTGATTTTTCTTGACCGAGGTGGCAGGCGAGCCACTCATCCTGGATGTTGTGTTTAAAGGCCGCGAGGGCTTCGGTGTCTGGACACTCGACAATTTGGTTCTTTTTAATTAGGAACCTGGTCTAGAGCTTCTTGGCTGACTCTCTGGGCTGCTGGATGATGTGACTTAAGTCATCGGCATCTGGTGGCCGGACATATGTACCTAGGAAGATATTGCGAAAGGCGTCTTCCAGGTCTTCCCAACTGCCAGCGGAGTTCTGTGGAAGGTTGTGCTACCTCTTGAGCACTGCGTTGGTTTTCCCCGAAGAGGGAGGGATGATGCAGCAAAGTAGCGTAAGTATTTTCCTCAGTTTTTGAGAACCAAGGTATCAATCCAGTAGGAGGCTACGCGTGAGTCCCTCGTACCTGCACAAAACAAATAAATCCTCGCAACCAACGCAAATAGGGGTTGTCAATCCCTATAAGGCCACTTACGAGAGTGAGATCTGATAGATCTGATAAGATAATATTTTTGGTATTTTTGTGATAAAGATGCAAAGTAAAATAAAGGCAAAGTAAAAGCAAAAGGAAATAACTAAGTAGTAGGAGATTAATATGATAAAGATAGACCCTGGGGCCATAGGTTTCACTAGTGGCTTCTCTCGAGAGCATAAGTATTCTATGGTGGGTGAACAAATTACTGTTGAGTAATTGACAGAATTGAGCATAGTTATGAGAATATCTAGGTATGATCATGTATATAGGCATCACGTACGAGACAAGTAGACCGACTCCTGCCTGCATGTACTACTATTACTCCACTCATCGACCGCTATCCAGCATGCATCTAGAGTATTAAGTTAAAAACAGAGTAACGCCTTAAGCAAGATGACATGATGTAGAGGGATAGACTCATGCAATATGATGAAAACCCCATCTTGTTATCCTCGATCGCAACAATACAATATGTGCCTTGCTGCCCCTACTGTCACTGGGAAAGGACACCGCAAGATTGAACCCAAAGCTAAGCACTTCTCCCATTGCAAGAAAGATCAATCTAGTAGGCCAAACCAAACTGATAATTCAAAGAGACTTGCAAAGATAACCAATCATACATAAAAGAATTCAGAGAAGATTCAAATATTATTCATAGATAGACTTGATCATAAACCCACAATTCATCGATCTCAACAAACACACCGCAAAAAGAGATTACATCG
The DNA here is from genome assembly GCF_003073215.2 of Triticum urartu. Taxonomy (NCBI): domain Eukaryota; kingdom Viridiplantae; phylum Streptophyta; class Magnoliopsida; order Poales; family Poaceae; genus Triticum; species Triticum urartu. The sequence continues at coordinate 553,203,482 of NC_053025.1, read as the reverse complement.
AATAGATCTCCATAAGAGAGGGGGAGAACATTGTATTGAGATCCAAAAAGAGAGAAGAAACCATCTAGCTACTAACTATGGACCTGTAGGTCTGAGGTAAACTACTCACACTTCATTGGAGGGGCTATGGTGTTGATGTAGAAGCCCTCCGTGATCGATGCCCCCTCCGGCGGAGCTCCGTAACAGGCCCCAAGATGGGATCTCATGGATACAAAAAGTTACAGCGGTGGAATTAGGGTTTTGGCTCCGTATCTGATCGTTTGGGGGTACGTAGGTATATATAGGAGGAAGGAGTACGTGGTGGAGCAACAGGGGGCCCACGAGGGTGGAGGGCGCGCCTGGGGGGGGGGGGGTAGGCGCGCCCTCCTACCTCGTGGCCTCTTGTTTTCTTTCTTGACGTAGGGTCCAAGTCTTCCGGGTCTTGTTCGTTGAGAAAATCACGTTCCCGAAGGTTTCATTCCATTTGGACTCCGTTTGATATTCCTTTTCTTCGAAACCCTAAAACAGGCAAAAATAGCAATTCTGGGCTTGGCCTCCGGTTAATAGGTTAGTCCCAAAAATAATATAAAAGTGGATAATAAAGCCCAATAATGTCCAAAACAGTAGATAATATAGCATGGAGCAATCAAAATTTATAGATACGTTGGAGACGTATCAAGCATCCCCAAGCTTAATTCCTTCTCGTCCTTGAGTAGGTAAATGATAAAAATAGAATTTTTGATGCGGAGTGCTACTTGGCATACTTTTAATGTAATACTTCTTAATTGTGGTATGAATATTCAGATCCAAAAGATTCAAGACAAAATTTCATATTGACATAAAAATAATAATACTTCAAGCATACTAACTACGCAATTATGTCTTCTCAAAATAACATGGCCAAAGAAAGTTCATCCCTACAAAATCATATGGTTTAGTCATGTTTCATTTTCGTCACACAAGAATGCTCTCATCATGCACAACCCCGATGACAAGCCAAGCAATTGTTTCATACTTTAGTAATCTCAAACCTATAAACTTTCACGCAATATATGAGCGCGAGCCATGGACATAGCACTATGGGTGGAATAGAATATAATGAGGGGGGTTATGTGGAGAAGACAAAAAGGAGAAAGTCTCACATCAACGAGTGTAACACCCACGATGCGGCTATATCTCCCACATGTCGAAGCATGACTTAGAGGCATAACCGCATTGTAAGCAATGTCGCAAGTGGGGTAATCTTCACACAACCCATGTAATGAATAAGGAAAAGAGGTACATAGTTGGCTTACACTCGCCACGTCACACAAGCATAAATATCATTACATTCATCCAAATACAATCAAGGTCCGACTACGGAACCAAAATAAAGATAACCCCAAATGCAACAAAGTCCCCGATCGCCCCAAATGGGCTCCACTACTGATCGTCTGGAAAAGAAACGTAGTATCGTCCTGAGTCCTCATTGAACTCCCACTTGAGCTCAGTCAAATCTCCTGGAGCGGTATCATCGGTCCTTGCATCTGGTTTTGAAGTAATCTGTGATTCACGGGGACTCAACAATCTCACACCCTCGCAATCAAGACTATTTAAGCTTATATGTAGGTAAAAGGTATGAGGTGGAGCTGCAGCAAGCACTAGCATATATGGTGGCTAGCATACGCAAATGAGAGCGAGAAGAGAAGGCAAAGGCACGGTCGATAAACTATGATCAAGAAGTGATCCTAGAACAACCTACGTTCAAGCATAACACGAGACCGTGTTCTCTTCCCGGACTCCGCCGAAAAGAGACCATCACGGCTACACACGCTGTTGATTCATTTTAATGAAGTTAAGTTTCAGGTTTTCTACAACCGGACATTAACAAATTCCCATCTGCCCATAACCGCGGGCACGGCTTTCGAAAGTTCAAATCCCTGCAGGGGGTGTCCCAACTTAGCCCATCACAAGCTCTCACGGTCAACGAAGGATATTCCTTCTCCCAAGACAACCCGATCAGACTCGGAATCCCGGTTACAAGACATCTCGACAATGGTAAAACTAAACCAGCAAAGCCACCCGAATGTGCCGACAAATCCCGATAGGAGCTGCACATATCTCGTTCTTAGGGCACACCGGATTGTCCAAACTTCTGGTAGGCCAACCCAGGGTTGCCCCTGGTGGCCACCGGCGGCTGACAAATTGGACCAACACTCAGAGGAGCACTGGCCCGGGGGTTTAAAATAAAGATGACCCTTGAGTCCGCGGAACCCAAGGGAAAAGAGGCTAGGTGGCAAATGGTAAAACCAATGTTGGGCATTGCTGGAAGAGTTTTATTCAAGGCGAACTGTCAAGGGGTTCCCATTATAACCCAACCGTGTAAGGAACGCAAAATCAAGGAACATAACACCGGTATGACGGAAACTAGGGCGGCAAGAGTGGAACAAAACACCAGGCATAAGGCCGAGCCTTCCACCCTTTACCAAGTATATAGGTGCATTAAAGTAGACAAGATATAATAATGATATCCCAACAATAAACATGTTCCAACAAGGAACAAACTCCAATCTTCACCTGCAACTAGCAACGCTATAAGAGGGGCTGAGCAAAGCGGTAACATAGCCAAACAACGGTTTGCTAGGACAAGGTGGGTTAGAGGTTTGACATGGCAATATGGGAGGCATGATAAGCAAGGTGGTAGGTATCGTAGCATAGGCATAACAAAAGAGCGAGCATCTAGCAAGCAAAGATAGAAGTGATTTCGAGGGTATGGTCATCTTGCCTGCAAAGTTCTCCGAGTTGACGTTAGCTTGATCCTCGTAAGCGTACTCAACGGGTTCCTCAGTCACGTACTCGCATCTCGGCTCTACCCAAAGCAAGAACACAAGCAAAGGGAGAAACAATCAACCACATGCAATGCACAAGCAACATGATGCAAAACATGGCATGATATGCGGGACGTGGTATGCGATGCATTTGCATGTTTCGGAAAGGAAAGATTGAACCTGGCCTCAACTTGGAAAACCAAGAGTGCGACTAGAAAGATGAGTTTATTTCGGTCGAAATCGATATAAATATCACCGGAATCAGATGCACGGTTTGCAAATGACGAGCAAAACAAATATGGCACCGGTCTGCGATTAACAGCACGAGGCCATCTAAATGCATCAAGAACAACAAGCTACTGCACTCTAACATAACAACAAAACACATGGCAGTGATCCACTCAAGATGCTTGACAAAACATGAACACTGAGCTACGGCTAATTCACTCAATAGCAGGTCCAAACAAGCATGGCAAAAGTGCAAAAGATAACAGGTTACAGACTTAGTGAAATTTAACAAGATGTCAGGAATTTAACATCAGGAAGCAATGTTTAGAGCAAGATAATAACATGCTACAGGAACATATCATGGCAAAGCAAGGCATTGCATGAAGCTACTCAAAGCACACAACAAAAGTCCCTTACTGACCATAAGCCAAAAGGGATCATAAAATACAATGGCAACCATGTGAACATAGCAACTTTCGTTAACAGATTCATACTTAGAAGAAAACTGGAGCATGGCAAAACAGATATTAAGTAGGCATGTTTCGAGCTCGATGCACTCACCACAAGGCATTGCATGGCAAACTAAGCATACACCCAGCAAGTAGACATGGCATAGAAGCTAAACATGGCAAGAACAACCTCATAGCATGCATGGATCAACTACAACAAGCTCGGCAAAAATGCTTAACACGTAAACATTCTGCCAGGAACATTTTATAGCAAAAGTAGAGCTCGATTGAGTCAAGCTAGGGTGCTCCATAATTGCAAACAAATACATGGATGGAAAGAGCATAACAATATCTACAAAACATCCTTACTGATCATGCTCAAAAGAGGCATGGATCACTCTGTAGCAACAAGAATACATGGCATAAAAATAGAATGAGAAAAATGACTTAGTAGATTTCTAAGTCCCTGAAATCAGCAACATTACGAGAGCTACTTTGCATGCTTGTGCTAGTCACCACAAAGATCACAAACATACATGGCATACACCCCTGTAAAGATGGCATGCCATACTTCAAAACACATGTAGGGCTCAAGATCATAGGAGGCACACATTAATCATGGCAAAAATGACAAATGTCCAAATCCTGATAAGAATCTGAAACTAACATTGCATAGCACTCTTGCAACAACATTTAGGGCATCAAGATGAACTCAAATGAACATGGTGCAATGGAATTAAATGAAGTACTCGTCGAGACGAACAATTTGATATGCTACACGCCCAAACGGAGCCACGGATGCAGAGTTATGATGCGATGAAAAACGCTAAAAAAATTATTGGAACGGGGCAAAAGTCAACCCTCTCAGATCCGGATCTAGGGTTTACTGTAGTGGCGCGCGAACCGAAGATCGTCGGGGAGCTCGCCGGAGTAGTTGAACACGGTGGGCGGACTTGGGGATCGCCGGATCCGGCCGGGAGGAGGACGACGGAGAGGCCGGCGAGGCCGGATGGTGGCGAGGCGATGGCGGCGGCGGCGGCGCCGGCTCGGGGCGGCGCGGGCGGCGAGGTGCGTGCGACGGCCGCCGGCGATGAGCCGGAGTGGGGCGGCGGTTGCCGACGCCGGCGAGGAGGAGGCGGGCGCGCGGCGAGGGAGGAAGGCGCGGGTTGCGCGCGGGCTCGGAGGGCCGGACGCGGGCTCTCCGGGCCGCGGCGGGTGGCGGCGAAGTGGGGCTCCGCGGAGGACACGTGGCGAGCGGTGATTGGCCGGGGGAGCGGGGCGGACGTGTCCGGCCAGTCGGTTTTTGTCCGACGGCGCGAGGAGAGGGCGGGGTCTAGGGTTTGATTCGTGATTTGGAATGAAAGGACCTTTTTATAGGTAGAGGGAGCTAGGAGGCTCCAAATTTAGCACGGTTTTCGGCCACGCGATCGTGACCGAACGACCTAGATGATGGAGGGGGCTTAGGTGGGTTTTGGGCCACATTGGAAAGGTGTTGGGCTGCAACACACACGAGGCCTTTACGGCTCCTCAGTTAACCGTTGGAGTATCAAACGAAGTCCAAATGGCACGAAACTTGACAGGCGGTCTACCGGTAGTAAACCAAGGCCGCTTGGCAAGTCTCGGTCCAAGCCGAAAACGTTTAACACCCGCACACGAAAAGAGGTAAAAGGGGACATCGGAGGACATAGGAGCGCCGGAATGCAAAACGGACAATGGGGAAAAATGCTCGGATGCATGAGACAAGCACGTATGCAAATGCGGTGCACATAATGACATGATATGAGATGCATGACAAAGACAAAAGCAACACGAAGACAAAAACCTGACAACGAGGAAATATCATAACTTAATGCCGAAAAAGGCAAGAGTTGGAATACAAATATGGCAGGTTACATACGGGGTGTTACAACGAGGCTAATCAATGGGCTATGGAGATGCCCACCGATTGATATTAATGCAAGGAGTAGGGATTTCCATGCAACAGATGCACTAGAGCTATAAATGTATGAAAGCTCAACAAAAGAAACTAGTGGGTGTCCATCCAACCTGCTTGCTCACGAAGACCTAGGGCACTTGAGGAGGCCCATTGTTGGAATATACAAGCCAAGTTCTATAATGAAAAATTCCCACTAGTATATGAAGGTGACAAAACAAGAGACTCCCTAACATGAAGATTAAATTGCTACTTTGAAGCACAACTGTGGCAAAGGATAGTAACATTGTCCCTTCTCTCTTTTTCTCTCATTATTAATTTTTTCTTTTTTTTGGGCCTTTTCTTTTTTATGGCCTTTTCTTTTTTTAATTTTTTTTCTCACTTGGGACAATGCTCTAGAAAATGATGATCATCACACTTCTATTTATTTACAACTCAATGATTACAACTCAATACTAGAACAAAAGATGACTCTATATGAATGCCTCCGGTGGTGTACCGGGATATGCAATGGACCAAGAGTGACATGTATGAAAGAATTATGAACGGTGGCTTTGCCACAAATACTATGTCAACTACATGATCATGTTAAGCAATATGACAGTAATGAATGTGTCATGATGAACGGAATGATGGAAAGTTGCATGGCAATATATCTCAGAATGGCTATGGAAATGCCATAATAGGTAGGTATGGTGGCTGTTTTGAGGAAGATATAAGGAGGTTTATGTGTGAAAGAGTGTATCATATCACGGGGTTTGGATGCACCGGCGAAGTTTGCGCCAACTCTCAATGTGAGAAAGGGCAATGCACGGTACCAAAGAGGGTAGCAAGGATGGAAGGGTGAGAGTGCGTATAATCCATGGACTCAACATTAGTCATAAAGAACTCACATACTTATTGCAAAAATCTACAAGTCATCAAAAACCTCGGTACTACGCGCATGCTCCTAGGGGGATAGATTGGTAGGAAAAGACCATCGTTCGTCCCCGACCGCCACTCATAAGGAAGACAATCAAATAACACCTCATGTTTCAAATTTGTTGCATAACGTTTACCATACGTGCATGCTACGGGACTTGCAAACTTCAACACAAGTATTTCTCAATTTCACAACTACTGAACTAGCACGACTTTGATATTATTACCTCCATATCTCAAAACAATCATCAAGCATCAAACTTCTCTTAGTATTCAAAACACTCCTAGGAAAATTTTACTAACTTTGAATACCTAGCATATTAGGATTTTAAGAAAATTACCATGCTATTAAGACTGTCAAAATAATCTAAGTGAAGCATGAGATATCAATAGTTTCTATAAAACAAATCCACCACCGTGCTCTAAAAGATATAAGTGAAGTACTAGAGCAAAAATTATATAACTCAAAAGATATAAGCGAAGCACATAGAGTATTCCAACAAATTCCAAATCATGTATGGCTCTCTCAAAAGGTGTGTACAGCAAGGATGATTGTGGTAAACTAACAAGCAAAGACTCAAATCATACAGGACGCTCCAAGTGAAACACATATCATGTGGCGAATAAAAATATAGCTCCAAGTAAAGTTACCGATAGAAGTAGACGAAAGAGGGGATGCCTTCCGGGGCATCCCCAAGCTTTGGATTTTAGTTGTCCTTAGATTATCTTGGGGGTGCCATGGGAATCCCCAAGCTTAGGCTCTTGCCACTCCTTGTTCCATAATCCATCAAATCTTTACCCAAAACTTGAAAACTTCACAACACAAAACTTAAAGTACAAAATCTCGTGAGCTCCGTTAGCGAAAGAAAACAAAAGACCAATTCAAGGTACTGTAATGAACTCATTCTTTATGTATATTGGTGTTATACCTACTGTATTCCAACTTATATATGGTTTATAAACTATTTTACTAGCCATAGATTCATCAAAATAAGCAAACAACACACGAAAAACAGAATCTATCAAAAACAGAACAGTCTGTAGTAATCTGTAGCTAGCTCAACATCTGGAATCCCAAAAATTCTAAAATAAATTTCTGGACGTGAAGAATTTATGTATTAATCATCTGCAAAAATAATTAACTAATATCACTTTCCAAATAAAAATTACAGCAGTTCTCGTGAGCGCTAAAGTTTCTGTTTTTTACAGCAAGTTCAACAAGACTTTCCCCAAGTCTTCCCAACGGTTCTACTTGGCACAAACACTAATTAAACACAAAAACACAACCAAAACAGAGGCTAGATAATTTATTTATTACTAAACAGGATCAAAAAGCAAGGAATAAAAATAAAATTGGGTTGCCTCCCAACAAGCGCTATCGTTTAACGCCCCTAGCTAGGCATAACAAGCAAGAATAGATCTAGGTATTGCCATCTTCGGTAGGCAATCCATAAGTGGCTCTCATAATAGATTCATAAGGTAATTTAATTTTCTTTCTAGGAAAGTGTTCCATGCTTTTCCTTACTGGAAATTGGAATCTAATATTTCCTTCCTTCATATCAATAATTGCACCAATCGTTCTAAGGAAAGGTCTACCAAGAATAATAGGACATGAAGGATTGCAATCTATGTCAAGAACAATAAAATCTACGGGCACATAATTCCTATTTGGAACAATAAGAACATCATTAATTCTTCCCATAGGTTCCTTAATAGTGTAATCCGCAAGGTGCAAGTTTGGAGAGCAATCATCAAAATCACGGAAACCTAACAAATCACACAAAGTCTTTGGAAGCGTGGAAACACTAGCACCCAAATCACATAAAGCATAGCATTCATGATATTTAATTTTAATTTTAATAGTTGGTTCCCACTCATCATAAAGTTTTCTAGGGATAGAAACTTCCAATTCAAGTTTTTCTTCATAAGATTGCATCAAGGCATCAACGATATGTTTAGTAAACGCTTTATTTTGACTATAAGCATGAGCAGAATTTAGCACGGATTGCAACAAGGAAATACAATCAATCAAAGAGCAATTTTCATAGTTAAATTCCTTGAAATCCATAATAGTGGGTTTAGCAACATCTAGGGTTTTAATTTCTTCAATCCCACTTTTATCAATTTTAGCATCAAGATCAAAAAATTCTGAATTCTTGGAATGCCTTCTAGGTAAAGTTGGATCATATTCAGTCCCATCATTATCAAGATTGATATTGCAAAACAAAGATTTAATAGGGGACACATCAATAACTTTTAGATCTTCATCTTTATTTTCATAGGAACTAGAAGAACACGCTCTTATAAAGGCATCTTTCTTAGCACGCATCCTAGCGGTTCTTTCTTTGCACTCATCGATGGAAATTCTCATGGCTTTGAGGGACTCATTGATATCATGCTTAGGCGGAATAGATCTAAGTTTCAAAGAATCAACATCAAGAGAAATTCTATCAACGTTCCTAGCCAAATCATCAATCTTAAGCAATTTTTCTTCAATCATAGCGTTAAATTTTTTTTGCGAAGTAATAAATTCTTTAATATTAGATTCAAAATAAGAGGGCATCTTATTATAATTTCCATAAGAATTGTTGTAGGAATTACCATAATTATTAGAGGGATTACTAGGATAAGGCCTAGGATTAAAATTTCCTCTATACGTGTTGTTACCAAAATTGTTCCTACCAACAAAATTCACATCCATAGATTCATTATTATTCTCAATCAAAGTAGACAAGGGCATATCATTAGGATCAGAAGAAACACTCTTATTAGCAAATAATTTCATAAGTTCATCCATCTTTCCACTCAAAACATTAATTTCTTCTATCGCATGCACCTTTTTATTAGTAGATCTTTCAGTATGCCATTGAGAATAATTAACCATAATATTATCTAGGAGTTTAGTAGCTTCTCCTAAAGTGATTTCCATAAAAGTGCCTCCCGCGGCCGAATCTAAAAGATTTCTAGAAGCAAAATTTAATCCGGCATAAAAATTCTAAACAATCATCCACAAATTTAAACCATGAGTAGGACAATTACGTATCATTAATTTCATTCTCTCCCAACCTTGTGCAACATGTTCATGATCATGTTGCTTAAAATTCATAATATCATTTCTAAGAGAGATGATCTTAGCGGGAGGAAAATACTTAGAGATAAAAGCATCTTTGCACTTATTCCATGAATCAATACTATTTTTAGGCAAAGACGAAAACCAAGCTTTAGCACGATCTCTAAGCGAAAAAGGAAATAGCTTCAATTTAACAATATCATTATCCACATCTTTCTTCTTTTGCATGTCACACAAATCAACGAAGCTATTTAGATGGGTAGCGGCATCTTCACTAGGATGGCCGGAAAACGGATCTTTCATGACAAGATTTAGCAAAGCAGCATTAATTTCACTAGATTCAGCATCGGTAAGAGGAGCAATCAGAGTGCTAATAAAATCATTGTTGTTGGTATTGGTGAAGTCACACAATTTAGTATTATCTTGAGCCATCGTGACAAGCAAGCAAACTAACACACAAGCAAACAAAATGCAAGCGGGCAAAAAGAGGCAAATGGCGAAAGAGAGGGAGGATAGACACAGAGGGCAAATAAAACGGCAAGGGTGAAGTGGGGGAGAGGAAAATGAGAGGCAAATGGCAAATAATGTAATGCGGGAGATAAGGGTATGTGATGGGTACTTGGTATGTTGACTTTTTCTTAGACCTCCCCGGCAACGGCGCTAGAAATCCTTCTTGCTACCTCTTGAGCACTGCGTTGGTTTTCCCCGAAGAGGAAGGGATGATGCAGCAAAGTAGCGTATGTATTTCCCTCAATTTTTTTAGAACCAAGGTATCAATCCAGTAGGAGGCTACGCGCGAGTCCCTCGTACCTGCACAAAACAAATAAATCCTCACAACCAACGCAAATAGGGGATGTTAATCCCTATAAGGCCACTTACGAGAGTGAGATCTGATAGATATGATAAGATAATAATTTTGGTATTTTTGTGATAAAGATGCAAAGTAAAATAAAGGCAAAGTAAAAGCAAAATGAAATAACTAAGTAGTAGGAGATTAATATGATAAAGATAGACCTGGGGGCCATAAGTTTCACTAGTGGCTTCTCTCGAGAGCATAAGTATTCTACGGTGGATGAACAAATTACTGTTGACCAATTGATAGAATTGAGCATAGTTATGAGAATATCTAGGTATGATCATGTATATAGGCATCACGTCCGAGACAAGTAGACCGACTCCTGCCTGCATGTACTACTATTACTCCACTCATCGACCGCTATCCAGCATGCATCTAGAGTATTAAGTTAAAAACAGAGTAACGCCTTAAGCAAGATGACATGATTTCGAGGGATAGACTCATGCAATATGATGAAAACCCCATCTTGTTATCCTCGATGGCAACAATACAATACGTGCCTTGCTGGCCCTACTGTCACTGGGAAAGGACACCGCAAGATTGAACCCAAAGCTAAGCACTTCTCCCATTGCAACAAAGATCAATCTAGTAGGCCAAACCAAACTGATAATTCGAAGAGACTTGCAAAGATAACCAATCATACATAAAAGAATTCAGAGAAGATTCAAATATTATTCATAGATAGACTTGATCATAAACCCACAATTCATCGGTCTCAACAAACACACTGCAAAAAGAAGATTACATCAAATAGATCTCCACAAGAGGGGGGGAGAACATTGTATTGAGATCCAAAAAGAGAGAAGAAGCCATCTAGCTACTAACTATGGACCCGTAGGTCTGAGATAAACTACTCACACTTCATCGGAGGGGCTATGGTGTTGATGTAGAAGCACTCCGTGATCAATGCCCCCTCCGGCGGAGCTCCGGAACAGGCCCCAAGATGGGATCTCGTTGATACAGAAAGTTACGACGGTGGAATTAGGGTTTTGGCTCCGTATCTGATCATTTGGGGGTACGTAGGTATATATAGGAGGAAGGAGTACGTCAGTGGAGCAACAGGGGGCCCACGAGGGTGGAGCGCGCGCCTGGAGGGGGGGGGGTAGGCGCGCCCCCCTACCTCGTGGCCTCCTGTTTTCTTTCTTGACGTAGGGTCCAAGTCTCCCGGGTCTTGTTCATTGAGAAAATCACGTTCCCGAAGGTTTCATTCCATTTGGACTCCGTTTGATAATCCTTTTCTTCGAAACCCTAAAACAGGCAAAAAACAACAATTCTGGGCTGGGCCTCCGGTTAATAAGTTAGTCCCAAAAATAATATAAAATTGGATAATAAAGCCCAATAATGTCCAAAATAGTAGATAATATAGCATGGAGCAATCAAAAATTATAGATACATTGGAGACGTATCAGGCTGTTTAGCCACTGCCGCGCTGGTCCCTTTAATTTTAGTGGGAGGTATTTGATAGCGTGGAGGTCATCACCGCGGGCCATGTGGATATGGAGAAGAAAATCTTTGATCCATACCGCAGGATCTGTTGTTCCGTTGTATGATTCGATGTTCATGGGTTTGAACCCTTCTGGAAATTCATGCTCCATCACTTCATCAGTGAAGCAAAGCGGGTGTGCAGCGCCTCTATATCAGGCCAGGTCATGACGTAGTTTGGATGGAGCTCGTCTATGTTTTTCAGCTCAGACGTAATTGTGCTTGCCATGTTCGGCTTGCTGGCTGTCGTAGCGCGTCGGGGCACGCCCCTGTGATCCGTAAATTGATCTGGCCAGGCCTTCTTTATTCTTCAGGCCCAGCAAGAGATCATATGTGTATTCCTGAGCAGTTTTGTCTCCACCCTTATGGCGAGGTAGGACAGGCCGGTGTTCGACGTGAGTTGCCATTTTGTCCCGGCCGCGTGGTGGTCAATCAGTCGCGTTATGCGCTGATGTTATAGGCTCAAGTGCCTCGTAATCAAATTGGGGTAGCAGTTTTACGCTTTGGGTAACTTTTGGTTGGGCGCTCGAGGTCGTATTCTTCTGCTGCGAGGATATCGGTCCATCTATCCTTGAGCAGATCTCGATCAGCTTGAAGATGTTGCTGCTTCTTCTTTAGGCTCCTTGGAGTGGCTATTAGCTGTTGCTTAAAGCGCTCCTGCTCGAGAGGTTCCTCAGGCATGATAAAGTCTTCGCCGCCGAGGCTCACCTCGTCCTCGTAGGGAGGAAGATAAGTCTTGTCCTTCGAGTCTTCGTTTGCAACCTGTTCGTTAGGGCTAACTCGCCCATCTTCCTGCTCGGCCTGTTCAGAAGCTGGCTCAGCGGGGTCTTCATTGTCTCCGGCATCGTCTAGAGTATTGTTTTCTCCTGTGCCGGTATTGATGTCTTTTTCACAGCGTGACTTGGAGCGGCACCGCTGTCGTGGCGCTTTGGCTGTATCGCAGGGGGTTTATCTTCCACTGGGTCTTCTTTGTCATCACCGTTAACTTCCTCGGGTGTATCCACCATGTATACCACGTAGGAGGAAGTGGCCGTCCAGCGCCCGGTAAATGGCGGGTTTTGGGCCTGCTCCTATTCGGCATCATCGTCCATACCGTCGATGTCTCCGGATTCGTAGTCGAGCATGTCGGTTAGATCTTCGACAGTGGCTATTAAGTGGGAGGTGGGTGGGAAGCGAAATTCCCCGTCATCATCCCCCAGTTCAGACCGGATATAATTCGGCTGTGAGTCCCCTGCTAAAGAGAGGGTTTTTAGTGAGTTTAGCACATGGCCTAGAGGTGAGTGCCAGAAGATGTTCGCGGAACTGAATTCGACAATCAGCACCGGCTAAGGCTCGGCAGACGCGGATGCACGCAGTTCGGAGCCAGTGATCGGAGATGAATCCGGGGGTCCGGTGATGTAGATTCCGCTTGAGGTGGGGTCTGTGTGTGGCTCCAACGCCGCTAAGTCCGCGGCTTCCATGGCAGGGTCAAGCCTCTCATCTTCGGATGGCGCGAGCTGCACTGGATCTAGGGCCAGAGCGCTTACAGGCGCAATCTCCTGGGTATAGTCCAATGACAGATCTGGGTCATGTTCATCGCGATGGCAGGGAGCGGCTGCCATGGTCTCAAATCCGTCAAAGATCAAGTCTCCGCGGATATCAACGACGTAGTTCAAGCTTCCAAACCTGACCTGACGGCCAGGGGCGTTGCTGTCAATCTGCTCTAGATGGCCAAGCGAGTTGGCCCGCAGTACGAAGCCGCCGAATACGAAGATCTAACCAGGGAGAAAGACATCCCCCCGGGCAGCATTGTTGTAGATGATGGATGGAGCCATGGAACCTTCTAACGACGGCACAGTGGAACTCTCAATGAAAGCACTAATGTCGGTGTCAAAACCGGCGGATCTTGGGTAGGGGGTCCCGAACTGTGCGTCGAAGGTTGATGGTAACAAGAGAAAGGGGACACATTGTTTACCCAGGTTTGGGCCCTCTCTATGGAGGTAATACCCTACTTCCTGCTTGATTGATCTTGATGAATGAGTATTACAAGAGTTGATCTACCACGAGATCGTAATGGCTAAAACCCTAGAAGTCTAGCCTATGTGATTATGATTGTCTCTACGGACTAAACCCTCCGGTTTATATAGACGCCGGAGGGGACTAGGGTTATACAAAGTCGGTTACATAGAAAGGAATCTTCATATCCGAATGCCAAGCTTGCCATCCACGCCAAGGAGAGTCCCATCCGGACACGAGCGGGAGTCTTCGGTCTTGTATCTTCATAGCCCATCAGTCTGGCTCATGTCCAATAGGCCGGACGCCCGAGGACCCCTTAGTCCATGACTCCCTCAACTGGAAGCGCTCCAAGCTGCTTCCATTGTAGAAGAACACTGTATCCTTATGGGTAGGGTGGTTGAGAGGGTTCAGTCCGCTAAGAGCGGACTGACCGAAGCCTGCGCCAGCCTTCTAATAGGCTTTGAGGTACGTGACACAATTATGCAAAAAGAACGCCGCAGTACAGACAATAGCCCCTAAGACTTTGTCCGGTGTTCGAAAAGAAAGGCCGGACGGAGGATCGAATAATTTTCACGGGAAACTAATCATATATGTCTATGTGAATAAGCTGGCGTCGATGCTGGCTGTGACCTCCCATTCTGCCGAAGTATCCAAACTGAAGCAGAGGCTGGAGCAGGCCGATGAAGAGCTCGACCATGTCAAAAAACAACTTGAGGACAAACAAGGTAGCAATGGCCTATTCGGATCTTAAAATGATAAGAATTGTTTGTGTTGATCATGTTAATATGATGCTTCATAGGAGCTGCAGCCGAGGTGGAGTCCCTCCAAATAACTCTGAGCGAGGCCCAGAAGAAAGCGGAGAAGGAATAAGCCGCCTGCAAGAAAAACGAGTCAAGGGTCGGGGAGGTTCAGCGAGAGCTCGAGGACGCCATAAATAAATGTGAGTCCTTGGAGCGCAAGATTGCGGACCAAGATTCCGAACTTGCTAAGGCCTGCCAAAGCGCACAAGAGGCCCGGGTTGAAGCCCAGGGCGCCCTCCGGGAAGTCCAGGAGGCCAAGAAAATTGCGGCGGGTAAGACCTTTATTATGCACAACAAATTTGTGGAGAAAAGGTACCTCTTAATGACCCAGATTTGGAGTTCTCCAGGAGCATTTCCGGATCTACCTCGCATTGTGGCTGATGCTGCGGAGTTCTTCCGAGCCAAAGAGGGGAGCTCATCGGAGAAGCTGTTCTGGTCGCAATACCTTGCGCCAGAGCATCCGGTGGCCCTCAGCGATCAACTGTCCGAACTGCATAGGGTGGCCGGACTGGCCATGAAGGATTTAATAATCCGTCTATGGCCTGCCGAAGCCATACCCAGCAGCCACTTCGGGCTCGTGAAGCGGCTGGTCGATGCCTACCCTCGGCTTGATGCCATAAAGCGATCGGCCTGCATCGAAGGTGCACGGATGGCCTTCGCCCGTGTCAAGGTACAGTGGGCCAAGATGAACGCCATCAAGCTTGCGACCAAGGGGCCCCCTGAGGGCAAAGAACACTACACGCCCGTGCGCTATTTTGATGACGTCCTGGAAGGATCCCGCATTGTAGCGGGCCAGTGTGCGAAGGACATTGTTTTTGAATGAATGTATTCATGTTTATCCAGTCCTGTATTATGGAACAAAGCCTACATGTAATATATTGCTTGTTGTTTTTAGAAAATATTTCCTCCTGTGCGGCCGTTTATTTAGATCTGAGAGTTGGCCAGTCGTTGCCTTCAGCCCCCACGTAGATAGTACGGGGGTGTTCGGATTCGAACCTAAACACACTTGACCCAAGAGTTTGGTCCTTGAAGGAGGTGTTCAGTGCATCGAACCAGGCAATCAGACTATGTGGCTTTATCACCCTCACTTAGCCATAGGAGTTTGATAAATAGGACTGTAGGCGTAGCCCCTAGTTTGTTTATCCGGACTAGGGGCTATAAACACCTGATCAGGTGGAAGCCGATCCATCGCATAATGCGGAAAAAAATCGCAAGAGATTTTAGCCACCGAATAGCTGACCAGCTCTCGCCGCATCATGACAGTCAGATTTCGGCTCTCTCTACTGAGGTGTTTATCCGGATGAACCAGAAACACAATCGCAGTAGTTCTCCCTTTACTACCCTAGCCGATAAAACGAAAGGTAAGGTAGCAAGCACAGGAGCCGGGCAACCCAACTATTGACCAAAGACATAATTCGGAGCCGATGCATATAATGCAATAGGGGTGCCGAATTGTATTGTAAAAAGTGTTCAGACTTGTTGCCAACATATGGAGCGCAATGGAGCCCCTGGCGAGTTAAGTCGTACCAAAGTGTATGGGTGCAATTGATAAAATTAGTTTAAATATAATAAAGGAGTAAGCGAATGCCACATATGTTGGGCCGCAAACTGTTTCCATTATAATCTGATTGATACATTAAAGCATATTTGTACAAATAATGCGGTAAGCAACCAGGCTATTTAACATGCCGGGGCCAAGGGGAAGCTGTGTGTGGGTCCTACAATCAGGCGAAGTGATCGTCAAGAAGATTATCTAGATGCTTGTGCCACACGTCTATGTTGCTTGCCTCCTTGGTATGTTTATCCTTCAAAAGGATCGATGATGAGGCCGTCGTGAGGGGCATGTGGAAAAGAAACCTGAAAATGGATAAAAAGAAAAAGGGAAAGTATGAGTGCCCGGATACGGCCGAGCCGTATTGTGGAACATGATCGAGTTACGCCTCCGTCTTTTCCCATGGTATTTTTAGTGCATAGTTATGTACACGCGGTACGTATTCCACAGTTTGGTCAGGACTGATGTCGGTGTCGAAACCGGAAGATCTCGGGGTAGGGGGTCCCGAGTTGTGGATTCTTGAACCAATGGTAACAGGAACGAAGGAGATGATGTTTTACCCAGGTTTGGGCCCTCTTGATGGAGGTAAAACCCTATGTCCTGCTCTTGTTTATATGAATGGAGTATCAAGTATAGAATTGATCTACCGCAAGATCGTATGTTGAGGTCTAAAACCTAAGGGTATGATGAATATGTCATAATGATTGATACGTCTCCAACGTATCTATAATTTTTGATTGTTCCATGCTATTATATTATCTGTTTTGGATGTTTATGCGCTTTATTATGCACTTTTACATTATTTTTGGGACTAACCTATTAACCCAGAGCCCAGTGCCAGTTTCTGTTTTTTCCTTGTTTTAGAGTATCGCAGAAAAGGAAAATCAAACGGAGTCCAATTGACCTGAATCTTCACGGAACTTATTTTTGGACCAAAAGAAGCCCACGGAGTATCGGAGATGGACCAGGAGAGTCCTGGGCTGCCCACGAGGGTGGGGGGCGCGCCCCCTGCCTCGTGGACAGCCCGGAGATCCACCGACGTACTTCTTCCTCCTATATATATCCATATACCCTAAAAACTTCGAGGAGCACAATAGATCGGGAGTTCCGCCGCCAGAAGCCTCCGTAGCCACCGAAAACCAATCTAGACCCATTCCGGCACACTGCCGAAGGGGGAATCCCTCTTCGGTGGCCATCTTCATCA
Source organism: Triticum urartu (assembly GCF_003073215.2). Taxonomy (NCBI): domain Eukaryota; kingdom Viridiplantae; phylum Streptophyta; class Magnoliopsida; order Poales; family Poaceae; genus Triticum; species Triticum urartu. Next base: position 553,186,206 of record NC_053025.1, on the reverse strand, counting down.
TCCCGGTGCTCTCCATGACAAGGAGGGAGTAGTTCACCCTCGGGGGCTGAGGGTATGTACCAGTAGCTATGTATTTGATATCTCTCTCTCTCTCGTGTTCTTGAGGTGGAACGATCTTGATGTATCGCGAGCTTTGCTAATATAGTTGGATCTTATGATGTTTCTCCCCCTCTACTCTCTTGTAATGGATAGAGTTTTCCCTTTGAAGTTATCTTATCGGATTGAGTCTTTAAGTATTTGAGAACACTTGATGTATGTCTTGCTTGGGATACCCGTGGTGACAATGGGGTATTCTATTGATCCACTTGATGTATGTTTTGGTGATCAACTTGCGGGTTCCACCCATGAACCTATGCATAGGGGTTGGCACACGTTTTCGTCTTGACTCTCCGGTAGAATCTTTGGGGCACTCTATGAAGTACTTTGTGTTGGTTTGAATAGATGAATCTGAGATTGTGTGATGCATATCGTATAATCATACCCACGGATACTTGAGGTGACATTGGAGTATCTAGGTGACATTAGGGTTTTGGTTGATTTGTGTCTTAAGGTGTTATTCTAGTACGAACTCTAGGATAGATTGAACAGAAAGAATAGCTTCGTGTTATTTTACTACTGACTCTTGAATAGATCGATCAGAAAGAATAACTTTGAGGTGGACCATAATCTCTTTGTTTGTTCTCCGCTATTAGTGACTTTGGAGTGACTCTTTGTTGCATGTTGAGGGATAGTTATATGATCCAATTATGTTATTATTGTTGAGAGAACTTGCACTAGTGAAAGTATGAACCCTAGGCCTTGTTTGCTAGCATTGCAATACCGTTTGTGCTCACTTTTATCATTAGTTACCTTGCTGTTTTTATATTTTCAAATTACAAAAACCTTTATCTACCATCCATATACCACTTGTATCACCATCTCTTCGCCGAACTAGTGCACCTATACAATTTACCATTGTATTGGGTGTGTTGGGGACACAAGAGACTCTTTGTCATTTGGTTGCACGGTTGCTTGAGAGAGACCACCTTCATCCTTCGCCTCCTACGGACTGATAAACCTTAGGTCATCCACTTGAGGGAAATTTGCTATTGTCCTACAAACCTCTGCACTTGGAGGCCCAACAACGTCTACAAGAAGAAAGTTGTGTAGTGGACATCAAGCTCATTTCTGGCGCCGTTGCCGGGGAGGTTAGCACTTGAAGGTATATCTTTAGATATTACAATTGAATCTTTTAGTTTCTTGTTTTATCACTAGTTTAGTTTATAAAAGAAAACTACAAAAAAATGGATTTGAGTTTGCCTCATGCGCTTCATCTTTTTAATATCTTTTGTGAGTATGATGGAAAGGAAAATTGTGCCAAAGTGTTAGAAGAAGAATGCATTAAAATGCTTGGCACTAAATCTTTGAATGATGAGCATGATTTCAATGTTATTAGTATGAACTCTTTGAATATCCATAGTACTAATGATGATTGCACTAGTCATGATGAAAATATCTCGTATAAGCATGTCTATTTTTGTGGAGTGCATAGAGTTTGCAAGTACATACCAAAAAGGGAAGATAGATTTTGTAAGAGGCATAAGTACTTAGAAACTAAATGGTTCCAAGAAAGGCTAGATGTTTGTGCTGAAAATTTAAATTTTCTTAGCCGCACTTGTGAACTTTGCAATGAACATGGTCATTTAACTATCCGATGCAAATTGTTTCATGATCTAATCGTTTCCAAAAATTGTGATGACTTGATTTCCCTTGCACATCATAATGAACTTAGTTTGCTTATGGGTTATGAAGAAATGAAACGTATAACTAACTATCTTCCAGTATTTGCCCGTGATAAACTTCTTGATTTTGATATAGAGGAAATTTCTATGTATTGTGCGGTGAATTGTATTGAAAATCCTTATATTGCCAATTACATAAAGAAAAGAAAACAAATAGAAGATGAAGAGAATACTAATGAAAGGGAAGAGACTTCCCAATATCCTCCTATTATTTCTTATGATGAATCAGGTAATGAGGAGGAGCCTTCTATTCAACCAATCTCATTAATAAGGAGCTCCAAAAACAGGGTTGAACCCACACATGATGTGAAGAAGAAAAAGAAAAGACGGAGAAGCAAAGGTAAAAAGGTATCCCTCCCAAATGATGTTGCTCCTACTACCGGTGCTATTCATACTATTAATGATGAGAATGATTATGCTTATGATATGAAAAGGCCCATGCTTGGGGATGCTATGTTTGATGAGAATGACATGTTTGAGAATATATTTGCTGCAATTAATGTTTGTCCCAAGCTTGGGGATGCTATGTTTAATGAAGATGATATTTCTAGCCTCCCAAGTTTTGATATGCAAATTTGTTATAATGATAGCATGCCTCCTACTTATGATGATTATATCGATGAAAGTGGGTTTGGAAGAGTGTCAACTTTAGGAAGTAATGATCCCACTATTTTGGAGGATGTTGAATCTTATTGTGATAATTATGAAAGTGGATTTGGAGAGGTCATTGAGGGATCCTGGATTAGGGGGTCCTCGGACAGCCGGATTATATCCCTTGGTCGGACTGTTGGACTATGAAGATAGAAGATTGAAGACTTCGTCCCGTGTCCGGGTGGGACTCTCCTTTGCGTGGAAGGCAAGCTTGGCCGTTCAGATATGTAGATCTCCTCCCTTGTAACCGACTCTGTGTAACCCTAGCTCCCTCCGGTGTCTATATAAACTGGAGGGTTTTAGTCCGTAGGACAACAACAATCATACCATAGGCTAGCTTCTAGGGTTTAGCCTCTCCGACCTCGTGGTAGATCAACCCTTGTAATACTCATATCATCAAGATCAATTAAGCAGGAAGTAGGGTATTACCTCCATCGAGAGGGCCCGAACCTGGGTAAACATTGTGTCCCCCGCCTCTTGTTACCATCCGCCTTAGATGCACAGTTCGAGACCCCCTACCCAAGATCCGCCGGTTTTGACAGCGACATTGGTGCTTTCATTGAGAGTTCCACTGTGTTGTCACCACAAGGCTCGATGGCTCCTTCGATCATTGGCAATGATGCGATCCAGGGTGAGGTTTTTCTCCTCGGGCAGATCTTTGTATCCGGCGGCTTCGCACTGCGGGCCAACTCGCTTGGCCATCCGGAGCAGATCGAAAGCTACGCCCCTGGCCATCAGGTTAGGTTTGGAAGTTTGAACTATACTACCGACATCCGTGGAGACTTGATCTTCGACGGATTCGAGCCCGCGTCAGGTGCGCCGCACAGTCACGACGGGGGCAGGACTTAGCTCTACCGCCAGACAGTGTTCGGGATATCACACCCGTGGCGACTTCGGCCCTTGATCTGGAGCAGATCGCGCCGTCTGAGGACGGGTGGATGGACCCCGCCCCAGAGGCCGCACACTCAGCGGCGATAGAGCCGAATACTGACTTCACCTCCTACGAGACCCGTGTTGCCGGACCTTTGGATTCATCCCCGACCATGGTCTCCGAACCGTCTACATTCGTACCTATCAAATCTGATTGGGCGCCGATCACGGAGTTTTCCTCCACGGATATCTTTCAGCACTCACCCTTGGGTGATGTGCTAAATTCATTAAGGTCTCTCTCCTTGTCAGGAGGCCCTTGGCCGAACTGTGTTCGGCTCGAGTGGGAAGCGGACGACGAAGAAATTCGTTCCCCACACACCACCCACTTAATAGCCACTATCGACGACTTAACCTACATGCTTGATTTCGGCTCCAAAGACATCGACAGTATGGACAACGATGCGGGAGACGAACAGGAACCACCGCCCGTAGGGCGCTGGACTGCCACTTGATCACATGATATATACATGGTGGATACACCCAAAGAAAATGATGACGAGGAACGGGAGGAAGCAGCAAAGGACAATTCCCTCGAGAAGCAACCAAAGCGACGGCGTAAGCGCCGCTCCAAATCCCGCCCCGGCAAAAACAGCGATAATAGTGCAAGAAAGAGTAACACCCCGGTCGACCCCAAAGGAGACAACGACCACATGAACCTAGCGGTGGAGCAGGGTGAACCAGCAGACGGCGAACATAGTATGGAGCCGCTGTCAGGTCACGACGACCCCGAGGGTAAAACTCATCGACCTGTCTCCGGAGACATGAATAGTCCAGACGACAATGCACACATCATCCATGAAAGACACCTGGAACAAGAGAACCTTCATAAAAGGCTCATTGAAACCGCACGGAGCCTGAAGAAGCAGAAGCAAAGGCTTAAGACCGCGCAGAATACGCTCAACAGCAGATGGAATAAAGTGCTTGACACGGAAGAAAAGTACGGTGGTAATTGCCACACAAAAAGCTATCCAAAGCGCAAGCTGTTGCCTGAATTCGATGATGAGGCCTTAGAGCTCACTCAGCCGGGAAATAAAATGGCCGATCAACCGGACCGGCCACCCCGTGGTCGTGACAGGGCGGCTAACCATGACGTACACAAGTCAGCACATGACCTACATGAGGACCTACAAAAAAAAGCCGGTTTGACCAGGTCCATTTACGGACCTAGGAAGCGTGTTCCGGCACAGAATCATCGCCGCCCAAATGACTATATTGATAGAATAATAGTTCGGAATCAAAATCGAACAATACTACCGTCAGACACACCAAAATACAGGGGTGCCTCGCACCCCCTATGCTTCACCGACGAGGCATTGGACCACGAATTCCCAGAAGGATTCAAACCCGTGAACATAGAGTCATATGACGGAACAACAGACCCTGGGGTCTGGATTGAGGACTTTATCCTTCACATCCACATGGCTGATGGAGATGATCTCCACGCCATCAAATACTTGCCCTTAAAGTTGAAGGGACCAGCTAGGCACTGGTTGAAAAGCCTCCCCAAACACTCAATTGGAAGTTGGGAAGAGCTCGAGGACGCTTTCAAGGCTAATTTTCAAGGGACCTATGTCCGACCTCCGGATGCAGACGATTTAAGTCACATAATTCAGCAACCCGGAGAGTCAGCCCAAAAGCTTTGGAACAGATTCCTCACTAAGAAGAATCAAATTGTTGATTGCCCGGATGCCGAAGCCTTAGCGGCTTTCAAACATAGTGTCCGGGACGAATGGCTTGCCAGACACCTCGGCCAGGAAAAACCAAGGACAATGGCAGCCCTAACAAGCCTTATGACCCGCTTTTGCGCGGGCGAGGATAGTTGGCTGGCCCGCAGTGACACCAGCGACCCAAGCACATCCGGAGTTAGGGATGGCAATGGAAAACCACGACGCAATAAAGGCAAGCGTCGAAGCAATGAAGACAGCCCAGACAACACGGCGGTAAACGCCGGATTCAGGGGCTCTCGACCCGGTCAACGGAAAAAGCCATTCAAACGCAGCAGAGATGGACCGTCCAGCCTAAACAAGATTCTGGATAGATTATGTCAGATTCATGGCACCTCCGATAAACCTGCAAATCACACCAACAGAGAATGTTGGGTCTTTAAGCAGGACGGCAAGCTAAACGCCGAACACAAGGGGAGGGAGACACCAAGTGAAGACGAGGATGAGCCTCACCAACAAAACACTCGGGGACAGAAAAAAATTCCCATCAAAAGTCAAAACACTGAACATGATTCACCTAACGAATAGGAGGAGCACACGCACGCTCCGAGACGTATGCACCATAGAGCCCGTTACCCCTAAGATCAACCCTTGGTCGGCCTGCCCAATCACTTTTGATCGCATGGATCACCCGACTAGTATCCGGTAGGGAGGATCGACTGCCTTGGTACTAGACCCAATAATTAACGGATACCATCTCATCCGAGTCCTTATGGACGGCGATAGTAGTCTTAATTTGATATATCAAGACACAGTCCGCTAAATGGGGATAGATGACCCAACAAGAATCAGCCAAAGCAATACTACCTTTAAAGGAGTAGTACCAGGCCCAGAGGCCCACTTCACGGGCTCTATAGTACTAGAGGTTGTATTCGGTTTTCCCGACAACTTCTGAAGCGAAGAATTAACCTTCAACACCGCTCCATTCCGTAGCGGCTATCAAGCACTACTCGAAAGAACAGCCTTCGCTCGTTTTAATGCAATACCGCATTACGCTTATCTTAAGCTTAAGATGCCCGGTCCACATGGCATCATCACAGTTAGCGGACACTCAGAGTGTTCCTTGCATGAGAAGGAGTGTACGGCGGCTTTCACAGCCGAACACTGAACGACCCCTCCAACCAGAATAAAGGATCAGATAAACCCAATACTGGGTCGATGGATATACCCCCATAGGTGGCGCTAGGTGCTTCCCGCATGTAAAAAAGACTATAGTCCGGTTTGACCTTACTTAGATTGAATTTCAATGGTCTATTAATAATAACCAATTTTCTGCACGTAGGCTTTCACCTGGGTTTTTTTCTCTCTTGCAGATGACAATCGTGCTACACCCTTCCAGGACATGGCACAACGGAGACACAGGCGCAGACGTGCAGCAGGGCCCCGCTCAAAGGTTTCTTTTTAGATTAAGACCCTGCGTAAACCTTTCTCACTGTCTCTTGTTGCTTCACGCCCTCCGGATACTTAACACAACCGAGAGGGATGTTGATGTTATTGGCATTTTCGCCACGTCAGACTGATGCACGTACCTGGAAATTCAGGGTTCATTATCAAGGGCTTTGCTCAGCCCGGTATATGTTGTAAAGTCCGAATACCTTAGGGAGTGTTCGGCGTCGCGAGTTTGGCCTTATATGCATCAGCTCCGAATCATGTCTTTGGTCAAATGTTGGGTTTGCCCGGCACCCGTGTTTTGCTACCTTACGTTTCGCTCTATCGGCTAAGGTGGCACCAGGAGAACTACTGCGATTGTTCCCTGGTTCATCTGGGTGAGCACCTTAGTAGAGAAAGCCGAAAACTGACTATTATGATAAAGCACGAGACTGGTCAACCACTCGATGACTCAGCGGAATCTTCGCGATTCCTCTGCATGAACGAAGGACCGGTTTCCCAGTCATGTATGTACGTGCACCATATTTGGATAAGCGCGGAGGTACCAGGGGCTATATAGTAGCCCCACTGTCAAACTCCTAGGGCTAAGTGAAAGTGTTAAAGCAATATAGTCTGATTGCCTTGTTCGCCGCGCTATCACCTCCTTCATGGACCAAGACATAGGATCAAGTGTGAATACGTGCTTTTCCGAACACCCCCACATTATGTGTGTGGGGGCTGAAGCCGACGACTGCAAACTTTCAGGTTATATACATACATAAAACGGCCGCACAGGAGGCATCATAATACTTTCAGACAAAAGTATAAACATATCCTTTATAATCCAAATAGCATTTTTTTACAATTGGGGTACATGTCACTCAAACATAATATTCTTCGAGCACTGAGCCTCTATTAAACGAGTGCCTTCTAGGAATTCTTCTAAATAGTGCCCAGCCGAGACCTGGCCTATGGCCGGACCCTGAGTTGCAATAGTAGTGGCATCCATCTCTGCCCAGTATGTCTTAACACGGGCAAGAGTAATCCGTGCACCCTCTATACACGCCAACCTCTTTATGGCATCGATATGCTGCACAGCACCAAGGAATCGTTGCACTAAACCAAAATAACTATTCGGCTTTGGTCCTTCCGGCCAAAGATGATCCACGACAGCCCTCATGGCAAGCCCGGACAACCTATGGAGCTCAGCCCACTCAGCCATTTGCTCATTTAATAGCAGCGGATGCGTCGGAGAACTGAACTACGACCAGAACAACTTCTCTACTTCGTGATCTTCTTGATCCTTGAAAAACGCAGTCGCATCAGCAGCACTCATTGCCAAGTCCGCATACGCGTCTGCAGCACTCCATAATCGATCCAGAGGGGCATACTTCGGATCTCCGAACTTCGTCCGCAACAAAAAGGGCATCCCAGCCGTGATATCTCCGGCTTGGCGGAGCTCCTCCTCTGTTGCTCTGATTTTAGAACGGGTTTCCTTGGCTGCCTCCACGACTCTCTTCAGGTCAGCCGCTCTCACTTGGCTTTCCTTTTCAAGAAGCTCATATCGGCCGGCGGCGTCTTTCAGCTCATCAGCCATCTTGGCTATTTTATCTTCGCTTTTGCGATGAGCCGCCTGTTCGGCTCTTAAGTCTTCTGCCGCCTTTAGGGCGGCCGCATCACTCCTCCTGGCTTGTTCCTTGGCTCGGGCAAGTTCCGCCCGAAGGGTCTGCACGGCGGTAGCTCCATCTGCAGTCACAACATATTATAGATACTAGCATCATGCTCCTCTTAATATTTGTTGACCACCCGAAAATACATACCCTATTCCTCGTCAAGCCGCTTGTTCACAAGTGCAATGTCGGCATCTGCCGCATCAAGTTGCCGGCTCAAACCGGCAAAATCAGCAGTCCAGCCAGCCACCGGACCGTCAGCCGTCTGCACATGAAAGCAGTGCGATTATTTACCTGGACTATGGTCCTCTAGTTGCTGCCCCTAGACAGCAACCAGAGTCTCAGGGGCTACTATCTGTATAGAGCACACCTAGCGTGGGCAGTACTGTCAATAAATTTTTTTATATATTACTTTGCGTACCTCAAAGCCTCTTAGCAGGCTCGTAAAAGCTTCATGCAATCCACTTGTGGCGGATGAGATCCTCTCAACCACTGTACTCATTAAAGTACGATGCTCCTCTGAAATAGCCGCTTTCTCCAAAAGGCTCGTCAGTGTGTTCGGTTGCCCACCGGATAGTCTCCGACTCTTTTTGTTGCTCTCCATAGGAGACGAATATTCTGGACCACGGGTGGCCGAAGGGTTACCTTCTGGCCTTGGCGGATCAGGAGAAACCCTCTGTGATGACACCTCCGGTTCGTCTGTCCCAGGAGGCGGGGAGGTAGGGGAGGCGTTTCGCTCTCCATCATCTCTGGAAGAAGATCCCCCGAAGACGAACTCTGCTGAGAAGGGCTACAAGCCGGGCTGCAAGATATACGTCTCGGTTATTGTCCTTGGAGATAAAGCAGGGTATATTTACCAAAATTACTCTTGATTAACTTACATCTCGGTGGAGGGCTGGCCCCCTTGCGGGCACTATGCGGTAAGGACGCCCTCCGGGGCAGTGCCTTCTGACGAAGATTTCTTCCCTCGTTTCAAACCTTTCGTTTCAAAGTCGTCAGAGACAGTCCTTTTCCTTCCTTGGGGGGAGGGGATTCTAGATTCTTCTCCCAGATTGTTCTCCTTCGTGGAGATACTAGTTCCCCCGATTTGGACGAGTAATGCGTGAGGCCCGCTTTCGGTTTCTTTATCACTCCCTTTATCTTCCCCTGATGGCACTTGATAAAGTGCGTGCTCGAGCATCCTAGCTAGTACAGGATCCGGTGAGCCTTCGGGAAGGGGGGCCGAACACCTGATCATCTTCGCCTTTCTTATCCAGTCCTGGCCAAGATCGATTTTTTCAGAATGATGTTGTGACAAATAAAAAGACAGCATGTTCGGCCGCAGAATTACTCACCTGGGTATCTGGACGGTTGCAGTTGAGACCCGCATCCTCGGTGGTGTCTGAACACTTTATTCGTGATTCGAAGAACAATCCATACATCTCTTCGAGCGTCATGCCGAAGAACTGTTGAATAGGTCATGGTCCTTCCGGGTTGAACTCCCACATACGGAGAGATCGACGTTGGCATGGCAGGACCCGACGAACTAGCATAACTTGCATTACTTCGACGAGACCGACATCCCTCTTGAGGAGATCTCGGATGCGACTTTGCAATGTTGGCACGTCATTAACCGGCCCCCAGTCTAGCCCCTTGTTGACCCATGAAGCCAGTTGTGGTGGGGGGCCCGAACGGAAGGCGGGGGGAGCCACCCACTTAGTACTTCGGGGAGCTGTTATGTAAAACCACTCCCGCTGCCATAAGTTAGATATCTCCGGGAAGGAACACTTTGGCCATGGGGCATCGACGCCTTTGCTTATTGTGGCACCTCCGCATTCTACGTGTTGCCCATCGATCATCTTCGGCTTCACATTGAAGGTCTTGAGCCATAAGCCGAAGTGTGGGGTGATGCGAAGGAAGGCCTCACATACGACGATAAACGATGAGATGTGAAGGATGGAATCCGGAGCTAAATCATGGAAGTCGAGCCCATAATAGAACATGAGCCCTCTGACGAAGGGATCAACACTAAAGCCTAGCCCTCGGAGGAAGTGGGAAACAAATACGACACTCTCGTTGGGTTCGAGAGTAGGGACGACCTGTCCTCGGGCAGGCAGCCTGTGCGAGATTTCGGCGGTCAGATATCTGGCCTCCCTTAGCTTCTTGATGTCCTCCTCTGTGACAAAGCAAACCATCCACCGGCCCTGAAGGTTTGGATCCGAACATGATTGAAGTTCCGAAGCGCTTCGCCTGAGCCTTGGGTGTTGGAACTCGGGGTAGGGAAAGGGAGGGATTGAGCGCGATAATAAAAGGACGGGCTTTGGCCCCTCTATAAAGAGGGCGAATGTCAAGCGTCCTCCGCGTCGCCGTTTGGAACTTGCCTAAAATCAAGGAGTCATACTAACGACCACGATTGGGTTACCCACACCCGTATTATGAGAATCCCGTGATAAGGGGGCATGATCTCTGCTTCGACAAGACGTGTCAATAAAACTGCCTCGCAAAACGTGCAGTGGCTGGCTGGAAAACGGTTTGAATAATGATCGAGGCCAAGGCGTGATGTCACGTTATGAAAAGTTGCCAGCAGATTAGATTTGTCGAAATATTATACTCTCTACGGTGGTATGTGGAATTAGTTTTGCAAAGCCGGACACTATCCTTGTGTTCAAAATCTTCTATGGAGTATTCGGAGGAGGAACCCACCTTGCAATGCCGAAGACAATCTGCGCGCCGGACTCATCGTCATTGAAGCCTAGTTCAGGGGCTACTGAGGGAGTCCTGGATTAGGGGGTCCTCGGACAGCCGGATTATATCCCTTGGACAGACTGTTGGACTATGAAGATACAAGATTGAAGACTTCGTCCCGTGTCCGGGTGGGACTCTCCTTTGCGTGGAAGGCAATCTTGGCCGTTCGAATATGTAGATCTCCTCCCTTGTAACCGACTATGTGTAACCCTAGCTCCCTCCGGTGTCTACATAAACCGGAGGGTTTTAGTCCGTAGGACAACAACAATCATACCATAGGCTAGCTTATAGGGTTTAGCCTCTCCGATCTCGTGGTAGATCAAATCTTGTAATACTCGTATCATCAAGATCAATCAAGCATGAAGTAGGGTATTACCTCCATCGAGAGGTCCCAAACCTGGATAAACATTGTGTCCCCCGCCTCCTATTACCATCCGCCTTAGATGCACAGTTCGGGACCCCCTACCCGAGATCCGCCGGTTTTGACACCGACAGTCATGACTTTATTTAGTAATGATTCCACTATCTTGGAAGAGGTTTCAATTGATTACGATGAGAACAAAGTTGCTACTTATGATGATTATTGTGATGATACTTATGCTATCAAAAGTAGTGATGATTATATTTATAAAACTTGTCATGATTATGATTACCCCTTTTCTGAACATTACTCTTTTAATATGGAAACAATTTATAGTATTCGAGTTTCTTATGATACTCCCACTATTCCGAATGAGAAGAATTTTGCTTATGTGGAGAGTAATAAAATTTCTATGCTTGTAGATCATGAAAAGAATGATTTATGTGATAGTTATATTTTTGAATTAATTCATGATGCTACTGAAAATTATTATGCTGGAGGAACATATGCTTGCAGGAATTGCAAAAATATCAAGTTTCCTCTCTATGCGCTTAAAATCTTGAAGTTATGCTTGTTTTGCTTTCCTATGCTAGTTGATTATTGTTCCCATAAATTGTTTGCTCACAAAATCCCTATGCATAGGAAGTGTGTTAGGCTTAAATGTGCTAGTTATATTCTTCATGATGCTCTCTTTATGTTTCAATTCTTATCTTTTATGTGAGCATCATTGAAATCATCATGCCTAGCTAGGGGCGTTAAACGATAGCGCTTGTTGGGAGGAAACCCAATCTTATTGTTGTTCTTTGTTTTTGTTCCTGTTTAGTAATAAATAATTCATGTAGACTCTGTTTAGATGTGGTTTTATGTTTTAATTAGTGTTTGTGCCAAGTAGAACCTTTGGGAAGACTTGGGGAAAGTCTTGTTGATCTTGCTGTAAAAAACAGAAACTTTAGCGCTCACGAGAATTGCTTCCATTTTTTATTGGAGAGTGATATTTAGTTAATTCTTTTTTCAGATGATTAATAGATAAATTACTCACGTCCAGCAATTTATTTTAGAATTTTTGGGGTTCCAGAAGTTTGCGTTAGTTACATATTACTACAGACTGTTCTGTTTTTGACAGATTCTGTTTTTCATGTGTTGGTTACTTATTTTGATGAATCTATGGCTAGTAAAAGAGATTATAAACCATAGAGAATTTGGAATACATTAGGTTTAACACCAATATAAATAAAGAATGAGTTCATTACAGTACCTTGAAGTGGTGTTTTGTTTTCTTTCGCTAACGGAGCTTACGAGTTTTCTGTTAAGTTTTGTGTTGTGTAGTTTTCAAGTTTTGGGTAAAGATTCAATGGACTATGGAATAAGGAGTAGAAAGATCCTAAGCTTGGGGATTCCCAAGGTACCCCAAGGTAATATTCAAGGACAACCAAGAGTCTAAGCTTGGGGATGCCCCGGAAGGCATCCCCTCTTTCGTCTTCGTTCATCGGTAACTTTACTTGGAGCTATATTTTTATTTACCACATGATATGTGTTTTGCTTGGAGCGTCATTTTATTTTATTTAGTTTTGCTTTCTGTTTGAATAAAATACCAAGATCTGAAATTTTTAAATGTTAGAGAGTCTTCACATAGTTGCATAATTATTCGACTACTCATTGATCTTCACTTATATCTTTCGAAGTAGTTTGTCATTTGCTCTAGTGCTTCACTTATATCTTTTTAGAGCACGGTGGTGGTTTTATTTTGAAGAAATAGATGAACTATCGTGCTTCACTTATATCATTTTGAGAGTCTGTAGAACAGCATGGTAGTTTGCTTTGGTTATGAAACTAGTCCTAATATGATGGGCATCCAAGAGGGATATAATAAAAACTTTCATATAGAGTGCATTGAATACTAAGAGAAGTTTGATACTTGATAATTGTTTTGAGATATGGAGATAGTGATATTAAAGTTGTGCTAGTTGAGTTGTTGTGAATTTGAGAAATACTTGTGTTGAAGTTTGCAAGTCCCGTAGCATGCACGTATGGTAAACGTTGTGTAACAAGTTTGAAACATGAGGTGTTATTTCATTGTCTTCCTTATGAGTGGCGGTCAGGGACGAGCGATGGTCTTTTCCTACCAATCTATCCCCCTAGTAGCATGCGTGTAATGCTTGGTTTTTGATGACTTGTAGATTTTTGCAATAAGTATGTGTGTTCTTTATGACTAATGTTGAGTCCATGGATTATACGCACTCTCACCCTTCCATCATTGCTAGCCTCTTCGGTACCGTACATTGCCCTTTCTCACCTTGAGAGTTGGTGCAAACTTTGCCGGTGCATCCAAACCCCGTGATATGATACGCTCTATCACACATAAACCTCCTTATATCTTCCTCAAAACAGCCACCATACATACCTATTATGGCATTTCCATAGCCATTCCGAGATATATTGCCATGCAACTTTCCACCATTCCGTTTATTATGACACACTTCATCATTGTCATAGTACCTTGCATGATCATGTAGTTGACATCATATTTGTGGCAAAGCCACCATGCATAATTTATCATACATGTCACTCTTGATTCATTGCCCATCCCGGTACACCGCCGGAGGCATTCATATAGAGTCATATCTTGTTCTAGTATCGAGTTGTAATCATTGAGTTGTAAATAAATAGAAGTGTGATGATCATCATTAATAGAGCATTGTCCCCCAAAAAAAGAAGAGAAAGGCCAAAAAAAGGGGAAGTCCCAAAAAAAGGGACAATACTACTATCCTTTTACCACACTTGTGCTTCAAAGCAGACCATGATCTTCATGATAGAGAGTCTCCTATGATATCACTTTCATATACTAGTGGGAATTTTTCATTATAAAACTTGGCTTGTATATTCCAATGATGGGCTTCCTCAAAATGCCCTAGGTCTTCGTGAGCAAGCGAGTTGGATGCACGCCCACTTGGTTCCTTTTGTTGAGCTTTCATATACTTATAGCTCTAGTGCATCCGTTGCATGGAAATCCCTGCTCACTCACACTGATATCTATTAATGGGCATCTCCATAGCCCGTTGATACGCCTAGTTGATGTGAGACTATCTTCTCCCTTTTGTCTTCTCCACAACCACCATTTTATTCCACATATAGTGCTATGTCCATGGCTCACGCTCATGTATTGCGTGAAGATTGAAAAAGTTTGAGAACACCAAAAGTATGAAACAATTGATTGGCTTGTCATCGGGGTTGTGCATGATTTAAATACTTTGTGTGGTGAAGATGGAGCATAGCTAGACTATATGATTTTGTAGGGATAACTTTCTTTGGCCATGTTATTTTGAGAAGACATAATTGCTTAGTTAGTATGCTTGAAGTATTATTATTTTTATGTCAATATTAAACTTTTGTCTTGAATCTTATGGATCTGAACATTCATGCCAAAATGAAGAGAATTACTTAGAAGAAATATGTTAGGTAGCATTCCACATCAAAAATTCTGTTTTTATCATTTACCTACTCGAGGACGAGCAAGAATTAAGCTTGGGGATGCTGATACGTCTCCAACGTATCTATAATTTTTTGTTGTTCCATGCTATTATATTATCTGTTTTGGATGTTTATGGGATTTATTATGCACTTTTATATTATTTTTGGGACTAACCTATTAACCTAGAGCCCAGTGCCAGTTTCTGTTTTTTCCTTGTTTTAGAGTATCACAGAAAAGGAAAATCAAACGGAGTCCAATTGACCTGAAACTTCACGGAACTTATTTTTGGAGCAAAAGAAGCCCACGGAGTATCGGAGATGGACCAGGAGAGTCCCGGGCTGCCCACGAGGGTGGGGGCGCGCCCACCCCCCTAGGCGCGCCCCCTGCCTCGTGGACAGGCTGGAGATTCACCGACGTACTTATTCCTCCTATATATATATCCATATACCCTAAAAACTTCGAGGAGCACAATAGATCGGGAGTTCCACCGCCAAAAGCCTCCGTAGCCACCGAAAACCAATCTAGACCCGTTCTGGCACCCTGTCGGAGGGGGAATCCCTCTCCGGTGGCCATCTTCATCATCCCAATGCTCTCCATGACGAGGAGGGAGTAGTTCACCCTCGGGGCTAAGAGTATGTACCAGTAGCTATGTGTTTGATCTCTCTCTCTCTCTCGTGTTCTTGAGGTGGCACGATCTTGATGTATCGCGAGCTTTGCTATTATAGTTGGATCTTATGATGTTTCTCCCCCTCTACTCTCTTGTAATGGATTGAGTTTTCCCTTTGAAGTTATCTTATTGAATTGAGTCTTTAAGGATTTGAGAACACTTGATGTATGTCTTGCGTGGGATACCCGTGGTGACAATGGGGTATTCTATTGATCCACTTGATGTATGTTTTGGTGATCAACTTGCGGGTTCCGCCCATGAACCTATGCATAGGGGTTGGCACACGTTTTCGCCTTGACTCTCCGGTAGAATCTTTGGGGCACTCTTTGAAGTACTTTGTGTTGGTTTGAATAGCTGAATCTGAGATTGTGTGATGCATATCGTATAATCATACCCACGGATACTTGAGGTGACATTGGAGTATCTAGGTGACATTAGGGTTTTCGTTGATTTGTGTCTTAAGGTGTTATTCTAGTATGAACTCTAGGATAGATTGAACGGAAAGAATAGCTTCGTGTTATTTTACTATGGACTCTTGAATAGATCGATCAGAAAGAATAACTTTGAGGTGGTTTCATACCCTACCATAATCTCTTCGTTTGTTCTCCGCTATTAGTGACTTTGGAGTGACTCTTTGTTGCATGTTGAGGCATAGTTATATGATCCAATTATGTTATTATTGTTGAGAGAACTTGCACTAGTGAAAGTATGAACCCTAGGCCTTGTTTGCTAGCATTGCAATACCGTTTGTGCTCACTTTTATCATTAGTTACCTTGCTGTTTTTATATTTTCAGATTACAAAAACCTTTATCTACCATCCATATACCACTTGTATCACCATCTCTTCGCCGAACTAGTGCACCTATACAATTTACCATTGTATTGGGTGTGTTGGGGACACAAGAGACTCTTTGTTATTTGGTTGCAGGGTTGCTTGAGAGAGACCATCTTCATCCTACGCCTCCTATGGATTGATAAACCTTAGGTCATCCACTTGAGGGAAATTTGCTACTGTCCTACAAACCTCTGCACTTGGAGGACCAACAGCGTCTATAAGAAGAAGGTTGTGTAGTAGACATCAATGATCAACCGACTAGCCTGGCCTCGTCTTATATAATGTACCAGAGGCCTAGGATAACAAGAGTCCTAGTCGAATACGTTGGTGGAGAGGAGTCCTTATCTTGATCACCAAGTATTGTGGAATCTTCCTCATGTATACATCGGTTGTCCGAACTGGCCCATGAGTAAACGGCCATGGGGGTCCTCGGCCCAATCCAACTGATCGGGAGACGACATGGTGAGTACCCCCTGGTCCAGGACACCGTCTATAGCCCCCTAAACCGGTCTTCAAGTTGGGGGCGCTCATCGGTTCTTCCGAACTGTTCTTCGTCTTCGGTCGTCGGTCTTGAAAACTGGTTCAACAAATCTTCCCATCTTCTATCTTGAGGATTTTCGAGCTAAATCTGAAGATCTCACACGCCGGGTCTCCGAGGAGCCCTTTAAGTCTTTGGCCTTTATCAATGCCTTGTTATTTTTGTGCCACACCTCGGGTTTGAAGTGTTTGTTGTGCGGCAGTGTTCTCTTGCATCCGAGCTCCGACGCTGGACTGCATTCAAGGTATCTTTTTCAGTCGAGCACCAACGCCGGACCACTTCCGAGCTCCAACGCCCGAATTTATCCGAGCTCCAACGCCGGACTGTATCCGAGGTGTCATAGATCACCTTGGTTAAAAAAAGTTGAAGGAGCTTAGCCGAGCTTAATACCGGAAATGCCCTCTATGGAGCCAGCCACTTGCATCCGAGCTATATCCCAAAATGCTTTCGAGGTGGTTCAGCACCTCAGTCATGGGCTGATTGTTTGCGGATTTGATTCCGAATTGTGCAATGTATTCTCTGCCGAGATGTATAGGCAGTAGCCCTCAAGGTGCATGTTGGCCTAATGTCTAGGATGCACCTGAAGGATAAAATCAAACCGCTAACCCTAGTAGCCCCTGAGACTCAGGTCAATTTGTAAAATCAACATGAGGATCAATTCCTAGCTCGGCAGCATACTTAGGAATAGAAATGCGGTGTAATATAGTAGAGGAAATAGTGATCGACGAACGGGCCCCTGAGAGAGGGTCGTGAGAAGTCGTCATGATATATTAGCTTGATGCCGGATAAGTCCCAGATGGTACTTATTGTTGTCCGAAGACGCGCTTGTCCATTGTTCGGTCATGCCGAACACTGAGCACTTTGAATTTTCTGCGTTTGAATAGGCAATGCAGTAGCCCCCGAGCCACTGGTCGGGTGGCAACACCAGATCAGGGGATCGATGTGCCCCTTTAATATTAGTGAATGATAAGCCCGAAGCCCAGTAGCCCCCGAGCCGTAATGCGGGCACGGGGGGGCCGAATTAAGGATCAATATCCGGAGTAAAATCACAAATTATGTGTAATGATTCTATGTATCCAAGTACTTTACATCATTAATGCTCGGATCCGCACTGTACAAAACTTTGTTGACCGACCATCGGCTTCAACCTCCTCGGCCAGAAGCTGGTGAGTGTTTGTCCTACTTTATAAAGCCTTTATGAGGGCAAAGATTTACGACAAACAAGGCAATCCGGCCATATGGTTTTATAAACAAGGGTATGTAGAGAGATATGCTATATTGCTGTTTATCATAAGAAATGTCTTCCAAAGAAAATAGTCCCGCTATCGGTTCCTTTCTTTGGGTCGTCATGCTAAGCATGATCATGAAACCTCACCTCCAATCAATGTGGGAGGAAAATATTGAGGATTTAGTTCGGGGAAAGTTCCCGAACTCTATGGTATTAATGAACCAAAATTTTCACTTCTATCGTTGCCAACCAATTATATCCTCTAAGATCGCTAGCTTACAGCTTCACCCAGTCTGAGGTACTAACTCGGATGACCCAGTAGTAACAATCACAGAGGTGCTCCCTTTACCTCCTAGCCGAACAATCGGGAACGTAGGGGTAAGCACAGGAGCCAGGCAACCCAGCTTGGCCAAAATCTTAAGTCAAATTGATGCATATTTATGGCTTTATAAGGATTATTACGCAAGGCAGCCCTCGTATATTAAATACGAACATCGATGATATGTTTAATTTGACTCCGTTGCGACCGTTTATCAGTTGAAAGTGGCCCATCGTCGGCTTCCACCCCCTTGTAGATGCTACGCAGGGTGTTTCCGCAATAAAAAAACAACCCTTAGCCGACGTCTCGGTGCCCGGAGGCGGTTGTGTTAGCAGAAACGGGGCAATCAGATATGCGGGCTTTATAACTTTAACTTAGTCATAGGAGCTTTAAGTTGGGAGTCCAGTAACTAGCCCCCGGTTAGTGTTCAGCAACAGGCGAGGTCAAGCCGTAAACACTTTGGCCAATGTTATGAACGTCGTCATTTAACACGGGATGACCTCTATCAATCTTATAGTTTAATACAGTCATCGGATCGCTAACTAGTTTACGCTTATTGTGACAGTCAGTTTTCGGCTTTCTCCACTGAGGTGCTTAACCATGCTAGCTGGAAGCACAATCGTTGTGGTTCTCCCTTTGCGTACCTAGGCAAACAAAGCGGAACGTAGGAGGCAAGCACGGGAGCCGGGCAACCCAACTATTGACCGAAGACACAATTCGAACGGATGCATATATAGCAATATCCGAGAATGTTTTTGTCGAACCTCTAAAGGTGTCCGGCGTTGCACTGCGGGACTTATGTTGGAAACACACAAATAGTTTAAAAGTGCCATAGGCTTGGAAAACCAAAAAATATCAGTAAAAACTTGACGTATGAACTAGATCGAGTGTTTGGCGCCAATCCGAAAATTGGTCTTAAAAAAATATGCTTCTGTCGTGCTTTAACATGACACTCCTATCTCGAGACTTCAAGCGGGTTAGCCTACAGCTTCAACCTCCTAACCCGAAGGCGGAGTACTCCTCCTTAGGCCAGTTTAGCAAACTAAACTCTAGGGGCTTTGAGAGAGAAATTAGGCTCTTCGGCTATTGACCACACACTCACGTCGAAAAAAGGAGTGATAGAAAAAGACTTTGCAACGACTAAGAAGAAGAACACTTATTATAAAACAACTCACATAAATTTAAGAGCCCCCAAGTGATTTGGGTAAAATAATTTTATGTATAATGATTGTATGTACTGAAGTACTTATATCATATATGTGTTCACCCGAACTTTAAATGCTTCTTAACCGACCGTCGGCTTCTCCCTCTTCGGTCAAGGGCCGAAAAGTGTTATGTACTCCATCTGTCGAGAATATCGACGGTGTTTCCGATAACCAAGCAATCAGGCCATAAGGCTGTAACAGACAAAGCACACTCAGGGAGCTTATGCTATATTACTGATGAAGTGTAAGAAGCATCTTCGAAGAAAATAGTATGCCCACCGATACCTTTCTTCGGTTGCTCATTGTTACTATGAGACTTGTGAAATAGATTTTTTGTACTCATGAGTTCCGTTGTGTGCCGACCATGACTGAAAACCAGTCTGAGGTCCAAGCTCGGATGACCCAATCGTGACAATCGCAGAGGTGCTCCTTTTACTCCCTAGCCAAACAATCGGGAATGTAGGGGTAAACACAGGAGCAAGGCAGCCCAGCTTGCGGAACACTTAAGTCAACATGGTGCATATTGTGGCGTAATACACGAACAAGGAACGAAGTCGTACAAGTATAATCATATGCAAGAGGGAAGACTTCATAAAGGAAGCCCCCAAGTAAATGGGGTATTTGAATTTGTGTGTCACAAACAAAGTTTTGACAAGGAAGTTTTTCACAAACAACTCTTTGCCAAAAAAGTATAATGCTTGGTCAAACCGAACAAAATTTAAAAATTTAAAACTTTGAGCATAAAAGAGACTTAGCTGGTTATTGTGTTCGGCATTGATGACGCGGTCCGAGCTTACGGCGGGACGAGGGATGCTACCTCTTGAGCACTGCGTTGGTTTTACTCGAAGAGGAAGGGATGATGCAGCAAAGTAGCGTAAGTATTTCCCTCAGTTTTTGAGAACCAAGGTATCAATCCAGTAGGAGGCTATGCGCGAGTCCCTCGTACCTGCACAAAACAAATAAATCCTCGCAACCAACGCGAATAGGGATTGTCAATCCCTACAAGGCCACTTACGAGAGTCAGATCTGATAGATATGATAAGATAAGATTTTTGGTATTTTTGTGATAGAGATGCAAAGTAAAATAAAGGCAAAGTAAAAGGCAAAGAAAATAACTAAGTAGTAGGAGATTAATATGATGAAGATAGACCCGGGGGCCATAGGTTTCACTAGTGGCTTCTCTCGAGAGCATAAGTATTCTACGGTGGGTGAACAAATTACTGTTGAGCAATTGACAGAATTGAGCATAGTTATGAGAATATCTAGGTATGATCATGTATATAGGCATCACGTCCGAGACAAGTAGACCGACTCCTGCCTGCATCTACTACTATTACTCCACTCATCGACCGCTATCCAGCATGCATCTAGAGTATTAAGTTAAAAACAGAGTAACGCCTTAAGCAAGATGACATGATGTAGAGGGATAAACTCATGCAATATGATGAAAACCCCATCTTGTTATCCTCGATGGCAACAATACAATACGTGCCTTGCTGCCCCTACTGTCACTGGGAAAGGACACCACAAGATTGAACCCAAAGCTAAGCACTTCTCCCATTGCAAGAAAGATCAATCTAGTAGGCCAAACCAAATTGATAATTCGAAGAGACTTGCAAAGATAACCAATCATACATAAAAGAATTCAGAGAAGATTCAAATATTGTTCATAGATGGACTTGATCATAAACCCACAATTCATCAGTCTCAACAAACACACTGCAAAAAGAAGATTGTATCGAATAGTTCTCCACGAGAGAGGGGGAGGACATTGTATTGAGATCCAAAAGGAGAGAAGAATCCATCTAGCTAATAACTATGGACCCGTAGGTCTGAGGTAAACTACTCACACATCATCAGAGAGGCTATGGTGTTGATGTAGAAGCCCTCCGTGATTGATGCCCCCTCCAGCGGAGCTCCGGAACAGGCCCCAAGATGGGATCTCGTGGATACAGAAAGTTACGGCGGTGGAATTAGGTTTTTGACTCCGTATCTGATCGTTTGGGGGTACGTAGGTATACATAGGAGGAAGGAGTACGTCGGTGGAGCAACAGGGGGCCTACGAGGATGGAGGGCGCGCCTGGGGGGTAGGCACGCCCCCTACCTCGTGGCCTCCTCTTTTGTGTCTTGACGTAGGGTCCAAGTCTCCTGGGTCTTGTTCGTTGAGAAAATCACGTTCCCGAAGGTTTCATTCCATTTGGACTCCGTTTGATATTCCTTTTCTTCAAAACCCTAAAACAGGCAAAAAACAGCAATTCTGGGTTGGGCCTCCGGTTAATAGGTTAGTCCCAAAAATAATATAAAAGTGGATAATAAAGCCCAATAATGTCCAAAACAGTAGATAATATAGCATGGAGCAATAAAAAATTATAGATATGTTGGAGACGTATCAAGGTCCCAGCCCCCAAGCCGGTCCCGAGGTGGCAGAGCGAAGAGCTCGACGCTCCGAAGTGGCAACATAGCACGACCGATGCAGGCCGGCAATGTGACGCCGAAGTACCCGGCGTGGGTTAATGAAGTGATGACGAAGCCCCCGGTCTAGTCGAGGTGACAGCGCTGCCCAATCCGAATCATTTACCTGTGCACAGAAGATAGTGCAAGCCAGAGATAATAGTAATAATAATTAAAAAATTTAATAAAATTTGCATGATTAATAATTTATGCAAAGTGAGTAATAAAAGAAATATGGCCCGTCGCCGAACACCCGACGAGCTAGGACCCTCTTAATGATGCTGAAGTCCCCAAGGCGACCGAACATGTCGGTATGGCAATTCAATCAACAAGGTGATCATGCGAGCTGATTTATGCCAATTGGGACGACGACGTTGGCTTGCCGAAGTGACCACGTGACGGAGTCGAAGTCGATCACCTACACACGTAAAATAGTGCGCTCCAAAAAGAATAATATAAATATATATAAAATCCTTGCATAATTTCTTTTCGCAAAAATAATTTATTTAAAGAGATGTGGCCTGGCGCCGAAGTCAATGTTGATTCAGGGCGTCGACATGACGCGGTGAAGGTGTGGCAAAGCCTGAATTCACAGGCCGGTCCGAGTTCCAGATTCGGCATTCGCCGAACTATATACGAAAACTGACCGAACCACCATGCGATCGTCGTTAATGCAGCCACCATTTGACAGACCTGTGTACAGGTGATGGAACAAACTAGAGTAATAATTCCTCAAAAAAATAAACCCAAGCAAGAAAAAATTACTAGGATTAATAGCACCTAGTTTATCTATTGTAGTAACATGAAGGAAGATTACTCCCAAAATTGGGACCGATCCGCACACCCATTGCCTAATGAGCGATGAAGCGACGGCATGACGATGCTAGCAAAGGTTAGCTCGCCGAGGCAAAGCCCCCGGTCCAGCTAACGTGACGAAGCTGGTCGGCTGGTGACGCCGAAGTCTCCGGAGTAGGCTGATGAAGAGATGGCGAAGCCCCCGGTCTAGGCCGAGGTAACGGAGCGGGTTAGTAAGGAGACGTTGCCACTGCCATGTCAGCTGAGGTATTGAAGCAGTCTGGCGTGATGGACATCAGCTTGAAGAAGCAATAGTGCGGCCATGCCGACGCTAGTCATAACTTGTGACACAGTCAAAGCCGGATTGATGAAGTGATCGAGTGGCGATGTCGGCGCGTCTGACCAATGCAATCCGTGGGGTGATGGTGTTGGTGATAATTTAGTATTCTTGATGCCGGACTCTTGTTCGGCTTGCCGAGCTGATGATCCGATAAGATTGGGCTCAGCCCAATGAAGCGACGATCTGTCTAGCGCACGTCGGCAGACGTGGAGTAATGGCTGGTTTGACACCGGCGTGACGGCGAATATTACCTCTGAAAAGGAGAAAAATTTGTAAGCATGTGTTCATAAACAAAACACAATACTCAACAAAGAGACTCTTCCAAAAAAGTTGTCCAATATCCCATTCATGAAGAAAGATGAAATTGGGTCGGATTCATATTCATACAGAAAACAGATCCGAAAAGTGATGCAATAATCGGAAGGTTCCTGGAGTTTGGACGGTCGGATCGAGCTGAAAGTTTGAGAGGTGGTAGATATAGGAATTAGGCAGCCGATCAACGGTTGGATCTTCAAAAGGATGCCCGAGCTAGATGCTGGACACCATGCTTCAAATTCGTCTAGATTCCCGTCCAGATTTGACAAGGCTCTGGTATATCGGAGATCGGCGGAGATTGCTCCATCGGAACGCGACGAAATTTTACAGTGTTGTTGTGGACTCAATTCGGCACAATTCTACCAAAGGAATCGTCAAAGCGATGCTCGAGAAGGTGGTAGTAGCGGATACAAGTTCGTTGTTTGAAAAAACGGCATGCTCACCTGAGGGCAATGTTGATGTTGAGCCCCCGAGCTCCATGGATGACTCCTCCATGATCATGATAGAGATTGGAGTTGATGTTGATGAAGTCCCTCGTCCGAACATGATGATTGGAGGTAGCACACAGTCCTTGGTCTAGCCAAGGTGACCAGTCGAGCCGGTGACAAAGACGTCGATGTCGTAGTTGATCTGCAGGCGAGCCATTAATCTTTTGCCGATCACACAGCGGAACTCAAAGCACCATTGTTGGTGTTGAAACCGGAAGATCTCTGGGTAGGGGGTCCCGAGCTGTGGATTCTCAAATCAATGGTAACGGGAACAAAGAAGACGATGTTTTACCCACGTTCGGGCCCTCTTGATGGAGGTAAAACCCTACGTCCTGCTCTTGTTTATATTAATGGAGTATCAAGTATAGAGTTGATCTACCGCGAGATCATATGTTGTGGTCTAAAACCTGAGGGTATGACGAATATGTCATAATGATCTATTGACTAGCCTGGCCTCGGCTTATATAATGTACCGGAGGCCTAGGATAACAAGAATCCTAGTCGAATACGTTAGTGGAGTGGAGTCCTTGTCCTGATCACCAAGTCTTGTGGAATCTTCCTCATGTATACATCGGCTATTCGAACTGGCCCATGAGTAAACGGCCATGGGGGTCCTCGGCCCAATCCAACTGATCGGGAGATGACATGGTGAGTACCCCCTGGTCCAGGACACCGTCAACTGAGACGGAGGCCGAATTGCTAGTCCGACTCCTGACGAGCCGGACTGTCATGCTGCGGAGTAATCCGGACTCGTTTAATAGTGTCCGGGGGCTTGGTCGCCGAATTGATCTTCTGTTTGATAAGGTCACCCTGTACTTCCGCTGCCAGGGCCATGGTGTGCTCCTCAGTACGGAGGGAGCGTTCCATGTTTCCGTTGATTATTATGACATCGCGTGACCCGGGCATCTTAAGTTTGAGATAGGCATAGTGTGGCACCACATTGAAGCGAGCAAATGCGGTTCGTCCGAGCAGTGCGTGATAGCCACTACAGAAGGGGATGATGTCGAAGATCAAGTCTTCGCTTCAGAAGTTGTCTGGCGATCCGAAGACGACTTCCAATGTGATTGAGCCCGTGCA
Organism: Triticum urartu; assembly: GCF_003073215.2. NCBI lineage: Eukaryota > Viridiplantae > Streptophyta > Magnoliopsida > Poales > Poaceae > Triticum > Triticum urartu. Next base: position 553,161,269 of record NC_053025.1, on the reverse strand, counting down.
ACGGGCCTCTACACCTGGTATTACTACTTTAAAGGTAGTTTTGGTGGGCATGATCCTTGATGGATCGATGCCCATCTTGCGGACTGTGTCCTGATAGAGCAGGTTAAGGCTGCTGCCACCGTCCATGAGGACCCGCGTGAGGTAGAATCCATCAATGATTGGGTCGAGGACCAGTGCGGCTGAGCCGCCGTGACGAATATTGGTCGGATGGTCCCTGCGATCGAAAGTGATCGGGCAAGATGACCATGGATTGAATTTTGGGGCGACCGGCTCTATCGCATAGACCTCCCTGAGTGCACGCTTGCGTTCCCTCTTGGGGATATGAGTAACGTATATCATGTTCACCATTTTGAATTGGGGGGATTTCTTTTGTCCCCCTGTGTTCGGTGGACGGGGCTCCTTGTCGTCGTCCTCACCTGGAGACCCCTTCTCTTTGTCCTCAGGTATGTAACTTACCGGCCGGTTTAAAGACCCAACAACTTCTGTTGGTATGATTGGCAGGTTTATCGGGGGTGTCGTGGATCTGACATGGTCGATCGAGGATTTCATCCAAGCTGGATGAGCCCGAATTGTTTATTTTAAATGGCTTCTTCCGCTGACCGGGCTTGAAGCCGCTGAATTCGGTGTTAACCACCGTGTCATCGGTATTATCACCGTTGTTCCGACGCTTGTGCCTGTTGCGTCGGAGCTTGCCGTTGCTATTTCTGGCTTCAGAAGTGCCAGGTTTGCTTGCGTTGTTGCTACTACGGGCTAGCCAACTATCTTTGCCCGCGCAAAAGCGGGTCATAAGTGCCGTGAGGACTTCCATGGACTTTGGTTTTTCTTGGCCAAGGTGCCGGGCAAGCCATTCGCCGCGAATGCTATGCTTAAAGGCTACTAGGGCTTCAGCATCCGGACAGTCGATGATCTGGTTCTTTTTAATTAGGAACCTAGTCCATAATTTCCTGGCTGACTCTCCGGGCTGTTGAACTATGTGACTTCAGTCATCGGCGTCCGGAGGTCGGATGTATGTACCCTGGAAGTTGTCACGGAAGGTGTCTTCCAGGACCTCCCAGCTGCCAATGGAGTTTTCTGGCAGGTTATTTAACCAGTGCCGAGCTGGTCCCTTGAGTTTTAGTGGGAGGTATTTGATGGCGTGAAGATCATCACCGCGGGCCATATGAATATGGAGGAGGAAGTCCTCAATCCATACTGCGGGATCCGTTGTTCCATCATATGATTCGATATTCATGGGTTTAAACTCTTCTAGGAATTCATGTTCCATTACTTAGTCAGTGAAGTAGAGGGGGTGTGTTGCGCCTCTCTAGCGGGCCACGTCGCAACATAGCTCGGATGGAGTCCTTCTATGGTTTTCGGCCCGGGCGTGGTTATGGCTGTCGTGCCCGGCTAGATAGCCGTCCTCGTGCGTCGGAGCGCGCCCCCGCGATCCGTAGATCGATCTGGTCTGGCCCGCTTTGTTTTCCAAATCCTACCGCGGGTCATAAGTATATTTCCGAGCTGTTGTGTCTCTACCTTTACGGCAAGGTACTACGGGCCGGTATTCGGCTTGAGTTGTCGTTTTGTCACGGCCACGTGGCGGTCGGTCGGCTGCATTACACGCTGATGGTATGGGCACCAGCGCCTCGTCGTCGAATTAGGTAGCAGCTTTCGCTTTGGGTAACTCTTGGTTGGGCGCTCGAGGCCGTATTCCTCGGCTGCCAGGACGTTAGTCCATTTGTCGTTGAGCAGATCTTGGTCAGCTTGAAGCTGCTGCTGCTTTTTTTCAGGCTCCTTGCAGTGGGCTATTAGCCGGCGCCTAAAGCGTTCCTGCTCAAGGGGTTCCTCAGGCACGATAAAGTCTTCGTCGCCGAGGCTCACCTCCTCCTCGGAGAGTGGAAGATAATTACTATCCTCCGAGTCTTCGTTTATAGCCTGTTCCTTAGGGCTAATTTTCCCATCTTCCTGATCGTCCTGTTCAGAGGCTGGCTCGACGGGGTCTTCTTGGTCTTCAACGTCGTTTGGAGTATTGATGTCTTCGGTGCCGGTATTGCTGTCTTTTCCACGGCGTGACCTAGAGCGGCGCCGCTGATGTCGGCGCTTTGGTTGTATCTCAAGAGGTGTATCTTCAACTGGATTTTTCTCGTTATCGTCGTTACCCTCTTTGGGTGTATCCACCAGGTACACGTCATAAGAAGAGGTGGCCGTCCAGCGTCCGGTGAACAGCGGGTTTTTGGCCTGCTCTTCTCCGGCATCGTCGTCCATAGCGTTGATGTCTTCGGAGCCATAATCGAGCATGTCGGTTAAGTCCTCGACAGTGGCTATGAAGTGGGTGGTGGGTGGTGGGTGGGACGTAAAACTCCCTGCTCTCAGCCCCTAGTTCGGGCTGGGCGTAGTTTGAACGTTGCCCCTCTATAATGACGAGGGATCACATTAAGTCCAGAGCCTCGCTTAGAGGCGAGGTTCGGCCAGGGAGAAGGGAGTTCGTGGAGTACGGTAGGGAGAAAACTCTTTGGCCGAGCTCACACGATGTCGACTCTGAGGGTTCGGGGTCGGTGTTCGGAGAAGAGTTTAGCTTCATGATGATTGCCGGTGATGCTGCTTCCTCCGACTCTCCCGTACTAGGCTTAATAGACGCAGAGAGTCTGGCTAGCTCGGGAATCCCGTCTTCGGACCTGGAGATGCGCTCCAGATCTAAGGCCAGAGCAGAGGTTGGGGTCGTGAACCCTTGGAAAATCAAGTCTCCTCGGATATCAGTGACGTAATCCAGATTTCCAAAACTAATCTGGTGACCTGGGGTGTAGCTGTCGATCTACTCTAGATGGCCAAGCGAGTTGGCCCGCAGTGCGAAGCCGCCGAACACAAAGATCTGGCCGGGGAGAAAGACCTCCCTCAGGGCAGCATTGTTCTAGATGACTGATGGAGCCATTGAACCTTCTGGCGACGTCACAGCGGAACTCTCAATGAAAACGCCAATGTCGGTGTGAAAACCGGCAAATCTCGGGTAGGGGGTCCCGAACTGTGTGTCTAAGGATTGATGGTAACAGGAGACAAGGGACACGATGTTTCACCCAGGTTCGGTCCCTCTTGATGGAGGTAATACCCTACGTCCTGCTTGATTGACTTTGATGAGTACAGGGGTTACAAGAGTTGATCTACCATGAGATCGTAACGGCTAAACCCTAATTGTCTACCCTATATGATTATGATTGCCTCTACGGACTAAACCCTCCGGTTTATATAGACACCAGAGGGGGCTAGGGTTGTACAGAGAAAGGAATCTTCATATCCGAACGCCAAGCTTGCCATCCACGCAAAGGAGAGTCTCATCCGGAGACGGGAGAAGTCTTCTGTCTTGTATATTCATGGCCCATTAGTCCGGCCCAAGTCACATAGCCCGGACGCGCTAGGACCCCTTAATTCAGGACTCCCTCAGTCTACACGCTTAACATTCGATGACGATTTGTATTATGAGTTATATTATTTGATGTACCGTAGGTTGTTTGGATTCCCGGATGAGATCACGTACATGACGAGGAGTCTCGAAATGGTCGAGAGGTAAAGATTCATATATTGGAAGGCTATATTCGGACACCGGAAGTGTTCCGGGTGATACCGGGTCACCGGAAGGGGTTCCGGGCAACCCCCGACAAAGATATGGGCTTAATGAGCCAAGTAAGGCAACACACCAGCCCACAAGGGGCTGGTGCACCCCCTATAGGGCCAGCCACATGGGGAGAAATGAAAAGGAGAGGAGGAAAAGGAAATTATGAAGTAGGACTCCTACTTCCTTCCCCTCCCCCTCCTTCCTTTCCCCCTTGTCCAAATATGGTTAGAGGGGCCGAATTGGACTAGGGACCCAAGTAGGATTCTTCCTACTTGGGCGCGCCCTAGGCTGCCTCCCTCCCTCTCCCTCCTTTATATATGTGGGGAGGGCACCCCTAGAACACACATGAATTGTTCCTAGCCGTGTGCGGCGCCCCCCTCCACAGTTAACACCTCGGTCATATCATCGTAGTGCTTAGGCGAAGCCCTACGCCGGTAACATCATCATCACCATCACCACGCCGTCATGCTGACGAAACTCTCCCTCAGCCTCAACTGGATCAAGAGTTCGAGGGATGTCACCGAGTTGAACGTGTGCAGATCGCGGAGGTGCCGTGCGTTCGGTACTTGGATCGGTTGGATCGCGAAGACGTTCGACTAAATCAACTACGTTACTAAACGCTTCCTCTTTCGGTCTACGAGGGTATGTGGACACACTCTCCCCGCTCGTTTCTATGCTTCTCCTAGATAGATCTTGCGTGATCGTAGGAAATTTTTGAAATACTACGTTCCCCAATAGTAGCATTATAAGATGATCCCTCACTAAATTCCAAGGCATAAGTGTTCTCCTTGAGTATGCACGGTTGCTACAGTCCATCATGTCGAGACACCACGTGATGATCGGGTGTGATAAGCTCTACGTTCACATACAACGGGTGCAAGCCAGTTTTGCACGTGCAGAATACTCGGGTTAAACTTGACGAGCCTAGCATATGTAGATACGGCCTCAGAACACTGAGACCGAAAGGTTGAACGTGAATCATATAGTAGATATGATCAACATAGTGATGTTCACCATTGAAAACTACTCCATCTCACGTGATGATCAGACATGGTTTAGTTGATATGGATCACGTGATCATTTAGATGACTAGAGGGATGTCTATCTAAGTGGGAGTTCTTAAGTACTATGATTAACTGAACTTTAATTTATCATGAACATAGTACCTGATAGTATTTTTGCATGTCTATGTTGTTGTAGATCAATGACCCGTGCTACCGTTCCCTTGAATTTTAATGCATTCCTAGAGAAAGCTAAGTTGAAAGATGATGGTAGCAACTACACGGACTAGGTCCATAACTTGAGGATTATCCTCATTGCTGCACAGAAGAATTACATCATGGAAGCACCGCTAGGTGCAAGACCCGCTGCAAGAGCAACGCCAGACATTGTGAATGTCTGGCAGAGCAAAGCTGATGACTACTCGATAGTTCAGTGTGCCATGATTTACGACTTAGAATCGGGACTTCAAAGACGTTTTGAACATCATGGAGCAAATGAGATGTTCCAGGAGTTGAAGTTAATATTTCAAGGAAATGCCCGAATTGAGAGATATGAAGTCTCCAATAAGTTCTATAACTGCAAGATGGAGGGGAATAGTTCTGTCAGTGAACATATACTCAGAATGTCTGGGTACCACAACCACTTGACTCAATTGGGAGTTAATCTTCCTGATGATAGTGCCACTGACAAAGTTCTTCAATCACTACCACCAAGCTACAAAAGCTTCATGATGAACTACAATATGCAAGGGATGGATAAGACAATTCCCGAGCTCTTCGCAATGCTAATGGCTGTGGAGGTAGAAATCAAAAAGGAGCATCAAGTGTTGATGGTTAACAAGACCACTAGTTTCAAGAAAATGGGTAAAGGGAAGAAGGGGAACTTCAAGAAGAACGGCAAGCAAGTTGCTTCTCAAGTGAAGAAGCCCAAGTCTGGACCTAATCCTGAGATTGAGTGCTTCTACTGCAACGGGGCTGGTCACTGGAAGCGGAACTGCCCCAAGTATTTGGCGGATAAGAAGGATGGCAAAGTGAAAGGTATATTTGATATACATTGATACGTCCATTTTGCATCACGTTTTCTTACTGTTATTTATAATGTTTTTACCCATAATAATGCTTTTTGGAGTAATTCTAATGCCTTTTCTCTCATAATTTGCAAGGTACACACGAAGGAGGATAATCCTGGCAGCTAGAAATCTGGGCCTGAAAAAGCTACGTGCTACCTCTTGAGCACTGCGTTGGTTTTCCCTTGAAGAGGGAAGGGTGATGCAGCAAAGTAGCGTAAGTATTTCCCTCGGTTTTTTAGAACCAAAGTATCAATCCAGTAGGAGATCACGCTCAAGTCCCACGCACCTACACAAACAAATAAGAACCTCGCAACCAACGTGATAAAGGGGTTGTCAAGCCCTTCATGGTCACTTATGAGAGTGAGATCTGATAGATATGATAAGATAAGATATTTGGTATTTTTATGATAAAGAGAAATAAAGATGCAAAGTAAAATAAACGACAAAGGAAATAACTAAGTGTTGGAAGATTAATGTGATGGAAGATAGACCCGGGGGCCATAGGTTTCACTAGTGGCTTCTCTCAAGAGCATAAGTATTACGGTGGGTAAACGAATTACTGTCGAGCAATTGATATAAAAGCGAATACTTATGAGAATATCTAGGTATGATCATGTATATAGGCATCACGTCTGAGACAAGTAGACCGAAACGATTCTGCATCTACTACTATTACTCCACACATCGACCGCTATCCAGCATGCATCTAGAGTATTAAGTTCATAAGAACAGAGTAATGCTTTAAGGAAGATGACATGATGTAGAGGGATAAACTCATGCAATATGATATAAACCCCATCTTTTTATCCTCGATGGCAACAATACAATATGTGTTGGTTCCCTTTCTGTCACTGGGATCGAGCACCGCAAGATTGAACCCAAAGCTAAGTACTTCTCCCATTGCAAGAAAGATCAATCTAGTAGGCCAAACCAAATTGATAATTCGAAGAGACTTACAAAGATAAACCAATCATACATAAAAGAATTTAGAGGAGAATCAAATATTGTTCATGATAATCTGGATCATAAACCCACTATTCATTGAATCTCGACAAACACACCGCAAAAGAAGATTACATCGAATAGATCTCCAAGAAGATCGAGGAGAACTTTGTATTGAGATCCAAAGAGAGAGAAGTAGCCATCTAGCTAATAACTATGGACCTGCTACGTGGGGCTATCACACGATGGTTTTGAGTTCTTGAAGGGCAGCTTCGATGGACTTAAGGGATACGCTGTGGGCCGGATGACGAAGAGTCGTCGTGGCAAGCTCTACATTGACAACGCAGGATGGGGTCCCGAGGCCGATTCAATCGAATACGGGTACCGGGTCCCCTTTGGTGGGATTCATGTCTTCATCGGCAAGATCGGCGAACCGGCCCCTAAGCCGGACATCTACACCGGCATCATCGAAACGGCTCGGTGTGCAAGTTCTTCGCCGGTTCAGCCCAAGGCAAGGCGTGTTTTCGTGGGTGTCATCCATCGATCAAGGTACGAGGACGGACCAGTTTCCGATGGAGAGACCGTGGTCTGCTCTGATGACGAGTCTTCTGAAGAGACCGAATCACTTTACCAGTTGCAAGACGACCGGATTGATGGAGGATCCGAGGGCAACAGTATTCCGGATTCCCCCAACCTGCCAAACCGGGCCGCCATCTTCATGGCCGGCACACAATCAGCGCCTCATTCATCTACCGCCGCAGCAATGCTCTCCAGTTCAACAACGGCCACACCAGCAGGGGCAGGAAGCTCAGCGCCACCTCCAGCCCAAGTCCTGTCTGGTTTGTTCGACGCTTTGGCAAAGTTGATGGCCACGGAGGTGGATGCAGCGGCCATGGATCAACACAATGCGGAGATTGCAAAGGTGAAAGATCAGATAGCCCAGGCTAAAGCGGATCTGGCGACAGAGAATGCTAGGATGGCCACGGAGCGGGCTGAATTGGAAGCACAGGCCTACCGGATTAGGCTAGATCAGAATGCTTCAGAGGAAGTCATGAGAAGAAGGTACCGATCACGTCTCCCGTCGGTTTATGAGCCGCAGAATCTCTTCAACACGCCAGGAGCAGGAGCTGGTAACCAACCCATATCAAACCAGGTGGAGGCACCGGGAACGGGAGCGTCGGTTCAACCGCGCATGGTGGACCCGCCTCGCCAGAATAACGTTGTGCCACAGTATGTGCCAACGCCTCCCGGGCATTATTCCAACCCGTTGGACAACATTGTGGCCGCCGCTTCACGCCTAGCGGGCCTCCCAACCGACGGCGAGTCACCGGTTGCAGCGGAAGCACGTCAGGCCAGGGATCTCCTTCAAACAGCACTAAATCAACAGCAGGCGTATTCACACAGTCGTGAGAGGATTCATCCCCCCCCCGTCTAAGCCGGAGCTATAGCAGACACGTGGAGGACGAACCGGCCATGTCCAGTAGTGCACGTCGCCGAAATTCACCATGAGGGAACAACCCGGTCGGAGGAGGCGCTAATGTGCAAGATGTTGTGGACCATGGCCGCGCACGTCGGGAGGCCGAGTTGGCAGCTCGGCACAGAGCACGACAACATACTCTGGTTCACCCCATGGCCTCCGTGGAGCTAGGAGCGATGTTCAGTTCCTTAGGGGTGCCGTGTCTAACCCCCGCTTTGCATAATGTGAGATTGCCCAAGGATTTCAAGGGACCTCGTAAGGTACCAAATTACATCGCCGATTTGCAACCAAAGGCGTGGGTAGAGAGCTATGAGATGGCAATGGAGATGTTAGATGTGGATGAGGCAGTGTGTGCTAAATATTTCACCATGATGTTGGAAGGAACAACTCGCACTTGGTTGAAGAGCTTGCCGACCAACACTGTTGGATCATGGGCCAAATTGAAGCACCGGTTTATCCAGAACTTCAAGGATACGTGTAAGCAGCTGATGTCAATCATGGATCTAGCTGCTTGTGTCCAAGAGGAAGGGGAGTCCACGACCCATTGGGTCAAACGGGTCTTAGCAATTTTGCATTCATCAGATCGTATCAATGCAGACACGGCAGTGTTAACATTAGAGGGCAATTGTCGTTTCAAACTGCTAAAACAGAAATTGGGAAGGCTCAAATGTCACTGCAATGATATGTCAACACTCATGGCCGCTTTGGTTAAATACACGGATTCAGATAATACCAAGGATCCGGATTCAGAGGAGGACAAATCGGAGAAAGGTAAGAAGAACGGCAATGCCAAGGGTCAACAGCATAATCCGGCAGGCCATGGAAACGGTGGTAAGCGCAAGGCTGACAGTAGCTTGGACTTTGTTGCAAATACCAATGCGCAGGAGAATGGCCAGCGCCGTAAGGGCAAGCAGGCCCAGAGGGGTGGAGGTTCAGGCCCCAATTTGGAGCGCTTGTTGAATCAGCCCTGTCCAAAGCATGGATCAAAGGAAAAGCCGGCATCACATCTCTGGAAGGACTGTTATATCATGCGGGATTTCAAGAATTCCAATATGTTCCAATATGACAACGGCCCGCCCGGCGGTTCGGGAGGAGGTTTCCACGGGCCAGGTTACGGAGGTGGCGGTTCCGGTTTAGGGTTTCAAGGCAACCAAACTGGACACGTCAATCAAGGGCACCAAGGCAACCAGGGAGGTTACAACCATCAGGGGAATCAGCAGCAGCAGTCGGGTTATCAGAGCAATCCAAACAGCTGAACAGCAGGCAATATCATGTCTTCACTACTAGTTTGTGCAAACGTGATCGGAAGCTTCACAAAAGGGCAGTAAACTCTGTTGAGCTGGCAGTACCTTAGTATTTACGCTAGTCTGAGCAACCTATTTTGTGGAGTAGAGATGATCACCCACCCCGGGTTGATAGTCCAGGTCACTTGGCCCTGGTGGTGGCCCCTCAAGTTGGGGGATACAAGTTTACCAAAGTACTCATGGATGGGGGAAGTAATATCAATATTTTGTATTATGATACATTCCGCCGTATGGGGTTGACAGATAAGGATCTTAAAACGTCAAATACAGTCTTTCATGGTGTGGTGCCTGGTAAGTCTGCATATCCTATTGGCAAGATAGCTTTGGAGGTAGCTTTTGGAGATGACTATGATTCAAGGTTAGAAACATTGACATTCGAGGTGGTAAAGATCAAAATTCCATACCACGCCTTGTTTGGGCGGCCGGCTTATGCTAAGTTTATGGCAAGGCCATGTTATGTTTATCTACAGCTTAAAATGCCAGGTCATAAAGGGACTATCACAGTACATGGAAGTAGAAAGATTGCTTTGGAGTGTGAAGAAGGTGATGCGGCTTATGCTGAGTCGGTTTGTGCCATGGAGGAGTTGAAATTCTACAAGGAGCAAGTTGATCCGGCATACATGACCTCTTTGAAAAATCCAACTACAGAACATGATCCAGCGTTGAAGTTCAAATCGGCTACAGACACTAAGATGGTTGACTTTGTCCCTGGCGATTCATCCAAACAGTTCAGCATGAGCGCTAACCTGGATCCCAAATAGGAAAGCGTGATCATCGAGTTCATCCGTGAGAATCGGGACATCTTTGCATGGAAACCTTCTGACATGCCAGGTGTACCGAGGGAACTCGCTGAGCACACACTCAATATTGATCCTAAGTTTAAACCGGTCCGACAGTTCCTCCGCCGTTTCAATGAGGAGAGACGTAAGGCTATAGGTGAAGAAGTAGCCTGTCTGTTGGCCGCAGGGTTTATTGTCGAAGTTTTTCATCCAGAGTGGTTAGCTAATCCGGTGCTGGTTCTTAAGAAAAACGGCACCTGGCGCATGTGTGTGGACTACACAGATTTAAACAAGGCTTGCCCTGCAGACCCCTTTGCTCTCCCTCGCATTGATCAGATAATTGATGCTACGGCGGGTTGTGACCGTTTGTGTTTTCTGGATGCCTACTCTCGTTATCATCAGATCAAAATGGCGGTTAAGGACCAGGAGAAGACAGCTTTCATAACTCCCTTTGGAGCCTTCTGCTATGTTTCCATGCCTTTTGGACTCAAGAGTGCCCAGGCAACTTACAGCGATGTGTTCAGAATTGCCTTCATAAACAAATTGGGCACAATGTTCATGCATATGTGGATGATATTGTGGTCAAGTCCAGAAAGGAGGGGACATTGATAGATGATCTATGAGAAACCTTTGACAATCTCCGGGTTTACAAGATGATGGTAAATCCGGATAAGTGTGTCTTCGGTGTCCCGGCAGGCAAGCTCTTAGGCTTTCTGGTATCAAACAGAGGCATTGAGGCTAATCCGGAAAAGATTGCAGCAATTACATCCTTGGCTAAACCGGCGTGTATTAACGATGTTCAACGTCTGGCCGGCCGGATTGCAGCCTTGAGCCGGTTTATCAGTCGCCTTGGAGAGAAGGCCATCCCCTTATATCAGATGCTCAAGAAAACAGATAACTTTGTCTGGAGTGAGGCAGCTGATAAGGCGTTCGAGGATCTGAAGAGGCAGCTAAACTGAACCGCCCGTGCTTGCAGCACCGATCAATAAAGAACCATTATTATTATATGTGGCTACTAATGCCCGGGCTGTTAGCGTAGCCATTGTGGTAGAGCGCAAGGAGCTTGGCAAGGAATATCCGGTTCAACGGCCGGTTTATTATATCGGTGAGGTGCTCATTGAGTCAAAGCAGAGGTATCCGCATTAGCAGAAACTGGTGTATGGGGTGTTTATGGCGAGCCGGGAGCTTAAACACTATTTTCAGGGCCATCCTATCACAGTGGTCAGTTCAGCTCCTCTGGGCGACATCATTCAAAACAGAGAAGCAACTGGCCGAATTGCCAAGTGGGCTATTGAGCTTGGACCTCACGGGCTCAAATATATACCCCGCATAGCGATCAAATCCCAGGCACTCATGGATTTCATCAATGATTGGACGGAGTTACAGGCACCTGAAGAGAAACCAGATAATACTTATTGGACTATTCATTTTGATGGATCCAGACAGTTGAAGGGCTCGGGGGCTGGAGTCATACTAACTTCCCCACGAGGTGACAAGTTTTTTTTATGTCCTCCGTTTAATGTTCCCTTGTACTAACAATGCAGCTGAATATGAGGCTTTGCTCCACGGTCTTCGGATGGCTAAGGAGATGAATTTGAGCCGGGTTAAGTGCTTCGGTGATTCAGACCTAGTGGCTCAGCAGGTGTCTGGCACTTGGGATTCTAAGGACCCACTCATGGCTGCATATCAGCGAGAGGTGGACACAGTGGCTGGTCACTTTAAAGGTTATCAGGTGGACCATATAGACCGGCGAAAGAATGAAGCGGCGGGCGCTTTAAGTCGTCTTGGTTCCCAGCGTAAACCGGTTCTGCCCAATGTCTTTCTTGATGTGTTGCATAATCCGTCAGTCATAGTATCAACTGAAGAAGATTTGGCTATTCCTGATCCGGAGGCTCAGTTGGTGGCAGCTCTGCATGCCATACCGGATTGGACGATACCATATCTGGCTTACATAAACCAGGGCGAGTTGCCAGATGATGAAAAGTTGGCTCGACAGATAATCCAGCGTTCCAAGTCCATGACCATACTCAACGGGGAGTTACATCATTACAGTGTTTCAGGAGCAATCCAGCGCTGCGTTTCTCCTCAAGAAGGTTGTGAGATTTTAAGAGAAATCCATGAAGGCGATTGCGGTCACCATGCCGGTTCAAAGTTGTTGGTTGCCAAAGCTTTTCGTCACGGTTTTTACTGGTTGATGGCGCATGCTGATGCGGAGGATTTAGTCAAAAGATGTGATGGATGTCAAAAATTTGCCCGCTGTGCGCACGTTCTGGCTCAAGAGTTGTGGATGATTCCAATTACGTGGCCATTTGCAACTTGGGGGCTTGATATGGTTGGACCCTTCAAGCATTCTAAGGACAAAAAGACCCACCTGTTAGTAGCAGTTGACAAATTCACTAAATGGGTGGAGGCAGAGCCAGTCAGCAAGTGTGATGCAGCCACGGTGGTTCAATTCATCAAGAAGGTGATATTCCGGTTTGGTTTTCCACACAGCATTATAACGGATAATGGTACTAATCTGTCAAAAGGGGAGATGGAAGAACTCTGTCAACGTGAGCACATCCAGCTTGATTTAGCGTTGGTGGCTCACCCCCAATCTAATGGTCAAGCAGAAAGGGAAAATCAAGAAATTCTACGAGGTATCAAACTAAGGCTTATGGTTCCCTTAAAGCGGATGTCGGGTTGTTGGGTTGAGGAGCTACCTTCTGTGTTATGGAGCATCAATACCACACCCAATAGGTCTACGGGTTACACACCTTTCTTCATGGTCTATGGAGCGGAGGCGGTTCTTCCTAGTGACATCCGTCACGATTCGCCCCGTGTGGCAGCTTATGTTGAAGCTGATGATGAGAAGGCACGTCAGGATTCACTGGACCTGTTGGATGAAGAGCGTGATCTTGCAGCAGCACGAATGGCGATTTATCAGCAAGATCTCCGACGTTATCACAACCGCCGGGTTAAAACAAGAACCTTTCAAGAAGGTGATTTGGTGCTCCGGCTCATCCAGGATCAGACTGATATGCAAAAGTTATCCCCACCTTGGGAAGGACCCTTTGTGGTCAGCAAAAATCTGCACAACGGATCTTACTACCTCATTGATGTTCGAGAGCATAAAGACTCATGTCAATGAGAGGAGGAGACCAAGCGGCCATGGAACATAGCTCTCCTTCGGCCTTACTATACTTGAAGCCATAGGTTCTTCATCTGTACATATTTATGACAGTGTATATATCATATAATAAACCAGAGCCTTCATTTAAAGCGAGGTATCTATTCTTTTTATATCTTGTGTGTGCTCTTACAAGTTAACTGACAAAGCGGAGTCTTTGTTAATCCGGTTTTGGCAGCTGCATAGATACAAAGAAAATCACTAGATGGCTTGGTCATATTTGAACTACAGCTACTGTCGTGGTTCTAAGTCTGACCGTAGTGTAGGGGGGTAGGTATGGAGAGGCAAGATCTTAGCTATGGAGAAGTTGTAAGCACGCGAGGTTTACGAGTTCAGGCCCTTCCTGGAGGAAGTAATAGCCCTACGTCTCGGAGCCCGGAGGCGGTCGACTAGATTATGCGTGTATGAATTACAGGGGTGCGAACCCTTTACACTGAGGAGGGGTGGCTTATATAGAGTTCGCCGGACCCCTCCGGCCCTCAGTTATGCAGGGTTTTAAATACATTAAGGTCGGGCGTTACTGGTAACGCCCCTAATAAAGTGCTATGATGACCATAAAGGCTACTTAATAACCGACCGTTAGCATGCAGAGTGCCTTCAGGTCTCCTGGCCGTCGAGTGGTTTGGTCTTGGTCGAGTGATCGCTTTTTGGTCAAGTGTCTTCGAGTCTGTCGAGTGGAACACCTCCAAGTCGATTGAAAGGTGATTTCTTGTAGAGATGTCGTTGGGTAGGGCAGTTTGGACAGGTCCATGACCCTACCCTAGGTACATAGCTTCGTCATTAGCCCCCGAATGGATCGAGGTTTGAGTGGGGAAGGAGTTAAGAATTTTCCCGACTCATTTTTCATGCCATGAGCATATTTGGTTTCGGATCAATGAACCTGAGTGATGACAGCAACTTCCTTTTCAGTTGCCTTGATCCATTCTAACTTTTTGTCGAGTGAGTTTCTTTACTTGAAAGGCTCCGAGTGACGGTGCGGAGGAGATCTTCGGTCTGACAAGTTGTTCTGCTGCCCGCAGATTTCGCGGGATCCGAATTTTGGGAAGCGCGCGGGACGGGGAAGGCCGCAGTAATCGGATGGGATAGAGCGGAGCCGCCTCGATCCCCACACCACCTTTTTCGCCACGTATCGCGCACGCGATTGTTACGGGATTTGACAGGGCCACCCGGGCCTACTAGTCAGCCACTCGGAAGCGGCCTCATATAAGGCGTCAGACCGGGGTCTCTTGGAATAGTGCGTCCCCATTATCTCTTCTCCTCTTCATGCTCCCTCGCCGCGCTCGCTCTCGCCCCAGCGCCACCGCTCCGTACGCGTTTCGCCGGCGATGATGGGGAAGGAGAAGACGGCGGCTCTAGAGCGGGCGAAGAAGGCGACGGCGAGGTCGAAGGGGAAGGCGACCAGTCGGGGCGGATCCTCCTCATGAACCGGCCTGCCCAAGGGCTGGATCCAGGGCGACTGGATCCGCTCAATGATCACCCAAGAAGACCTCGACGACCTAGCCGAAGGAGGGCTGATCCCCTATGAATCGGCGCGGCTTCCGGGGAAGGAATCCGAGCCGCAACCTCGGGAGGGTGAGCGTGTTCTCCTTGCCACCCACGTCGACCGTGGGTTTTCCTTGCCTCCTCACCCTTTCTTTCGGGGATTTCTGAACCTCTTTGGGGCACAACTCCACCACTTCACTCCCAACACAATCATTTATCTCGCCGCTTTTGTTTCTTTGTGTGAGAATTTCCTGGGTTGTCGGCCTCACTGGGGCCTTTTCAAGCACATTTTCACTTGTCGCTCCCAGACGGTGAAAAAGGCTAATCCGAGTGACGAGAGGACTCAAGTGATTCAGATGTGTGGGGGTCTTGGTGTCCAGATGAGAGGGAAAAGCTCCTTTCCGGCCATGATTCTTCCCGACTCAGTTCGCGGATGGCAGTCGACCTGGTTTTACTGCAAAGACCAGTCGACGCCAGGGCAGTCGACTGGCCTCCCTCCTTTCACCATGGACCGAGTGAGGAAACCCTCCCCTTTGAAGGTGCTCCCGTAGGAGAAGGCGCAGGTGAGGGTGCTGGTAGAGCGAGTGGTCCAGCTTATCCGTGACAGGGTCACCAGTATGGATCTCTTGGAGGTCTTCCTTCAGCGGCGCATCCAGCCTCTTCAAGCCCGAGACCATCCGATGTGGATGTATTCGGGTCTTGAAGACTCCACTCGGATTCACCCGGAGGAGGTCGATGACGACACACTGGAGAAGTGGCTGTCGGGCATGACCGGGAACAAGGACAACCCCATGGGAGCCAGGAGAGTTCCTCCATTCGACCAGTCTCATGTACCAGAGAAGGTCCGATTCTGAGCTTTTGTTTGTAATCTGAATCCACTCGCGCAGTTGCCTATACTGAGTCGATTGACTTTGTTCTTCCTGCTTTCTTTCAGGCCATTATTGAAATGTATTCAATGCCCAACGGAGAGCAAGAGCAGGACCCGGAAGGAGAGGCGAGCGGCGGCGACAGTGGCGAATGGGATTCTGACGGTGGAGGGGACGAAGAAAGCGACGATCCAAGTGAGGAAGAAGAAGTCGAGTCGCCTCCTCGCAGGGAGAGGCGGTCCAAACTTGACCAAGAACGACCGAGCGCTCGTGAAAAGGCGATTGCTCAAGCTGGTCAGTCTTCAAAGCGTCCTCGGACCTCTTCGCCAACTCCGACTGAAAAAGCGTCAAAGCATCCCAAAGTCGTAGAGCCGAAGCTTCGGAAGGCATTGCCGAAGATTAAGATTGACATCCCCATCGCTTTCGCGTGAGTGTCTCCCTTCATATTTACTCGACGCCCTGTGCTGTTTGTTTTTCTTGTTTTAACCGGACGAACTTTGGAACTGTCAGCGCTGCTACTTCCGGGACCTCAGCTTATAGGGACGACGATGAGGTGATGGAGGATGCGGTCACTTCTAATCCGGGTATGATTTCTGCCGTACTGTCTTTATTTTGGTCGATTCAACTGCAATGTGTACCATTGGGTGATGTGATTTTGTTAACTGAACTTTGAACAGCTCCTAACATTATTGACCTCCCTGATGATGATGATGAAGAGCCCGAGAGGCCTTTAACGAGGAAAAATAGGCAAGCTCCTGCGAGCGAGGTGCCACAATCGACGCCGAGGGTGGAGCCAGTCGTTCAGGACACTGGCGATGCCAATCGGGGTTCTGTTACCTTCGCCGTGCCATTGTCAAGTGCCTTGCCTTCCTCGTCGACTGCTAAGGCCCCTGTCGACCCGCCTTCAGTTTTTGCGACCCATCATGTCCCAGAGGACGAGGTGAATGCTGCCAGGGAAGCCATACGCCAGGCAGGCATTATGATGGAGAAGATGAAGACGGTGCGGGACGCCAGCCAAGCCGCCTACGATGCCAGCTCGGCTCTCCAGAGCAATGTTCGAGTTAGTTGGTCGCCGCTTGTTCTGTTAGGATATGCTATCTGAAGACTCTTTCTGAAAATCTTTGCATCTGTACACCCAGTGGGTGCGTCGATTGAATTTTTGAACTAGTGGGGGCACGCTGAGTGCACCCACTGGGTGTAGTCCCCGAGATTATGGTGGACTGCTGGCAGTCGACTGTAGTCTTTGTATTTTGTCAGTGTAAACCGAACTGGTAGTTTGTCTCTTCCACTCGATCTGGTCGAGTGGGATCAGAACCGGTGGGGGCACGCCAAGTGCACCCACTGGGTGTAGTCCCCGAGACCGCGGTCGACTGCTGGCAGTCGACTGTGGTCTGAGTTCTACTTTCTCTCCCCTTTTTTTTACTCCCTGCACTTGACTCTGGCGGGCCGGTCGAGTGGGATCAGAATCGGTGGGGGCACGAAAAGTGCACCCACTGGGTGTAGTCCCCGAGACTATGGTGGACTGCGGGCAGTCGACCGTAGTCTTAGTACTTAATGTCTTTGTAGTTTTTCACTATAAAATAACTTCTCTCCTTTGATTTCAGAAATCTTTTGATCTTGGAGCTCGCTTTGCTGACTTGGAGAAACAGCATATTCAACTGAACCTTGACTTGGAGCTGGCCAAGACAGAGCTGCAAAAGGTCAAGGACGGCACCACTGGTAAGATGAGTTTGTCGACTGGTCTGTCTTAGGCTTGAGTACCCTTCTGCTCTCTCTGAATCAAGCATCGTTTCTTTGCAGAAAAACTGAGAGAAGCTCTGGCGAAGAAGGATCAGGATTTGGCTGCTGCTCGAAAGGAAGCTGACGATAGAACCGCTCTGGCTGAACAGAAACTGGCTTCGGTCGGCCAGTTGGAAGAAGAGAATACCAAGCTGAAATCTGCTCTGAACGAAGCCAACAAGGAGTGCTCGCGCTGGAAGAAGGAGAACCTCAACCTGTGTGAGAAGATGGAAGGGATCGCTCGCAGGAGGGACGATCTGGAGAGCTATCTGAGGAGCCTTGCCAAGAAGTTGGTCGTCAAGCTTGAAGGTGCACATTTTGTTCTGACTAATTTTTTTCTTGTGTCGACTCAGCATACGAAAATTGACTTATCCTTGGATCGTGAATGCAGAGTTTTGTCAGAACTTCGAGGAGGAGACTGGGCAGATCGAACCAGGTTTGGATCCAATCAATTCTCCCGTGAAAGATGAAACTGCCATGAATCTGCTCCGACTGGAATCCCACATCAACGGTGCCGTGGACTACTTGGCTCGGTTGAAGGTCGCCATATCGCGGATCGACCTAGCACTTTGGCCAGAGGCCACGCTCCAAAATGATCTTGAGTCCCTGATGACTCGACTTAATGAAATCCCTGACCGAGTGCGGGAGTGGAAGAAGTCTTCTGCCCGGTGTGGCGCTGATGTGGCTCTGTCTTTGGTTCGCGTCCATTGCAAGGAGGTGCGACAAGATAAGCTGGCAGCAATCAAGGTCGCCAACACCCAGAAGCACGACTTCCGATCTTTTATGGAGACTTTCATCGATGCAGCCAGTCGGATCGCCGACGGCGTCGACTTAGACGAGTTCGTCGAGCCTGCTAGTCCTCCTCCCGTGGAGTGAACAAACTTTTATGCCTCACCTTAAATTTGCCTCGGAATGCCGAGTGGTTTTTGTAACCGTTAAACTCTTTTGGGCTGAATGCCCGAGCACTTCGATCTGTGGTCCGGAACCTTTAGGATTTATCTGGATTTGGTTTATCGTTGAATATCTTCATGAATCCCCTGCCGAGTGAACTCGTTCTTCATTCGAGACAACTTTTGTATTTGTAGCGCAGCTCCGAAGGAGAAGGAAGCAGTCGACCTGCGCCTCGTTGCTCTTACGGGTCGGCGATGGAGTGCGCATTGTGTTTGTGGCAAAGCTCCTCAAGAGAAGGTGGCAGTAGTCCTGCACCTCGTCGTCCTTGCGGAGTGGGATGGAGCGCATGTTGTATTTGTGGCGAAGCTCCCCAGGAGAAGGTGGCAGTCGACCTGCACCTCGTCGTCCTTGAGGATTGAGATGTGTTTCGTACTTAGGCGAGTGCTGGACTGCAGCTAAGCCCCCGAGCGGGAGGGTCGCTCACCGCTCGGTAGGATTTTCAAACACTTAGGCGGGTACTGGACTGCAGCTAAGCCCTCGAGTGGGAGGTTTGCTCACCACTCGGTAGGATTTTCAAATACTTAGGCGAGTACTGGACTGCAGCTAAGCCCCCGAGTGGGAGGTTTGCTCACCACTCGGTAGGATTTTCAAATACTTAGGTGAGTACTGGACTGCAGCTAAGCCCCCGAGTGGGAGGATTGCTCTCCACTCAGTAGGATTTTTTCAAACTTAGGCGAGTGCCGGACTGCAGCTAAGTCTCCGAGTGAGAAAACTTAGGCGAGTACTGGACTGTAGCTAAACCCCCGGGTGGGAGGATTGCTCTCCACTCGGTAGGATTTTTACCAACTTAGGCGAGTGCCGGACTGCAGCTAAGTCTCCGAGTGAGAAAACTTAGGCGAGTACTGGACTGCAGCTAAGCCCCCGAGTGGGAGGATTGCTCTCCACTCGGTAGGATTTTTACCAACTTAGGCGAGTGCCGGACTGTAGCTAAGTCTCCGAGTGAGAAAACTTAGGCGAGTACTGGACTGCAGCTAAGCCCCCGAGTGGGAGGATTGCTCTCCACTCGGTAGGATTTTTACCAACTTAGGCGAGTGCCGGACTGTAGCTAAGTCTCCGAGTGAGAAAACTTAGGCGAGTACTGGACTGCAGCTAAGCCCCCGAGTGGGAGGATTGCTCTCCATTCGGTAGGATTTTTACCAACTTAGGCGAGTGCCGGACTACAGCTAAGTCTCCGAGTGAGAAAACTTAGGCGAGTACTGGACTGCAGCTAAGCCCCCAAGTGGGAGGATTGCTCTCCACTCGGTAGGATTTTTTCAAACTTAGGCGAGTGCCGGACTGCAGCTAAGTCTCCGAGTGAGAAAACTTAGGCGAGTACTGGACTGCAGCTAAGCCCCCGAGTGGGAGGATTGCTCTCCACTCGGTAGGATTTTTAAATACTTAGGCGAAACGGGTTCGCAGCTAAGCCCTCGAGTGGGAGGCTGGCTCACCACTCGGTAGGAAATTATTTGTACAAACTTAGGCGAAGCGGATTCGTAGCTAAGCCACCCACTGGGGGATTTCTTACGCAAACAAAAAAAATAACAATCACTGGGAAAATTATAACGCTCTTGTCTTTGATAAATAAACTACAGGAGTTTTTTCTTATTACATATCATCCGAGTGAGAATTCAAGTATAAAAGGGGCGGAGTAGCTCCGCATTCCAGGCTCGTGGCTCATCAATCTGGTGATCGACATTGTAGAGGTGATACGCTCCATTGTGGAGGACTCTGGTGACTATGAAGGGGCCTTCCCAAGTAGGAGCGAGTTTGTGTGGTTTTTGCTGATCCACTCGGAGGACTAAATCTCCTTCTTGGAAGGCTCGACTCTTCACATTTCTGGCATGGAGTCGACGCAGGTCTTGCTGATAGATGGTCGATCGGATCATGGCCATTTCTCTTTCTTCTTCCAGGAGGTCGACTGCGTCCTGCCTGGCTTGTTCTGCTTCTTCTTCAGAGTGAAGCTCGACTCGGGGGTGTTGTGAAGCATGTCACTCGGCAAGACTGCTTCGGCTCCGTAGACCAGAAAGAATGGGGTTCTTCCGGTCGATCGGTTCGGGGTCATCCTCAATCCCCAAAGAACTGATGGAAGCTCATCGACCCCTGCACCTGCTGCGTGCTTGAGATCGCGCACCAATCGAGGTTTCAGTCCTTTGAGAATTAGGTCGTTTGCTCTTTCCGCTTGTCCATTCGACTGAGGGTGAGCGACTGAAGCATAGTCGACTCGTGTGCCCTGAGAGGCGCAAAACGCCCTGAATTTGTCGGAATCGAAGTTTGACCCATTGTCAGTGATGATGCTGTGCGGAACTCCATATTTGAATATCAACTCTCTGATGAAACTGATAGCAGTGCAAGCATCAAGATTCTTGATAGGCTTAGCTTCAATCCATTTGGTGAACTTGTCGACTTCTACTAGCACATGAGTGAAGCCGCTCCTGCCCGTTTTCAGTGGTCCAACCATGTCCAGCCCCCAAACAGCGAAGGGCCAGATGAGTGGAATGGTTTTCAAAGCTGACGCAGGCTTGTGCGACATATTGGAGTAATACTGACATCCTTCACATTTGTCGACTATCTCTTTTGCCATCTCATTGGCTCTTGGCTAGTAGAATCCCGCTCGGTATGCTTTAGCCACAATGGTCCGAGAGGACGCATGATGACCACAGGTCCCCGAGTGGATATCATCAAGGATCATTTGACCTTCTTCTGGTGTTATACACTTTTGACTGACTCCAGTCGCGCTTTCCCTATACAACTGTCCTTTTATGACTGTAAAGGCCTTGGATTGACGGACGATCTGTCGAGCCTCTTCTTCGTCCTCTAGGAGTTCTTTCCTTAGGATGTACGCAATGTACGGTACTGTCCAGTCAGGAGTGATGACCAAGACTTCCATGATTAGGTCGACCACAGCTGGAACTTCAACTTCAGTCGGATCCGTGGCACTTTTTGGCTGCGGGGCCTCTTCAGTGAAGGGATCCTCCTGAACTGATGGTGTGTGGATGTGTTCCAAAAACACATTGCTGGGAATGGATTCTCTTTTGGAACCTATTTTTTCCAAATCATCAGCTGCTTGATTTTTCAGTCGGGGTATGTGATGAAGCTCCAACCCCTCGAATTTCTTCTCCAGCTTTCTCACTGCATTGCAATAACCAGTCATGGCTGGACTTCTGACGTCCCATTCCTTCATCACCTGATTAACCACCAAATCTAAGTCGCCATAGACCATGAGGCGACGGACGCCGAGTGAAATGGCCATGCACAACCCATATAAAAGTGCTTCATATTCTGCCTCATTATTGGAGGAATCAAAGTGGATTTGAAGAACATATCTGAGCTTATCTCCTCGGGGGGAGACCAACACCACCCCGGCACCGGAACCATTCAGCATTTTGGAACCGTCGAAGAACATGGTCCAATGCCCCGAGTGAACCTGAGTCGACAGTTGTTGTTCAATCCACTCAGCGACGAAATCTGTTATTGCTTGCGACTTGATAGCCTTCTTTGCCTCAAACTTGATATCTAGAGGAAGGAGTTCAATCGCCCATTTTGCCACTCGACCAGTTGCATCTCTGTTATGCAGGATCTCTGACAATGGAGCATCGCTGACGACTGTAATGGAATGATCAGAGAAGTAGTGAGCAACTTTCTTTGTGGTCATATAAATCCCATATACAAGCTTCTGATAATGAGGATATCTTTGCTTCGACGGGGTCAAAACTTCAGAAATATAATATACTGGGCGCTGAACTTTGAAGGTTTTTCCTTCTTCTTCCCGCTCGACCATAAGTACCGTACTGACGACTTGTCCCGTGGCTGCAATGTAAAGCAGCAAAGGCTCCTTGCTGATTGGGGCAGCAAGCACCGGCTGGGTGGAGAGTAGAGCTTTGAGCTCTGCAAATGCTGCATCAGCTTCGGGAGTCCACTCAAACTTGTCGGACTTCTTCATCAATCGGTAAAGAGGCAATGCCTTTTCACCGAGACGAGATATGAATCGACTTAAAACGGCCAAGCAACCAGTAAGCTTCTGGACGTCGTGCACTCGCACAGGACTTTTCATTTGGAGTATAGTACCGACTTTTTCTGGATTGGCGTCGATTCCCCGTTCAGAAACAAGAAAACCGAGTAATTTTCCGCCAGGAACAACGAATGTGCACTTTGATGGATTGAGCTTGATATCATACCTCCTGAGGTTGGCAAAGGTTTCAGCAAGGTCAGTCAGCAGGTCGGAACCCTTCCGTGACTTGACCACAATATCATCCATGTATGCTTCCACATTCCGACTGATTTGAGTGAGCAAACACTTCTGAATCATCCTCATGAATGTGGCTCCAGCATTCTTGAGGCCGAACGACATGGTAACATAGCAGAAGCACCCGAATGGAGTGATGAAGGCTGTTTTGATCTCGTCAGGTCCATACAGACGGATCTGATGGTACCCGGAATAGGCGTCTAAAAAAGACAGTCGCTCACATCTCGTAGTCGAGTCGACTATCTGATCGATGCGGGGGAGAGGAAAATGATCTTTTGGGCAGGCCCGATTGATATGTTTAAAGTCAATGCACATGCGAAGTGACTTGTCCTTCTTGGGGACCATGACAATGTTGGCGAGCCACTCGGAGTGGTAGATTTCTCAGATGAACTCCGCTGCTAAGAGCCGAGCCACCTCCTCATCAATGGCCTTTCTCTTCTAGACGGCGGACCGTCGGAGATGTTCCTTGACAGGTTTTACTTTTGAGTTGACTCTTAGACGGTGCTCAGCCAGCTCCCTGGGAACACCCGGCATGTCAGAAGGCTTCCATGCGAAGATGTCCCAGTTCTCACGGAGGAACTGGATGAGCGCTTCTTCCTATTTGGAGTCGAGTGTTGTTGAGATATGAGTTGGAGCAGCGCTGGGATCGGTCGGGTGGATGTGAGCTGTCTTCATTTCGCTAGACGACCGAAAAGCTGATTCTGTAGCGGGCTTCTTGGCTCGCAACAAATCACTCGGGTCTGCAGTCTTCTGGTATTCCTGCAGCTCCACCACTGCCATCTGAGCATCAGTGATCTTTGAACCTTTCTGAAAACATTCTTCCGCTTTCTCCCGATTGCCCGTAATAGTGATCGCACCTTTGGGGCCAGGCATCTTCAATTTGAGATACACATAACATGGTCGGGCCATGAAACATGCATAAGCCGGCCTGCCCAAAATAGCGTGGTAGGCACTCTGGAAGTCTACAACTTCAAACATCAACTTTTCTTTGCGGTAATTCTTGGAATCATCCAAAACCACATCAAGAGCAATCTGGCCGAGTGATTCAGCCTTCTTCCCAGGAATGACTCCATGGAAACTCATGTTGTTGGTACTGAGTCTGGACATCGGAATGCCCATCCCTTTCAACGTCTCAGCATATAATATGTTCAAACCGCTGCCACCATCCATCAAGACTTTGGTCAGTCGAGTGCCTTCAACAACTGGGTCGACCACCAAAGCTTGCCTCCCAGGGGTGGCGATGTGCGTTGGGTTATCGGACCGGTCGAATGTTATGGCAGTCTGAGACCACTTCAGATAACTGGGTGTCGCCGGAGCAACCATATTCACCTCGGTTGATAACTTTCAGTCGACTTTTGCTTTCAACATCAGCAAAATTCATCAGGGTGGAATTGACCTGGGGGTATCCATCATCGCTATCTTCCTTGTCCTCAACTTTGTCCAACTCCTTTTCCTTATCTTTGGGCTGCTTGCCCTGGAACTACTGGATCAAGAGTCGACACTGTCGAGTGGTATGTTTCGGGTAGATGAAATTACCCTCTTCATCTTTCTTGGTGTGGACGAGACATGGCAAATCCAACACATCATTTCCGTCCCGGTCTTTAACTTTCTTGGGGTTCCAAGGTCCTTTGGGTTTCCCTTTAAACTTTCCTTGGGTTACAGCCAAGGCTTCCTCAGGAGCGGCTGGCTCGGCTTTCCGCTTCTGTTTCCGAGTGGAATTTCCTCCGGTTTCTTGAGAGACTGACTTGAGCTTTCCACTCCTGAGTCGATCCTCATCTTCACCATTAGCGTACTTGGTGGCAATCTCCATCATCCTATTCAGAGACATATCTCCGGTCCGACCGAATTTCAGATTCAGTTCTCTGTACTTGACACCTTCTTTGAAGGCACAGACTGCTTGGTGGTCAGGCACATTCTCTACCGTGTGATGTAACATGATCCATCTCTGGATGTAATCCCTCAAAGTTTCATTCGGCTTCTGCACGCAAGACCGCAATTCCGTCAGCCCTGCCGGTCGCTTGCATGTTCCTTCAAATGTGGTGACAAACACTCGGGCGAGATCTTCCCAAGTTTAAATGCTACTGGGCGCTAACTGGTTCAGCCACGCTCTGGCCGAGCCCTCCAACATGAGAGGCAGGTGCTTCATGGCTACTTCATCATTGCCGCCGCCAATCTGGACGGCCACTCGGTAGTCTTCAAGCCAAGTATCAGGCTTGGACTCACCAGTGAACTTGCTGACTCCAGTCGCCAACCTGAAGTTGGGAGGAATCACAATGGCCCTGATGGCTCTACTAAAGCACTCTGGCCCCGAAACATGTGCTCTGCTGCTGGTAGGTGCATCTCTGTCGTGACCTTCTCGGTGAGCCCTGTTCCTGTCGACCAAACCTTGAACGAGAATGGATCTCGCATTAAAGCCTGGCTCCCTGGAGTCGACTGGAATCCTTCGCCCAACACTACGAGGGCGCATGTCATCCTGCTGTCGAGGCGCATACAACCTGCTCCTCGAGGGAGGGGTGGGCACTCAACGTCGATCATCATGATCGAATCAGTGATCATATTGCTCACGGTTCCCGTACTGATTATGTCGGTCCCCACGTCCCTCACGCCTCGGGGGCGATCTTGGGCTATGAGCCGACTGTACTGTGTCTGCAGCAACGGATCTGCTGTGAATCCTGTTCCGCGACTGAGAAACAGCGGAATTCTGGTCTCCTGCTGCCTAGAGTAACGCTCTGATCTGCAGCAAGCCTCTGCCAGCATCCGACTGGGAAGGCTGAATGGACTCTGCTATACGGGCCATAGCTGCTAAATTCTGAATCGGAGTTCGATATACGTGCGGGGGCGGGAAGAGCTGACGTCGACTGGATTCGGGAACCCGTTGTCGCGCACGCTCGTCAAGTGCTCGCTGGAGGTTCTCCAATCGAGTGCGCTCGGCCAAGTTTGCCAGGCGCGCGTCTTCCAAGGCACGAGCCTCGGGGGTTTCTCCGATGATAGGAGTGTGTAGCGCATCCATGTTCCGGCGACGAAGTTCTTCTCTCTCTACAGCGACGTGAGAGGCTCGGGGAGATATTCCTCATTGGGACGCGACGCGTCACCTCCACCCGCGCCTCCGTCGGTGCGGGGAAAACCGGGAGGACTGGGCGGTCCATCGACCATCAAAACCTCCGCCGCCGGATCACTGCTGTCGCACTCGGATGCGGTCTCTGAAGAGCCAGTCGACAGATCGAACAGGCCGTAGAGGGATTCATCGGGCTCGATCGCCGCGACTTGAGGGGTGGCCGATTGGCGTGCCACCACGTGTCTCACCCACCGCTGAATTCTCGACTGACCAGAGTGCTTGCGCCGGCGGGAAACAGGGAGGGAGGACAGCACAGGAGCCGACCGATAGTGGGTCGACGGTTGCCGCAAAAGGACGTCGCGGACGCACGTGCGAAAGTGCGTCGCCCCGCGGGCAGGGAGCGCGTCCACGTCGAGCGGAGCCTCCTGAAGCCAAGCGGAGTCGTCGGCGATGAACGTGAGCGCGTCGAGACGGATCTCGCGGCCCTCCACCAAAACTCCGCCGGAAACCATGATGATTCGGATCGGAAAAGATCGCAACTCCTCCAACAAATCGCTAAAACACCGGCCCCATGGTGGGCGCCAACTGTCGTGGTTCTAAGTCTAACAGTAATGTAGGGGGGTAGGTATGGAGAGGCAAGATCTTAGCTATGGAGAAGTTGTAAGCACGCGAGGTTTACGAGTTCAGGCCCTTCCCGGAGGAAGTAATAGCCCTACGTCTCGGAGCCCAGAGGCGGTCGACTGGATTATGCGTGTATGAATTACAGGGGTGCGAACCCTTTACACTGAGGAGGGGTGTGGCTTATATAGAGTTCGCCGGACCCCTCCGGCCCTCAGTTATGCAGGGTTTTGAATACATTAAGGTCGGGCGTTACTGGTAACGCCCCTAATAAAGTGCTATGATGACCATAAAGGCTACTTAATAACCGACCGTTAGCATGCGGAGTGCCTTCAGGTCTCCTGGCCGTCAAGTGGTTTGGTCTTGGTCGAGTGATCGCTTCTTGGTCGAGTGTCTTCGAGTCTGTCGAGTGGAACACCTCCAAGTCGATTGAAAGGTGATTTCTTCTAGAGATGTCCTTGGGTAGGGCAGTTTGGACAGGTCCATGACCCTACCCTAGGTACATAGCTTCGTCAGCTACACCTCTTGATCGGTTTTTAAACCACGGAGGGATATCACTAGGGGGCTTGGTTGTCCTCACACCATAGCTACACCTCTTGATAGGCATTTAAGCCACAAAGGGAAAAAAAATTGGAGCCAAAGAGAGTGTTGTACACAGTACAGACTCAAACATGGGCACACACCGAGCATCGCTCACAAAGTTACTTGGGGGCTCTTTTTGCAAAGCAACAAAGAGTTTGAAAGGACCCTCGTAATTGGCTATCAAGCCATGGCTTGGAAGCCTGGTGTATTCGCCTAAAAACCCGGGTTAGCCTGCCTTCATCAAGTAAGCCACTCCTGTCCAGGTAATCCTGGTATGACCCATCGAACGTTTGACAAGTCAATCTTTTATAGACCCTGAACTTGTCACAGTTAAAACGATGATTGGTTAATTGGAGGCCCATCTTAAAAGGCTTTGTTAAATGGTTTAACTCAGATGCCTGGCAGCCCATGAAAAGCCTTGATTTGGAGCTTGGCAGCTCATAAAAAGCCTTGCATATTTTCCTGTTTGAATTTTGTTTATTGAAAATCATATGTATTTTTTGATAAACCGGCGTCCTTGACCCGGCTTGCTTTTCAACTACCAGTTGTTGGCACATGATCAATTATAAACCGGTGTTCATTGACCCGGTCTGGTTTGACTAAATCACCAGTGTTATAAAGAAGATCCAGTAGTTATCCCGGTCCGGTTTAATATATAGACCAGCATTATGAAGATGAAATTATCAAACGTTCCGGATTGGTATTAACACCTTTGCCGTATACACGTTTGGTCAATCAATGAGGTATGTTCTGTACATTACTTTTTGTACAAACACTTGATTATTCATCTAAGTACTATATACTTCTTGGATATTATGACACGTCTAGCGGTAAACCACTAGACACTTTTAAGTTTTTGTACCCAGGAACGCAATTCATCATGGGTTATGCATAAATATATCCCGAAGGGCGGCACAGATTGTCACAAAGTATTACGAAACATGCTCGATGGCATGGTAGATAAACGGAGTTTCAGCAATCCTATTACATGAAGCTTCAAAGCGGCTCAAACAGTGCCATTGTTTTTCACAGTAGCCATATAAACCTGCGACCGGATCAGGACTCTTCATCGCGACGGTTTGACAGTTGAGGATCAGTTGGTGTAGGCACTTCTTCATCCCTCCCCAGACACTGGAAATCAGTCGTTGACCAATCGATTCCGGTTAAAGCTTGGAACACTGCTTCCTCATGGATAAGATTGGAAGGGTTAATATCAGGGGCGTAAGTGTGCTTATGAATAGGAGGCACAAGTTCTTCGACTTCATGGATGTCGGCCGGCTGTCTTTTCCCTTCTGTATCATAAAACGGTTGAAAATGGGACAAATCGGTATCATCAGCCAACTTGCTGGCTACTGGCCGCATCTGTTTGGTCAGCCGCCGAAGATCATCATTGTCGAAGTTTGAACCGTCTTCTTTAACGCCTGGGTATCCTTTGATGATATCCTCCGCTTCAAGGTCTGGAATCCAGGCCTTGGCTCGAATAAGGGCAGTTAAAGCTCCTGCTCTAGCAGCGGCTCTCTTCAACTCGGCAATACGGGCTGGTAACATGCCCAGCTTCTCAAGGGTCTCCTTAATCAAAGTTGGAGCCGGTTTGTTATAAGCCGCCGTACTAACGGCCCGCTGAGACCCAGAGTATAGCTGTTCAACCAATGTATATGCCGCTTTGAGTTTCATCTACATATTTGTACCAAGATGAGCGATCCGAGTGCCTACCAAGGATATTATGAACATTTTGATCAGGTATAAGATTCATCGACTGGTGCAACACACATAAGCAGACACTTACCAAAGATAGCAAAGGTCATAGCATTGATTTGGCGTTTCAAACTGGCTAGTTCTTCAACCACTGGTATCAGGGCTGCCTCGGCGTCTACAGCTCTTTTGGTTAAACCGGCATTTTCGGTTTCCCATTCAGCACGCTCTTGGTTGAAGGATTCTTTCATCTTTTCCATTCCGGCCAGGGCCTGGGTCAGCTCCTCTTTGGCTTTTGCAGCCTCGGCTTGTTGAGACTTCACATTTTTCTTGCAAGTCAGAATTTCGGGCATCTTTGCTTCTCAGTTCAGCCTGCAACATTGAAAGTATATTCAACAAACAACATATATATGTGCTAAGTATAAAGCATATAACAAATTATACACTTCATACTTGGGGGCTAATGTCGATTTGCTCTAAAAGTGCTGCAATTTATACAAGTCTCTAGAATAATGCAAGCATTATCCTTGACACTTGGGGGCTAATGTGCGTCTGTTCTAAAATGGATGTGTGGATTAAAAACCGGATTAACTTGCCAAGTTAAACCGGCCTTTGGGGGCTATGCTGCAGAAAGTTCTCTAATTTTTTCCAGATGAGTCTTATCTATTATTAGCGACCTGCCACTGTAAGGATCAATGATGAGATGCTTAAAGTGTTACAAAGACCCAGTTTGTGATTAACAATCATAAAACGGCCCTTGGGGGCTACTTGGGATAGTGTTTCAGCTATAAATCAATATACAAAGGGAGAGGAATTTACCTCATATCGCTCTTTCATCAAGTTCACCAAACCGGCTTCATAATCCCGGTTTGAGTGCAGACGATTCAAGAAGCCAGAATGAAGCTCATCAGCGTTAAGATGAGCATAGTTTGATAAGTCGCTGCTCCATTTACCTTTATCCCGGGCATTTTGTTCTTCTTTGGCACTATGCTGAGCTAAAATGACGGGATGGCCAGGAGAGCTGTGGCCTATTCCAGTAATAATAACATCATCACCTTGGCCTTCAGGATTTTTGGTGGATGATGTTGGAATTTCAGTGTCTTTCACTGGACTAGCCCGGTTTGGCTCTGCCGGTTCAGTATCGGGTGCGGCAGGCTCAGCATCTGTTGGTTCGTTGGTATGTTGGCCTTCAAGGGGTGGATCATCAAAAGTAGCTTCAGGATGGGGACCTTTCGGTTCACCAGTCTGTTCTGATTCACCTCTTGGCTCTTCTTCTTCGACGACAGGGTCTTCTGGCGGATTGGTGACCCGAGCTTTCTTGCTGGGTCTGGCTTTGGCCCTGCAAATAGAACAAAAGAGGATTAACATCTTATTCAAAGGATTTATGGCGCATTGAAAGGAAAGGTTTTTACAACTCACCCTGCCACAGTTTTCAAAAGGGGGGAGTTGAGTTGCTGTCGATTCACCAGAAGATGAAGGAGCTGTCACCTGATAATTTGAATCGGATGGATTAAGAGGTTGTCTGAAATAACCTGCCTTGGGGTAAGAATGGTCAGAAGTAGGAGAGACCTCAGACCGGCGCTTCCGAACCGGAGTGTCAGGTAAACCGGCTGAAGTGACCTGTTGGCCACTGTGCCGGGTTGTCCAGCGAGCTTCATGCTGTTGAGTCTTCAAAATAAATGTTAGATCCAAGTGAGCAAGAGGATGAGAAAATCTTACTTTCCGGACTACTTGGCGAGTTTTTTATGTTGGCATAGAGTCTGAAACGGAGGAAGGGTAATTACCTCAACATCATCAGCTTGACTAGCTTCTGCGTCCTCCTGAGGAAGATCATTGTTAACGAGATGCATGAAAAGAGAGCCAAGTGAGTCAAGTTCTACCTCAACTTCTGGATCATCAGTATCATCATCAAGCTCCATATTAATCCGGTCAGCCGTTTTCCGTTTTGACGTCCGTTTTACAGCTTTGGTCTTTGGGCGGGATGGCTTGACCACTTTGTCTCCAGTCAGCTTTGCCACTTTCTCTATGGATTTCCGTTTCCAGAAGGGGTCATCGCCCTATATATATATATATATAAAGAAGAAGGG
Organism: Triticum urartu; assembly: GCF_003073215.2. Classification (NCBI taxonomy): domain Eukaryota; kingdom Viridiplantae; phylum Streptophyta; class Magnoliopsida; order Poales; family Poaceae; genus Triticum; species Triticum urartu. The sequence continues at coordinate 553,130,610 of NC_053025.1, read as the reverse complement.
TTACAGATTGTATAAGTTAAAGATATTAGAGATGAAGAGGAAGTGTAATGCTTACAGCAGGCGGTTTGTTCTTGGCATAGAAGGGACTCAGACCGGTTTGACTACAGATTAGTTCTGACTCATTCAGAATCTTCTTTACACCTTCAGTTACTTCTTCCTCAGATAATTGGATGTTGCAATGGCGTTGAGGGTCGTCAACCTCACCGGTATATTCGCACATTAAACTGGGACGCCGGCTTAGCGGCAAGATACTCCAGGGTATCCAACAGCATACAAAGTCCACGCTTGTTAAACCGTTTGCCATAAAGGCCCGGAGCTTGGTGAGTTGAGGAGCGTATTTCGCCCTTTCTGAAGAGCTCAGGCGTTGTGGCATTGGGTGAGTATTGGATAGTCTGTGATCACGAAAGCCGGGGAGGGGATTTTCATCCTCAGGCGAAGTGTCTCTGCAATAAAACCATGTTTGGTTCCATTCCTTTGGGTGGCTATGATGTTTGGCATGAGGAAATTCCACTTCTTTCCACTTTTGAATCGAGACACCACCAAGTTCTGTGTTCGGGCCATTTACAAACTCTGTGCACCGGTTTAAGTGAAAGAAATCCCGGAATAGTTCTGCAGTTGGTTCTTCTTGTAAATATACTTCACAGAAGACCTGGAAGTTGCATAAGTTGGAAACCGAGTTGGGACCAATATCTTGTGGATGAAGTTGGAAGCTGGCAAGCACATCTCGATAAAACTTTGACCCTGGCGGTTTGAAACCACGGCCTATATGGTCAACAAAGACCACCACCTCGCCCTGCCTTGGGGTTGGAGGATTTTCTGTTCCTGGAACTCGCCATTTGATCTCAGTTTTCTTAGGCAGAGAGCCGATGCTAACCATCTCATTCAACTAAGTCTCCGTAACCCGGGAACGAGCCCAGTTGCAGGTAGTGAATTGTTTGGCCATTGCGAAGCAAACAAGCTGAAAATGAAAGGTCGGTTTATAAAGTATGCATGATTATATGCAAGAGACAAGGGAGTAAGAAACATACTGATATGTGAAATGGTATAAACTGGAGGCTAATGCAATAAGAGGAAAAGGTAATACTAGCACAGGATTATTCAGACACTGTTAAACCGGAGCATAATTATGAAGGTAAAATGCTCCTCCGGTTTATCAGAGGGCTAATGGCATAGACTGCTTATACAAGATTAAACCACCTATGTTGGTGTAAGGAGAAACAGATCTCACAGTCACATATAAAATTTTCGGATCTAAGGTAAGACAGAAAAGTAAAAATAATTGGATCTAGAAGGGGTACAGAACCGAAGCAACTTATGAAGGACTAGATCAGTTCTTTGCGCATAAGGGTTTGTGGTGACAATGGAAGGTTAGCTACGGCAAGGAGCACGTCAGACACGAAGTATTCGTCTAAAGGCCATGAAAGAGCAACACTGAAAGCTCTAACGAACCTCAAGAAAAGCGAAGAACAGGAAACCCTAATGGATCTAAGCGAGAAAGAGGAAAAGACTTATGGCGACAGCGGAAGCAGCGGAAGGGTGTTGTAGAACTCTGGTGCGAACAGGTTGATGCAGCGGCCGACGGCGAAGCAGAGACGGAACTCGACGATGATGGCGGCGCTCGGGTGCGAGGTCGTCGAGAGGAAGAAGAAGAGATGAATGGGTAGGGGAAAGAAGAGAAAGGGGTCTTCTGCCACTATTTATAAGGCGAAGTGATAAAACGACAAGTGCGGGAATCGAGGAGCCCAAAAAATGGATAAGTTAATAAAGGTGTCGCCTCGATGACTGAATATATAATAAATGAAGGTAATCTCTGACATTAACGGATGGATGATGTCAGGGCGGTTTATCATAGTTTGGAAGTATGACGTTACGGTGATTTACAAGATCAAAGGTGAAGATAGGAGAGAAGATTTTTTTCTAAGTGTGGAAGATTGACATGAACAAGTTCAAACCAATCTGGGGCCTAATGTTGGGGATATTATTACTAGAGGTAAACCGGCCTTATGTAGCCGGGTTGACTCTTTGAAGATTAGAAGCCCATGAAGATGTGAGGATAATGGCGCTTTAAGGAAGGCCCAAGGCCCAAAGGCGGGTTATAGCCTGTAAATGTAAACTGACCTAGTCATGTAACTTGTATGGTAAGATAGGGAGAGTAGAGACCGAACCGGACACGTTTATGATCCGGCTTCGGGACTCTGTATCCCGGCAGGCTTCAACCTATGTATATAAAGGGACGACCCGGCCGCGGTTTAGGGACAGACAACAACTCGAGAGCCAGACAAGCGGATTCGCTCCCTGGCCTTCGAAACCCTAGCAATACCAATCACAACTAGACGTAGGCTTTACCTTCCTCGAAGGGGCCGAACTAGTATAAAATTCCTCGTGTCCCTTTGTCTGGTTTAACCCCTTAAAGCTAACCCGTAGCGATGGCTCCACGACTAAGTCCTTTCACAAGGACATCTGCCGTAAAAACCCACGACAGGACCCGTAGGTCTGAAGTAAACTACTCACACATCACCGTAGAGGCCATGGAGTTGATGTAGAGGCCCTCCATGATCAATGCCCCCTCCGGCGGAGCTCCGAAACAGGCCCCGAGACGGGATCTCTCGAGTACAGAAGGTTGCGGCGGTGGAATTAGGTTTTCGTGGTGCTCCTGGATGTTTGGGGGGTACGTAGATATATATAGGAGGAAGAAGTATGTCGGTGGAGCAACGGAGGGCCCACGAGGGTGGAGGGCGCGTCCAGGGGTAGGCGCGCCCCTTCCTCGTGCCTTCCTCCCTTGTTTCTTGACGGCCACTCCAAGTCTCCTGGATCACGTTTGTTGAGAAAATCACGTTCCCGAAGGTTTCATTCCGTTTGGACTCCGTTTGATATTCCTTTTCTTCGAAACCCTAAAATAGGCAAAAAAAACAGCAATTTGGGCTGGGCCTCCGGTTAGTAGGTTAGTCCCAAAAATGATATAAAATGTAAAATAAAGCCCATTAACATCCAAAATAGATAATATAATAGCATGGAGCAATCAAAAATTATAGATACGTTGGAGACGTATCAAGCATCCCCAAGCTTAATTCCTGCTCGTCCTCGAGTAGGTAAATGATAAAAGAAGATTTTTTTTATGTGGAATGCTTTCTAACATATTTCTCAATGTAATTTTTCTTTATTGTGGCATGAATGTTCAGATCCGAAAGATTCATGATAAAAGTTTAATATTGACATAAAAATAATAATACTTCAAGCATACTAACTAAGCAATCACGTCTTCTCAAAATAACATGGCCAAATAAAGTTATCCCTACAAAATCATATAGTCTGGCTATGCTCTATTTTCACCACACAAAATATTTAAATCATGCACAACCCTGATGACAAGCCAAGCAATTGTTTCATACTTTTGATGTTCTCAAACTTTTTCAATCTTCACGCAATATATGAGCGTGAGCCATGGATATAGCACTATGGTGGAATAGAATGGTGGTTGTGGAGAAGACAAAAATGAGAAGATAGTCTCATATCAACTGGGCGTATCAACGGGCTATGGGGATGCCCATTAATAGATATCAATGTGAGTGAGTAGGGATTGCCATGCAACGGATGCACTAGAGCTATAAGTATATGAAAGCTCAACAAAAGAAACTAAGTGGGTGTGCATCCAACTTCCTTGCTCACGAAGACCTAGGGCATTTTGAGGAAGCCCATCATTGGAATATACAAGCCAAGTTCTATAATGGAAAAAATTCCCACTAGTATATGAAAGTGATATCATAGGAGACTCTCTATATGAAGAACATGGTGCTACTTCGAAGCACAAGTGTGGAAAAAGGATAGTAGCATTGTCCCTTCTCTCTTTTTCTCTCATTTTTATTTATTTATTTGGGCCTTCTTTCTTTTTTTCCTTTTTGGCCTCTTTTCTTTTTCTTTTTTTTTCGTCCGGAGTCTCATCCCGACTCGTGGGGGAATCATAGTCTCCATCATCCTTTCCTCACTTGGGACAATGCTGTAATAATGATGATCATCACACTTTATTTACTTACAACTCAAGAATTACAACTCAATACTTAGAACAAAATATGACTCTATGTGAATGCCTCCGGCGGTGTACCGGGATGTGCAATGATGCATGAGTGACATGTATGAAGAATTATGAACGATGGATTTTCCACAAATACGATGTCAACTACATGATCATGCAAGCAATATGACAATGATGAAGCGTGTCATAATAATGGAACGGTGGAAAGTTGCATGGTAATATATCTCAGAATGGCTATGGAAATGCCATAATAGGTAGGTATGGTGGCTGTTTTGAGGAAGGTATATGGTGGGTTTATGGTGCCGGCGAAAGTTGCGCGATACTAGATAGGCTAGCAATGGTGGAAGGGTGAGAGTGCGTATAATCCATGGACTCAACATTAGACATAAAGAACTCACATACTTATTGCAAAAATCTACAAGTTATCAAAACAAAGTATTACGTGCATTCTCCTAGGGGATAGATTGGTAGGAAAACACCATCGCTCGTCCCCGACTGCCACTCATAAGGAAGACAATCAATCAATAAATCATGTTCCGACTTCATCACATAACGGTTCACCATATGTGCATGCTACGGGAATCAAAAACTTCAACACAAGTATTTCTCAAATTCACAACTACTCAACTAGCACGACTCTAATATCACCATCTCCATATCTCAAAACAATTATCAAGTATCAAACTTCTCATAGTATTCAATGCACTTATATGAAAGTTTCTATTATTGCCATGTTGTTCTAAAGGACTCTCAAAATAATATAAGTGAAGCATGAGAGGACAATAGTTTCTATAAAACAAAACCACCACTGTGCTCTAAAAGATATAAGTGAAGCACTAGAGCAAAAACTATATAGCTCAAAAGATATAAGTGAAGCACATAGAGTATTCTAATAAATTTCAAATCTTGTGAGTCTCTCTCAAAAGGTGTGTACAGCAAGGATGATTGTGGTAAACTAAAAAGCAAAGACTCAAATCATACAAGACGCTCCAAGCAAAACACATATCATGTGGTGAATGAAAATATAGCTCCAAGTAAAGTTACCGATAGACGAAGACGAAAGAGGGGATGCCTTCCGGGGCATCCCCAAGCTTAGGCTTTTGCTGTCCTTGAATTTTACCTTGGGGTGCCATGGGAATCCCCAATATTAGGTTCTTTCCACTCTTTGTTCCATAATCCATCAAATCTTTAACCAAAACTTGAAAACTTCACAACACAAAACTCAAAATAGAAAATCTCGTGAGCTCCGTTAGCGAAAGAAAACAGAACACCACTTCAAGGTACTGTAATGGACTAATTTTTTATTTATATTGGTGTTAAACCTAATTTATTCCAACTTCTGTATGGTTTATAAACTCTTTTACTAGCCATAGATTCATCAAAATAAGCAAACAACACAAGAAAAACAGAATCTGTCAAAAACAGAACAGTCTATAGTAATCTGTAGCTAACGCAAGTTCTGGAACCCCAAAAATTATAAAATAAATTTATCGACATGATGAATTTATCTATTAATCATATGCAAAAACAATTAACTAAATATCACCTTCCAAATAAAATGGCAGTGATTCTCGTGAGCGCTAAAGTTTCTGTTTTTTACAGCAAGATCAAAAAGACTTTCCCCAAGTCTTCCCAACGGTTCTACTTGGCACAAATACTAATTTAAACACAAAAAACACAACCAAAAAAGAGGCTATATACATTATTTATTACTAAACAGGAGCAAAAAGCAAGGAATAAAAATAAAATTGGGTTGCCTCCCAACAAGCGCTATCGTTTGACGCCCCTAGCTAGGCATAAAAGCGAAGATAGATCTAGGTATTGCCATCTTTGGTAGGCAATCCATAAGTGGCTCTCATAATAGATTCATATGGTAATTTAATTTTATTTCTAGGGAAGTGTTCAATGCCTTTCCTTAACGGAAATTGGAATCTAATATTCACTTCCTTCATATCAATAATTGCACCAATCGTTCTAAGGAAAGGTCTACCAAGAATAATAGGACATGAATGATTGCAATCTATATCAAGAACGATGAAATCTACGGGAACATAGTTCCTATTTGCAACAATAAGAACATCATTAATTCTTCCCATATGTTTCTTAATAGTGGAATCCGCAAGGTGCAAGTTTAAAGAACAATCATCAAAATCACGGAAACCTAGCAAATCACACAAAGTTTTTGGAATCGTGGAAACACTAGCGCCCAAATCACACAAAGCATAGCACTCATGATCTTTAATTTTAATTTTTATTGTAGGTTCCCACTCATCATAAAGTTTTCTAGGGATAGAAACTTCCAACTCAAGTTTTTCTTCATAAGATTGCATCAAAGCATCAACGATATGTTTAGTAAAAGCTTTATTTGACTATAAGCATGAGGAGAATTTAGCACGAATTGCAACAAGGAAATACAATCTATAAAAGAGAAATTATCATAATTAAATTCCTTGAAATCCAAAATAGTGGGTTCATTGATATTTAAAGTTTTGACCTCTTCAATCCCACTTTTAAGAATTTTAGCATCAAGATCTAAAGACTCCGAATTTTTGGAACGCCTTCTAGGTAAAGGTGGCTAATCTTCAGCCCCATCATTATCAAGATTCATATTGCAAAACAAAGATTTAATAGGAGACACATCAATAACTTTTAGATCTTCATCTTTATTATCATGAAAACTAGAAGAACACGCTTTCACAAAGCAATCTTTCTTAGCACGCATCCTAGCGGTTCTTTCTTTGCACTCATCAATGGAAATTCTCATGGATTTGAGAGACTAATTGATATCATGCTTAGGTGGAATAGATCTAAGTTTCAAACAATCAACATCAAGTGAAATTCTATCAACATTCCTAGCCAACTCATCAATCTTAAGCAATTTTTCTTCAATCAAAGCATTGAAACTCTTTTGCGAAGTAATAAATTCTTTAATATTAGATTCAAAATCAGAGGGCATCTTATTATAATTTCCATAAGAATTGTTGTAGGAATTACCATAATTATTAGAGGAATTACTGGGAAACGGCCTAGAATTAAAATTACCTCTATACGCGTTGTTATCATAATTGTTCCTACCAACAAAATTCACATCCATAGATTCATTATTATTCTCAATCAAAGTAGACAAAGGCATATCATTAGGATGAGTAGGAGCACTCTTATTAGCAAATAATTTCATAAGTTCATCCATCTTTCCACTCAAAACATTAATCTCTTCAATTGCATGCACTTTTTTATTAGTAGATCTTTCGGTGTGTCATTGAGAATAATTAACCATGATATTATCTAGGAGTTTAGTAGCTTATCCTAAAGTGATTTCCATAAAAGTGCCTCCCGTGGCCGAATCTAAAAGATTTCTAGAAGCAAAATTCAATCTGGCATAAAAGTTTTGTATAATCATCCAAAGATTCAAACCATGTGTAGGGCGATTACGTATCATTAATTTCATCCTCTCCCAAGATTGTGCAACATGTTCATGATCAAGTTGCTTAAAGTTCATAATATTGTTTCTAAGAGAGATGATCTTAGCGGGAGGAAAATACTTAGAGATAAAAGCATCTTCGCACTTATTCCATGAATCAATACTATTTTTAGGCAAAGACGAAAACCAAGCTTTAGCACGATCTCTAAGCGAAAACGGAAATAGCTTCAATTTAGCAATATCATTATCCACATCTTTCTTCTTTTGCATATCACACAAATCAACAAAGTTGTTTAGATGGGTAGCGGCATCTTCACTAGGAAGGTCGGCTCTTTCATGACAAGATTCAACAAAGCAACATTAATTTCACAAGATTCAGCATCGGTAAGAGGAGCAATTGGAGTGCTAAGAAAATCATTGTTGTTGGTATTGGCAAAGTCACACAGTTTAGTATTATCTTGACCCATCGTGACAAGCAAGAAATCGAACACACAAGCAAACAAGAAACGAGCAAACGAGGCAAATAGGGAAAGAGAAGGGGAACGGAGAGAGAGGGCGAATAAAACGGCAAGGGTGAAGTGGGGAGAGGAAAACGAGAGGCAAATGGAAAATAATGTAATGCGAGGGATAAGAGTTTGTGATGGGTACTTGGTATGTCCTCACTTGGTAATGGCACCAAAAACAACTCGTTGTTGGGAGTCAAATCTTGGCTTTACTTGGCAGGAATCTCCCCGGCAACGGCGCTAGAAATCCTTCTTGCTACCTCTTGAGCACTGCGTTGGTTTTCCCTTGAAGAGGAAAGGGTGATGCAACAAAGTAGCGTAAGTATTTCCCTTAGTTTTTGAGAACCAAGGTATCAATCCAGTAGGAGATCACGCTCAAGTCCCACGCACCTACACAAACAAATAAGAACCTCGCAATCAACACGATAAAGGGGTTGTCAAGCCCTTCACGGTCACTTACGAGAGTGAGATCTGATAAATATGATAAGATAATATTTTTTGTATTTTATGATAAAGAGAAATAAAGATGCAAAGTAAAATAAACGACAAAGGAAATAAGTAAGTGTTGGAAGATTAATATGATGGAAGATAGACCCGCGGGCCATAGGTTTCACTAGTGGCTTCTCTCAAGAGCATAAGTATTACGGTGGGTAAACGAATTACTGTCGAGCAATTGATAGAAAAGCGAATACTTATGAGAATATCTAGGTATGATCATGTATATAGGCATCACGTTGATACGTCTCCAACGTATCTATAATTTTTGATTGCTCCATGCTATACTATCTACTGTTTTGGACTATATTGGGCTTTATTTTCCACTTCTATATTATTTTTGGGACTAACCTATTAACCAGAGGCCCAGCCCAGAATTGCTGTTTTTTGCCTATTTCAGTGTTTCGGATAAACAAAATATCAAACGGAGTCCAAACGGAATAAAATCTTCGGAAACGTGATTTTCTCACCGAACGTGATCCAGGAGACTTGGACCCTACTGCAAGGGATCAAAGAGGTGGTCACGAGGGTGGGGGGCGCCCCCCCTAGGGCGCGCCCCCTGCCTCGTGGGCCCCTCGGTGCTCCACCGACGTACTCCTTCCTCCTATATATACACACGTACCCCCAAACGATCAGAACAGGAGCCAAAACCCTAATTCCACCGCCGCAACTTTCTGTATCCACGAGATCCCATCTCGGGGCATGTTCCGGAGCTCCACCGGAAGAGGGCCGTCATCACGGAGGGCTTCTACATCATCCTAGCCCCTCCGATGAAGTGTGAGTAGTTTACCTCAGACCTTCGGGTCCATAGTTAGTAGCTAGATGGCTTATTCTCTCTCTTTGAATCTCAATACAAAGTCCCCCCCTCTCTTGTGGAGATCTATTTGATGTAATCTTCTTTTTGCGGTGTGTTTGTTAAGACCGATGAATTGTGGCTTTATGATCAAGTCTATCTATGAATAATATTTGAATCTTCTCTGAATTCTTTTATGCATGATTGGCTATCATTGCGAGTCTCTTCGAATTATCCGTTTGGTTTGGCCAACTAGATTGGTAGTTATTGCCATGGGAGAAGTGCTTAGCTTTGGGTTCGATCTTGCGGTGTCCTTACCCAGTGACAGAAGGGGCAGCAAGGCATGTATTGTATCATTGCCATCGAGGATAACAAGATGGGGTTTATTTCATATTGCATGAATTTATCTCTCTACATCATGTCATCTTGCTTAAGGCGTTACTCTGTTTTTAACTTAATACTCTAGATGCATGTTGGATAGCGGTCGATGAGTGGAGTAATAGTAGTAGATGCAGAATCGTTTCGATCTACTTGTCACGGACGTGATGCCTACATACATGATCATGCCTAGATATTCTCATAATTATGCGCAATTCTATCAATTGCTCAACAGTAATTTGTTCACCCACCGTAGAATACTTATGCTCTTGAGAGAAGCCACTAGTGAAACCTATGGCCCCCGGGTCTATTCTCATCATATCTATCTCCATCACTTTTATATTGTTTTGCTATTTACTTTGCTTTTACTTTTTACTTTGCATCCTTATATCAAAAATACCAAAAATATTCTATCTATCAGATCTCACTCTCGTAAGTGACCGTGAAGGGCTTGACAACCCCTAATCGCGTTGGTTGCGAGTTGCTATCGCTTTGTGCAGGTACGAGGGACTTGAGCGTGGGCTCCTACTGGATTGATACCTTGGTTCTCAAAAACTGAGGGAAATACTTACGCTACTCTGCTGCATCATCCCTTCCTCTTCGGGGAAAACCAACGCAAGCTCAAGACGTAGCAAGAAGGATTTCTGGCGCCGTTGCCGGGGAGTCTACGCAAAAAGTCAACATACCAAGTACCCATCACAATCCCTATCTCTCGCATTACATTATTTGCCATTTGCCTCTCGTTTTCCTCTCCCCCCAATTCACCCTTGCCGTTTTATTCGCCCTCTCTCTCTATCCTCCCTCTCTGTTTGCCTCTTTTTGCCTGTTTGCTCGTGTGTTAGTTTGCTTGTTTGTCGCGATGGCTCAAGATGCTACCAAATTGTGTGACTTCACCAATACCAATAATAATGATTTCCTTAGCACTCCGATTTCTCCTCTTACCGATGATGAATCTTGTGAAATTAATACTGCTTTGTTGAATCTTGTTATGAAAGATCAATTCGCCGGCCTTCCTAGTGAAGATGCTGCTACTCATCTGAATAGCTTCGTTGATTTATGTGATATGCAAAAGAAAAAAGATGTCAATAATGATGTCGTTAAATTGAAGCTATTTCCTTTTTCGCTTAGAGATCGTGCTAAACCTTGGTGTGGGAGTCCTGGATTAGGGGGTCTCCGGACAGCCGGACTATCTCCATGGGCCGGACTGTTAGACTATGAAGATACAAGATTGAAGACTTTGTCTCGTGTCCGGATGGGACTCTACTTGGCGTGGAAGGCAAGCTAGGCAATACGGATATGGATATCTCCTCCTTTGTAACTGACCTTGTGTAACCCTAACCCTCTCCGGTGTCTATATAAACCGGAGGGTTTTAGTCCGTAGGACAACAACAACAACTACAACATACCAGTCATACTATAGGCTAGCTTCTAGGGTTTAGCCTCTCTGATCTCGTGGTAGATCTACTCTTGTACTACCCATATCATCGATATTAATCAAGCAGGACGTAGGGTTTTACCTCCATCAAGAGGGCCCGAACCTGGGTAAAACATTGTGTCCCATGCCTCCTGTTACCATCCGGCCTAGACGCACAGTTCGGGACCCCCTACCCGAGATCCGCTGGTTTTGATACCGACATTGGTGCTTTCATTGAGAGTTCCTATGTGTCGTGGCCGTTAGGCTTGATGGCTCCTACTATCATCGATGGCGATGCAGTCCAGGGTGAGACTTTTCTCCCCGGACAGATCTTCGTGTTCGGCGGCTTTGCACTGCGGGCCAATTCGCTTGGCCATCTGGAGCAGATTGAAAGTTACGCCCCTGGCCACCAGGTCAGGTTTGGAATCTTAAACTACACGGCCGATATCCGTGGAGACTTGATATTCGATGGATTCGAGCCTCTGCCTTGTGCGTCACGCGGTCACGGTGAGTACGATTTAGCTCTACCATCGGATAGTGTTCAAGAGATCGCACAGGCAGCCACTCCGACCCTCAATTTGGAGGCAGGTGCGCCTTCCACGGACGGGTGGATGGACCCCGCCACGGAGGCCTTACCCTCAGCGGCGATCGAGCTAAACATCGACCTTACCTTGCACGAGAGCCGTGCTGTTAAACTGTCGGATCCTTCTCCGGCCACGGACTCCAAACCGCCTGCGCCCGTTCCTGTCGAATCCGATTGGGCGCCGATCATGGAGTTTACCTCCACGGATATTTTTCAGCACTCTTCCTTTGGTGACATACTGAACTCATTAAGGTCTCTCTCCTTGTCAAGAGGATCCTGGACGAACTATGTCCGGCGGGACTGGGATGCGGACGACGAAGAAATTCAAGGCCCACCCACCACCCACTTAGTAGCCACTGTCGATGACTTAACCGACATGCTCGACTTTGACTCCGAAGACATCGATGGTATGGACGACGGTGGGGGAGTCGAAGAGGAACCACCGCCCACAGGGCACTGGACAGCCACCTCATCATACGATATATACATGGTGGATACACCCAAAGAAGGCAATGGCGACGAGACAGCGGAGGATGACCCCTCCAAGAAGCAACCCAAGCGCCGACGTCAGCGGCGCCGCTCTAAGTCCCGCCAAAGCAAAAGTGGTGATACCGGTACAGGAGATAATAATAATACTCCGGATAGTGCCGAAGACAACAACAATCCCCTCCAGCAAGATTTAGAGCAGGAGGATGGAGGAGCCAGCCCTCCTGAGAGAGCGGCAGATGGAGAAGAGGAGGATGATAATTACATGCCCCCCTCCAAAGACGAGGCAAGCCTCGGCGACGACGAATTCGTTGTGCCAGAGGATCCCGTCGAACAAGAGCGCTTCAAACACCGGCTTATAGCCACGTCAAATAGCCTTAAGAAAAAGCAGCAACAACTTCAAGCTGATCAGGATCTACTAGCCGACAGATGGACTGAAGTCCTCGCGGCCGAGGAATATAAACTCGAGTGCCCCTCCAAGAGTTACCCAAAGTGCAGGTTGCTACCTCGACTGGAGGAAGAAGCGTATGATATGGCTGATCGGCCACCTCGTGGCAGCGAAAGAGAGGCATTCCAGCCAAAAACTCAGCCTCCACCCCGACGCCATTCAAATAAAAAGTCATGGGGAGATACGCCAGACCTGCGAGACATATTGGAGGACAAAGCAAAGCATGCAAGATCAATCTACGGATCACGCGGGCGCCCCATGACACGAGACGATAACTGTCACGCCGGATACAGTAAATCCGGTCGGGGCGAACACAGCAAACAAAGCTCATTTGAGCTACGTCGTGATATAGCCCAGTACAGAGGCGCCGCACACCCACTATGCTTCACAGATGAAGTAATGGATCATCAAATCCCAGAGGGTTTCAAACCCATAAACATTGAATCATACGATGGCACAACAGATCCTGCGGTATGGATCGAGGACTATCTCCTTCATATCCACATGGCCCGTGGCGATGATCTACATGCCATCAAATACCTCCCACTCAAGCTTAAAGGACCTGCTCGACATTGGCTTAACAGCCTGCCAGCAAAATCAATTGGTTGTTGGGAGGACCTGGAAGCTGCATTCCTCGGCAATTTCCAGGGCACTTACGTGCGACCACCAGACGCCGATGACCTGAGCCACATAATTCAGCAGCCAGAAGAATCTGCCAGACAATTCTGGACACGGTTCCTAACCAAGAAAAATCAAATCATCGGCTGTCCGGACGCAGAGGCCCTAGCAGCATTCAAGCATAACATCCGTGACGAATGGCTTGCCCGGCACCTTGGACAGGAAAAGCCAAAGTCTATGGCAGCCCTCACGACACTCATGACCCGCTTTTGTGCGGGAGAAGACAGCTGGCTGGCTCGCAGTAATAACATATCAAAGAACCATGGTACTTCGGATACCAAGGACGGCAACAGCAGGTCACGTCGCAACAAACATAAGCGCCGCATTAACAGCGATAATATCGAGGATACGGCAGTCAATGCCGGATTCAAAGGCTCTAAACCCGGTCAGCGGAAAAAGGCATTCAAACAAAGTACGCCTGGGCCGTCCAGCTTGGACCGTATACTCGATCGCTCATGTCAAATACACGGCACCCCAGAAAACCCAGCCAATCACACCAATAGGGATTGTTGGGTGTTCAAGCAGGCCGGCAAGTTAATTGCTGAAAACAAGGACAAGGGGCCACATAGCGATGACGAGGAGGAGCCCCGGCAGCCACACACCGGAGGCCAGGAGAGCTTTCCCCCACAAGTGCGGATGGTGAACATGATATACGCAACCCACATCCCCAAGAGGGAGCGGAAGCGTGCGCTCAGGGACGTATATGCATTGGAGCCAGTCGCCCCAAAGTTCAACCCGTGGTCCTCCTATCCGATCACTTTAGATCGCAGGGACCATCCCACTAGTATCCGTCATGGCAGATTCACCGCACTGGTTCTGGACCCAATCATTGACGGATTTCACCTCACTCGAGTCCTTATGGATGGCGGCAGCAGCCTGAACCTGCTTTATTAGGACACAGTGTGCAAAATGGGTATAGACCCCTCAAGGATCAAACCCACAAAAATGACCTTCAAGGGCGTCATTCCAGGCGTAGAGGCCCATTGCACAGGCTCAATTACACTAGAAGTGGTCTTCGGATCCCCGGATAACTTCCGAAGCGAAGAGTTAATCTTTGATATAGTCCCGTTCCGCAGTGGTTATCATGCACTGCTCGGGCGAACCGCATTTGCGAGATTCAATGCGGTACCGCATTATGCATACCTCAAGCTCAAGATGCCAGGACCTCGCGGGGTTATTACAGTAAATGGAAACACAGAGCGCTCTCTTCGAATAGAGGAGCACACTGCGGCCCTCGCAGCAGAAGCGCAAAACAGCCTCTCAAGGCAATCCACCAGTTCGGCGTTTCAAAACCCAGACACCTTCAATCGTGCTCGGAGCAATCGGCAAATAGATCGCCTGGCGCGATCTGAGCTCGTGTAGCAATGCGGCCCCCACCCCAGCCCCAGCCAAACGGCGAAGCTCGTGCCACGCGTACATAATTACGCATTAAAAATACCATGGGCATAGGTGGGGAGGGGGCACACTGCGGCACGCCCCAAGACGCGGCTTAAACCACACTAGGGGCTTCCCGTTTGGTTATTTTTCTCTTTTTTCAGGACTCCACTCTTCGGAAGGCCTGTCCGACAGTACAACCGCCAAACACACGATGCAACAACCAAGGTGGCAGAAAGCTACGTCGAATTCCCAGGTGGTCTCTATAACGAGCAAAATACCTATCTTACATACTGTCTCGCAGCTCGCCCCTAGAGGGCGACATGTCAAATAATCCCATCTCTTGCTTATCGCACTATTTGCATTGTTCTGCATTCACAACAGCCTTTTAAAATAAACAATGCTTAGCTTCAGCTTATTATTGCATTCTCTATTCATTTCTTTTTCAATACATATGTTCAATTATGACATTTAGCACTCGTACACTTTGGTATGGTCCATACGCCAGGGGCTCAAGCACCCCACAATATGGTGTGAAAAGTCCGAACACTTTCACAAGTGCGGCACCCCGAACTTATAGCATTATATGCATCAGCTCCGAATCATGTCTTTGGTCAAATGTTGGGTTTGCCCGGCTCCTATGTTTTAGTACCTTACGTTCCGCTCTATCGGCTAAGGTAGCGCTAGGAGAACTACTGCGATTGTGCCCCGGTTCTGCCGGGCTTAGCACCTCAGTAGAGAAAGCTAAAACCGACTGTCATGATAAGGCGAGAGACTGGTCGCTGTTCGGCGAGGTTTTTCGAGTCCCTAAAGACTTATGCCGCTTAGGGCGAGGGGCCGGCCCTGTCCGGCTTACAGGCGTGTATCGCGCCCCGAATTCGGCCTTCCGAATACCAGGGGCTTCACCGAAATTTAAAATTATAGAATTCTATGGCTAAGTGAGAGTGATAAAGCATTATTAGTCCGGTTGCCTTGTTCATTGTGCTGAGCACCTCCCTCGAAGGACCCAAACATGGGAACAAGAGTGCTCAGGTTTATCCCGAATACCCCAGCACTCGTGGCATGGGGGCACAAGCCGAGGACTAGCCATCTCTCAGATTGGATAAACGGCCAAACAGAAGGTAATATTTTAAATTCACACAAGCGTTGCATAGCGCATATGAAACAAGTTTTCATCATACAGGATCACACGAGCAAGTTTACTCAAATATTACATCCTTGGAACATTCATCCGCTACAATATGGGCACCCTTCAGGACACCCACATAATAAATTTCGGGGGTGTGATGCTCCTTGCCCTGCGGCGGCCCTTCCTCGATCAGCTTCATGGCGTCTAGCTTGGCCCACTGCACCTTCACACGGGCGAAAGCCCGGCGTGCATATTTGATGCAGACGGACCGCTTGACGACCTCCGGCCGTGGGCAGGCATCCATAAGCCGCCTCACCAGGCCGAAGTAGCTGTTCGGAAGGGCGTCGCCAGGCCACAGCCGGACTATAAGGCCCTTCATGGCCTGTTCGGCCGCCTTGTGCAGCTCGACCAGCTGTTTTAGCTGGTCGCTCAGAGGCATCGGGTGTTCGGTCCCAGTATACTGAGACCAGAACAGCTTCTCCGTTGAGCTTCCCTCCTTGGCCTGGTAAAACTGTGCGGCATCCGACACGCTGCGGGGCAAATCTGCGAATGCTCCTGGAGAGCTCCGAATTCGGGTAAGTAATCGGTAATTTACTTTTACATGCTTGCTCTGCATATAGAATGCCTTACCCGCCGCTATCTTCTTCATTGCGTCGATCTCCTGGAGGGCCTTTTGGGCTTCGGCCTTGGCACTTTTCGCGCTCTCGAGGGCCGTGGCAAGCTTAGACTCTCGCGTCTTCGAGTCAAGCTCCAACGCCTCGTGCTTCGTCATGAGAGCCTGGAGCTCTTGCTACACCTCGCCCACCCGAGCCTCTTGCTTTTCTCGCTCAATGCGCTCCTTGGCCGCTTTATCTTTGGCCTTGGTTAGCGCTTGCTTCAGGGTCGCCACCTCGGTCATGGCCCCTGGCAAATATACGATGATCCTGTCATTTTGCAATCGCGTCTTCTTTTATATATACATATCTATAGACAGGGTATTACTTACCCTTGTTCTCCTCGAGCTGCCTCTTGGCAAGGCCGAGCTCTTTCTTGGACCCCTCGAGGTCCTGCTTCAGTACGGCGACCTCCGCAGTCGGTGCGGCGGACACCAGCAGCGAAGCCTGCATATGCATATTGACATACTTATATTAGACTCCTGCGATATTATTTGATCCTCTGTTCGGCTTTTCTTTGTGAACACCGAACAAAGCATCAGGGGCTACTGTCTATGCGGTAATATTTTTCCTATATTTTAAAACACTTACCTCAAAGCCTCTTAGAAGGCTGGCACAGGCTTCAGTCAATCCGCTCTTGGCGGACTGAACCTTATGGACTACCGCACTCATAATAGTATGGTGCTCCTCATCGATGGAAGTGCTACGAAGCGCTTCCAGCAGATTGTCCGGTGCCTCTGGATGGACAGAGGTCACCGGCACAGGCGTCTTGCCCCTCTTAGAAGGAGGCCGCCTGCCCGAGCCCGGAACCACTGGAGGTTCTGGCGCGGTGTCCGGCTGAGGGCCAAACTCAGAGCTCTCAGGGGCCCCGTCCCCTCGGCTCCCGGAGTCCGGACGGTCGCCTTGAGGCGCCTCCGAGACTGTCTCCCCTCGACCCGGTGCCTCTTGAGACAGCACCTCGTCGTCATCAGCAGGATGAGGGGAGGTGGAGGTCGGAACTGGATCGCTATCCATGTCCGACGAGCCCAGGGAGCCATCCGATGATACATCGATACTGGCTCGTGGCGGCCTGCATAATTATGTTCGGCTCTAGGGAAAGCAGTGCGACAAAGGAATGATATGAGTTACTCTGGTATCCGAATACTTACGATCTCCCCAGGGGCTTGGCCCTGGGCAACCACTCGTCTTCGCCTTCGTCGGCGGCGGTGGAATTGTCCGAAAGGAGAGTCCTTCCCTTCTTGGACC